>NC_139039.1:32808787-33271949 GCF_964662115.1 Mustela nivalis
TATTTACATGAACTATAAAGCCAAAATCCTACTTAAAAATGTAAGACTAAGTACATTCTTTCAAATTACAAAAAATATATATATATAGTTAAGATTCACTATTTCAGCTTGCATCATTTTACATATTTTTTGCCAAAAATAATTAAAAGATAAGATAAAGAACAGGAAGAAAATATATTATTTTCGGATGACATTACTGTTTATCTGGGAAACACAAATCATCTACTAATCTATAAAAATCAGTAAGACCACTCAGTTAGATTTCTAGATACAAATCAATAGGCAGTAATCAATAATTTATAGTTACAAAGCATATTTTTAAAAAAGAGTCCATTAACATTAGCAAAGATCAATATAATATGAAAAATCAACTGAAATATTCAGGAACAATATTTTTCAAATAATACTATAGATCTTTACTGAGGGTCAAAAAAAGTTTTGAATGGATAAATTCAATAATACACAATTATCAGTTCTTTCCAAAGTAAATCTTTAATTTAATGTGTTCTCAATGAAAATACCTATGATTTTTGGACAGAATTGTATCAAAAATATTGATATGTACTCAATAGAGTGATAAAGGTAGCTAAGAAAAGTGAGAGAATATAAATGAAAGAGTAACTGCCTTCCAGATTATTAAGAACTACATAGAACAGATAGATCATTGAAAGATAATCAAATTTTCATAAATTTCAAGAATTTTAAATGTGCTAAGTATAGCATCATAATTAAAAAGAAATTAAGAATTAATGAATAGGTGGCATTGAATTACATGTCAACCACCAAGAAAAAATTGTTTACGATGAGTAAAGAGTCAACACACATTCCAGAAGAATTAATTAAGGAAAAAAAAAAAAAGAACAATGAAATCATTAGAAGAAAATCATTAGTAGACACTGATGTAATTTAGGATGATGAATGATGTTTGTTCAGGTGTAAAAACAAAGGTAAAATGCAAAAACTAAAAATTAACAGGATTTTCTAGCAAATTAAATCTGTGTAAGAAAATAATTCCAAAACCTTAATTATAAAGATGGAAATTTAAAAAAGTGTTTTCAGCCTATTTGGCCACCAGATGTTCTAGCACAGGTGTGTAAAAATTTAGGTTCATCAATAAAATGATTCCTAAAAAAAAAAAAAATACATATATGTATGAACAAAGGGAATGAAGAGGCAGTCACCGAAATGGGAAAAGGAATGTATTAAAAACAGTAAAAAATTAAATTCAGTAACAAAGGCAAATGATCCAAGTTGGATGAAGTTTTAAAAAAAAATTCTAAAACCAAAAAGGAAAAAAGCAGTCCATGATCATGAGATTAAGTGGAAATTGCTATTTGCATTTATGGTAGTGTACTTGTATGTATACAATCTGCTGATAAGATAATATGGCCATATTTACAATAACCTGAGTAATACACAATTAGATTTCTTGGAGTTAATATTAAGAAAATAATTGAAATGGATATAAATATATATTTTGTAGTAATATTTTGAGTAGTGAACATTCAGAATGTCATAACAACTTTTGATTTGTTGATTAAAATGGAGTACATAATTATGGAATGCATTGACTCATGACATTTTGAAGAGACAGTATTTCTGGGTAGAGAAAATAGAGAAATAGAGTGAAGCTGTATTATTTAATCTCCTTCCAACAATACCTTACCAAATATCAAAATAGTAACACAGAGATACACATAGATACACAGGCAGCAGAAACCAAACAATAAAAGGAGCATCATTTCATCTGATAAATATTGAAAGGTGGTAACCAAGAAAAAAAATACCAACCCCACACCATTTTCCACAGGCAGTTTAGAAGAATAAAAATCAATTAAAATGTAATTATTTATGAACAGAAATGGCCTCTAATATCTTATGGGTGATGTGTAAACCTCTATAACTTCTATGTCTTCTTTGTCATGCTGCCACAGGAAAGAGTTGAGACCATGGGTGCTATGCTAGCATGGATCTATGAGTGACTTGTAAGGAACAAATTAACCCACGTTAATCTTTGATAGTGATATAGTAGAAACAACATTGTTAGCACCATTATTTTGCTGGTGTCTATTGCAAAATGATACCCAGCCTATTCTTTTTGATATATGGATGATTGGGGAAGCAAATGATATGAATGTCTCCAAGAACCACTTCACATCTGCTGGTGAACTGTATCAGAAATATAGATTTCTTATATAATGTGCATCAGCATTCAAAACAAAAACAAAAACATAATAGAACAGGTTCTGGGAATTCCATTGTATCTGGCCATGCTGTTCCATGAAGTCCAGAGAATGAGTAGGAACGTGACTTTTTCCCAAAGTTACTTTGCCTACCATGTACCTGGTTGAGTAAATTTGCTACAAATTATGTCACGCACAAACCCAAATGCTGTGGAAAACTCAATATTTTCACTGCTGATATAGGGAAGTCACTCTGCAAACAATGGACAACGGGGTTGACTTAATTTATCTGCCACAAAATACTGCTTTGACCACACAGTGTCAATGCATAAAAGTCTTATCATTCACTTTTAAGAAGAGCAATGGTAACACTTGCCTGAAGTCCAAATGCTATTATAACATTTATAAATAAAAACGGACTACTGTCTCCTCAAGTCCATTCATTGACTTCAAGCGAGGATACTTTCTGTGTTTAGGTCCTACTATCTAGTATGAAGCAACTGCAGCCAGCAGACTAAGTCAACAACCTTATGTGGAAAGATCAATGTTACAAAAAATTGAAAACTATTTACACTCCTAATTATATACAAGAAAGAATATGACAGAAAGTGGAAAAGAAGGAATATTCACATCATGATGCATTTTCTTCTCCATGGACTTTTACTGGGTACTCATGATCAGGAAAATGATCAGGAAAATAAAGGATTAGCTATGCCCTAAAGGCACAAAGCATTGCTAGAAGACTTGGATAAAGACTCATTATAGTTGGAGGAAGAGAAAAGGAAAGAAAAAAAAGTAAAACATGTCCACTCTCAGGACAGAGTCAAGAAACCTATCTGGGCTCAGACATAAAGAGGCTGGAAGTCTAGGAACCATTATAAGATTTCTACCAATTGCTGAGTATTTCTACTACAAGTAAACACTTGGGAAATAACAACAAATGGGTACATTAGGGCTCCTGGCTCATTGTAAGACCAGCTTGGGTTTGCCAGTCAGACCAGGATAACCCAGTCAGAGACTACGGTAAACATGGAAACCTTCTACGTCCCTTGGAAAACAACATTACTTCAAACTCTTGGTTCATTAATCCACACAAGCTGAAGGTTTTCCTTTTCTCAGATTGCAAAAGTTTTAATGTATGAACCTAGATCACTTTGAGGAAGGCTGGGAAGGAGTTACATAGCATGAACTTGTGGTGGTAAGGAATTCTGGCAAGCTACTTTATTTGAGAGATGCTGGCTTCGTTAAAGGCTGTCTGGAAAAGAGGAGAGAAGCTATGATTATCTTGGCGATTCAAGATAGACCTCTGTGCCCCAACCTTGTCCTTCATTACTTAGATCAAGAAAGGCCTTAGCTAGCTACCATGTTCTTTTGGTGGGTCAAAATACTTCTTTTTCACTCCACTCTTGTTGCCCATGGTGATAATCAGGCTTATCTGTCTATGTCAGATAAATTGTGTAATTTAGCTAGTATGCCCCAAATTTCCTCTTTTACTTTAAAGTCAGGGAGCTCATTTTAAGGCAGAATTTTCCATTTTATACCTAGTCTACTGAGGACAGCCACTAGGGAGTTCATAAGGATTCTCCCACACCATCGCTGATTAGCTTTATAACACGATGGTAAAGGAGAGTCCCCTTCATAGGACAGAGTATTTTTCAGTGCACTCCGACATTCCTACCTCCTCCATCTCTATCTTTACATTCTTTTTTTTTTTTTTAAATATCATGCCAGGAAATTTCTTACATCTCATTTTCATTCAGCTAACAATTCTGTTCAGAGTTTAGTCAATTAATTGTTCAAGTTGTTTGATCTGCTATTGGCTGCTTGAGCTAACACATAAAAAACTGGAATCCTTGGTCATTCTACCTATATGATAAGCTTGGCCTTATCTCCAACTGTATTTCTTTCCCTCACACTGCCATATTTAAGTTAATTCCAACATGTATTCTCCATATTTTTGCTGATACACATTAGTCAAAATCTTGCAATTCTACTGCTCTGTAAGCATTTTCATCTGGGTGTGGCATTTTAGTTCCCCCCTTCGCTGTCAGCCTCCGATTCAGGTCTGTAGGTCCAACTTTGCATAGTAGTGTAGTTGCACATAGCAATCCAAGTAGGCAATACTTCTCCCAGCCTCTCTTGTTGCTGGCTGTGCATGTGACTAAGTTATCAACTAAATATGATCAGAAGTAATAGGTGCACATTTTGTGTAATTTGCTTAAAAATTGTTTTTCTCCCAATTTTACTTCCTCATACTTCCTTGAAGCAGGAGCCAAGATGCAGAGCCTGAATTAGTTTCTACCACATAGAAGACATCTCTTGAATTTATAGAAAAATAGGATTAGGGATGCCTGGGTGGCTCAGTTGGTTGGACGACTGCCTTCGGCTCAGGTCATGATCCCGGAGTCCCGGGATCGAGTCCTGCATCAGGCTCCCAGCTCCACGGGGAGTCTGCTTCTCCCTCTGACCTTCTCCTCGCTTAATAAATAAATAAATAAATTAATTAATTAATTAATAAAATCTTAAAAAAAAAAAAAAGAAAGAAAAATAGGATTAAAAGAATCTGAGGGGTGTCCCTTAAAAAACCTGTTGGAGCAGAATTACCATGCTAGCAAATGGTCATCATTTTGACCTTATCTGAGAAAAAAAAAATACACTTAATTTATTTCTGTGTCTCTTTATGATGTCACAAGGCTTATATCCTCAACTACAACATGCTATGACATGTAGAGACTGAAGACAATGAAAGTTAGTAAGGGCAGGTCATAAAAAAATGGGTATCTGGGAGGAGGGTAACTACCTCAGGTATAGTTAAGACAGAGCCATTAACCAAGCCAAGACTTATTGAGAGAAAATTTCTCTTGATGTTCCTTTTCTAGAACTCTCAAACAGATGCTGTGTTGAGGGGTAGATAAGAACTTCAAAGAAGGCAATCTCTAGCTTTCTAGATTTTGGAACATAGTAAGCCATCTTCCAAAGAGATGAAAATCAAGTAGACTCAGGCCACATACCTTTCTGGCTCCCTCATCAAACTCTGAGAAGAATCAAAGTTTTTTTGTTTTGTTTTTGTTTTTGTTTTGTTACCCTTCCATATGAAATGGAAGGAGAAAATTAAGTGTAGTATAACCCTACTCCAAAGAAACATTTAAAAAAAATAACTATATAAAAAAATTTTAGTAGCCTGAGAGGAAAAAAGAAATCCAGGGATCTTATACTCAGAAAAGATGGGGATCAAGCATAGGCAAGAAGCTAATAACTCTGCATGTGTGAATTTTCAAAAGCACAGTAAAATAACCCTACCAAGATATGACTCAGAATAACTCAGGAATGGAAACCATAACAAAGGGATTTGTGGTCAACACTGAATGCAATTAAGGATGAAACAAAAAATACCATTTGTGGGATTTAAGGATTAGTTCAGGGGATGGTTCTAACTCTAACGATTCTTTGAGATCTGTGGACTTTTCTAGTGTTTTCTCTTCTTCATAGCATTGTTTGATTATTTAAAATAATAATGTTTCTTTTTAAGAAATATAATAAAATCATTATTCCAAGATTAAAGAAAGAGCTATTTCACAAGAATTATTAGTAGCAAAATAATCCATATTGATATGGAATAAAGGATTCTCTATAAAAATACCAAATCTCATGTTATCTATTTTAAAATGTGATCAAACTGGCAATTTATAAAAACAGATGCTTATAAAAAAAAAAGGAAACACTTACATTTTCCCTAACATTTATCAAAATCTCAAAAATTTGAGACTTCAGGCTTTCTCATGAAACAATTCTTCATGTTTCACGTCATTCTTTTGGATTTATACTTCACTTAATATGCCACTGGGAGTGAGGGGAAGAGTCCCTGTACAGCTAGGAAAAGATTAACTGCTCTATGGTGAGGATAAATAACCATCAGAAACTGCGAAAACCTGTTCAGTCGATCATTGACAACTCAGCTCAGTGAAAACTCTTTTTGCAAAGCAACAATGTTAGAACCTAGCTTCTGAAGTCAGCGATAAGAAACAGAGTAATTCCATGAACACAGCCAAGTGTCATTTATCACCAGCATCTTACCTGAGTAACAACTCTACACATAACGTCCACACACTTTACCTTCTGAAAGCCTGACAATCCCTGCCGCCATGATTCTCACCAATCTTTCCAAGACTGTCAGCCTGCTCGAGTCAAGGAAATAATGTCTGACTCTACTAAAATAAGAAATTCAGAATCGCCTTTTAATTCCAGATGTTGAACAGTAGTTGGGTGATCTTGTTTTAAAGACATTGAGCTGACTTACTCTAAGCAACAGGGATACTCACTGCATTCGTTACGCCAAACACCATTTTCCCTTTAGATCTACCAACCCAACAATGATCTAAGCTCTAACTAGTTTCACTGAGCAGTGCTGCTAAATTCATTCTGTTATCCTAGAATTTATAACCAAATAGGTTATTGTATGAGGTCCCTAAACCTGGATTTTTATACAACTTTTTTCAAGCCTGGATCTGTTTATAAAGTAACCCTGATTTGGGTATATCACTTGATCAATTAAACTTAAGTTTCCATGCAAAAAAAGTCATCAGATTTGAAGCTGTACCATTTGAAGTTGTACTGTTATTTGTAATTAATATACTTATTCTGCTGCTTAGAATGCATTTGCTTTTGGCTGTCTACACATGTAATGTTTTGCACAGGCTACTCTTGTTTTGTCCTTGATTGCCTTTTTCTGCCGAACACACACAGAAGATGCTTCCATAGAGAATGGATGCAGTATTCCAATAAATTTCCATTTCAATATAAGCAGACTCTGTGCTCTAATGGTTGGAAACCAGAAGCCCAGGGATTTGTTCTAGGTCCCTTTCAAAACCCTCAGGAGCACCACCTCTGTTCAGTCAGTTTGTGAAAGAAGGGCCACTTGTCAGATGGTTGATCACAGGACCCCCTCTGAGCATGTCTTGTCTGGGGAGCCCAGACAACATTCACAAGTATACGCACTGAACAAATGCAGTGGTTCTGTTTTCTTACCTGTCATGGGTTTGTCTTTATAGAAATTTCCACCTCTTTCTTAAATAAAATCTGATTTCTATTTAAAGTCTCACTTTAATGTTAGTTAACTCTTGTATTTTCCTTAACAGACAAAAATAAAGTTAAAATAGAGTATCAAGTGGTTCTTAGAGTGGAGCTTTTGACATATAATAATTAATGAACTAATAGACTTAGAAGGAATTCTGTAAAAATTAGAGGACAAAACACTACATCTTCAAAAGCCAGATTATTTAATTGGAGAACTGAGCCTTGAAGTAGTTTTAACTTCAAGAAAGTCTCTCAGGGGCACCGTGGTGGCTTAGTCAGTTTAGTGTCCAACCGGGTTTCAGCTGAGGTTGTGATCTCAGCACTCCCCCCTGCTCATGCTCTCTCTCTCTCTCTCATAAATAAATTCATAAAAAAGAAACTTTCTCCAAGATATAAAACTTTTGAAATTTACCCCCCTTCTGTCTCATTTTTTAAAATCCTACTTTTTATTTATTTTTATTTTTATTTGTTTTGTAGTTTCAAGTTTTTATTTCAATTCCAGTTAGTTAACATGTAGTGTAATATCAGTTTTTGGAGTGGAATTTAGTGATTCATCACTTACATTCAACACCCAGTGCTCATCACAACGTATCTCACTCTTTTTAAAACCCACATTTACCTCATGTTCTAAAGGAACTAATTACTTTAAGCTTCCTTCAGAAAAGAAAGGCCACATTTTAAAATTGCAAAGTCAGAAGGTATTGTGAGATTGCTACACCCTGGGTTAGAGCCAAGTTAGTTGTACCAGTTTGATGTAATTTTAGCTGATATTTGCTAGGATAAATAATACTAAATAATATGTATGAAGGCCCTATAAGAACAAAAGTCTGTGCTATGACAGAAACCAAAAATTAAGCACATCGATTTTACTGGTCGGTGTTTTTCTTTTTTTCCTCTTTCTAAAATCAAGTATATTTTAATATTTCTCTATAACCCTTCAACTTTTTAAAAAGATTTATTTATTTATTTTAGAGAGAGAGGCTGATAGCACCAGCGGGAGGGGCAGAGGGAGGAGAGAGAATCTCAAGCAGACTCCACTGAGCTCGGAGCCCCACACGGGGCCTGATCTCATGAACTATTCTTATTTCTATATTTTTTAAATATTTATTTATTTGACACAGAGAGCACAAGCAGAGGGAACAAGAGAGGGAGAAGCAGGCTCCCCGCTAAGCAGGTAGCTCAACATGGGGCTTGACCCTAGAACCCTGAGACCATGACCTGAGCCAGAGGCAGACACATAACCGACTGAGCCACGCAAGCGCCCCTCTTACTTTCATATTTGATCTGAATTCTGTAAATATGTTTTAACTGTGTAGACACCAAAACCAAAATGAATTAAAAACAAACAAAAAAAAAACCAAAAAACCTCTACACATGTAAGAAAAAGAAAGTCTGTATTCAAGAGGTTTACATTTCAGGATATTAGCGTTTTGTTTGCCAGCAATCCTGTCTCTTTCCTCTAAAAAAAGGCCAAATTTTACATTTCACATTCTCATCTCTACATTTTAAAGGCCTGAATTGTTTTGACTATTGCAAAGCAACAAAGTAAAGGAAGAACTAAAGGTTGACTTAGTGAAAAATTCTGAAAGTTTGCGGTATTTCTAAGGTGTCAGATGTTTCCATCAGCATTCTTGCCTATCCTACTTTGTAGTTATGAGCATTAAAAACCTAGAGAGATCAGTGTTTCCAGAAACAACATCTGTACCATCCCAGAAGAAGCAGGCATGAAAGTTATTCCAGACCATGTCCCAAAAGGATTCATAAGCATCACTGGACTTATGTCCCTAACATTTCTCCAACTCCTCATTGTGTTCAATGGCTTTTTTTTTTTTTTAAGATTTTATTTATTTATTTGACAGACAGAGATCACAAGCAGGTAGAGAAGCAGGCAAAGAGAGAGGAGGAAGCAGGCTCCCCACAGAACAGAGAGCCCAACGCAGGACCCGATCCCAGGACCCCGGGATCACGACCTGAGCTGAAGGCAGAGGCTTTAACCCACTGAGCCACCCAGACGCCCTTTTTTTTTTTTTTAAAGATTTCAATTTATTTATTTATTTGACAGAAAGAGAGATCACAGGTAGGCAGAGAGGCAGGCAGAGAGAGAGGGGGAAGCAGGCTCCCCGCTGAGCAAAGTGCCTGATGTGGGGCTTGATCCCAGGACGCGGGGATCATGACCCAAGCTAAAGGCAGAGGCTTTAACCCACTGAGCCAGCCAGGTGCCCCTGTGTCCAATGGCCTTTGGATGCTCACACAATGTTCCAAGAAAAAAAAAAATCAAGAGAAAGGTAAATGTATCCTATTAGGTTCTATCACCAGTGATCCAGAAGGATCCCACTTCCTCCTTTTTGATCTCTCCTTCCCAGATGAGGGATGAAAACTCACATCATGAATTTGCATCAAACTAACTTTTATTAAGGAGGAAAATGGTGCAACAGAAAATGAGGCAACTGACTGAACATCACAATCACTTCTTATCTTTGTATCTTTTCCTCCTTGACTGTGATCATGAAAAGCGACCATTACAGTTATCAACAATGAGAAAAATTGACCTCCATTTCATTATGAGGAGGGAAACTTTGCAAAGATGCATATGTAAGAGCATATTATTTGTAGATAAGATGAAAGATGTAGCACAAAATGAGAGCATTTAATTTTTGTTAAATTTTGAAACCACTTGACATTCTAAAGAAACATATTTCAATGGAAGCATTTATTGAATTATAATCATGTTCTCCCTCAAACAATAGGGAAAAAAATAGAGCAAAATTATCATGTCAGGGACTACACTGCTGTCATTACTTAATATTTGAGGGATCAAAAGAAAAACCTAAAATTCTGTTCTTGTATGTAGACTCTATGATCTTTTCTTTTTAAATCCCTTTGTCATCAGCATTACCCTTGCCTTTCCCTTATTATTTGTGAAGAAAACCTCACTAAGAAATGGTTCTCCATCTTTGTTATTTGAGAATACACTTTTCTTCATTACTTTCAGTTTCTTGAGGAGTAACGTATTAAAGCCACCTGAGCCCGAGTTTTTGATGGATAGATTCTCACACAATCTTAGAATTCACTGATTTAAAAGAAGTCTCTATCAGGCCATCTAGTTTCTCTCTCTTCACATAGCTATTTATTTTAGGATACCTCTTGATCATTTCTAAGGTAAGCACAAATTATAATTCTGTGATTATAATATTACCATTGATTTCCTTTGCTTATTCAAACAGAAATTTTGCATTGCCATGTTTTTATTTAATATTAACATGCTTTCAGGTCAGGTCTATGTTACCCACCAAGATAAAAAGAATCAATTTTATCAGACATTTATAATTATTTGAGTTCTGCTATAATTCAGTCATGCTTATCCACCTAAGTTACATACTTTTTACCTAGACGGTATTTTTTTCTGTATTTGTATTAAATATCATATTCATAACTTACAACCTCATGGCCATAATGCCCTAAAAGACAAATGCTAATATGCATCTGATAAACAACTAAAATGTTTTAACATAGCATATTGAGAAATTAAAAACAAATTATTAAAATATCCACAAAGTGAATGTTAATAGTGTTCGTATTATAACTTAAAAGATGTCAAACCAGCTTCCAATTCCACAGAAAATGATGTAAACAGAATTACAATGTGGAAATCATAAATACAAAATTTTTTGAAGAAATGGTGCCATTGTTGAAAAGAGAAAAAGAGAAAAAAGCTGAGAGAAATGGTGTGTGTGGAAAGAGGAGAAAAAGACTGATAGTATAAGAAAGAGCTAGAAACACAGGGAGAGACAGAGAAGGATGGTCAGACAGAAGAGATGAGAGGATGATAATGATGAAAACTGACAGAGGAAATGAGCAAGAAAGGGAAGGAAAAAAATCAAGAAGAGAGAGGAACTAGACTTCAGAAAAGATATCTCAATAGCGCATGCAAATAACTGGTTCCAACTTACTCAAAATCTGTGAAACACAAATTGAAACCAAAGTGAAATGCCAAAATACACAAGCTTGAACAGCTAAAATTAAATGGATTGAGAATGTCAAATTTTCTTGAGGATGTGCAGTGACTGTAGGTCAAATTGATGTAATCTCTTTAGACATATGGGTGCCATTATTTAGGATTATCTAAGCACAAGCAAGAATTTAGCAATTTTGGGGCACGTGGGTGGCTCAGTGGGTTAAGCCTCTGCCTTCGGCTCAGGTCATGATCTCAGGGTCCTGGGATCAAGCCCCACATCGGTCTCTCTGCTCAGCAGGGAAGCTGCTTCCTCCTCTCTCTCTCTCTGCCTGCCTCTCTGTCTACTTCTGATCTCTGTCAAATAAATAAAATCTTTAAAAAAAGAATTTAGCAATTTCATATGTAGAAGAAATACATACATATGTGCATCAAAAGGCATGTACGAAATCATCTGAGCAGCACTCCTCCACATAGATGAAACTGGAAAAAATACTAATGTCCACAAACATTAAGATGGGTAAAAAAAAAAATCACGATATTGTTATAGGAGAACAGTAAACAGTAATCAGTAAATATGAAAAACAAACAAACCCAAAACAAAAACTCTGTAGTTATGGCACAACAGAGGAAATTTCACAAACACTATGTGGAATACAAGAAGCAATACATGAAACTATTTACAGACAATACTGTAAAATTCTGTATGTATAATTTTCCAAAGAGACACAAAACTAAACTATGGTGTCCGAAGTCATGAGAGAAATAACCTTTGGGGTGGAGAGAGGGGGAATGAAAGGAATCTGAGGTTTGATAATCTTCTACTTCTTGATCTGGTAGAGTTCATGTGCATGGATCTACTTTATGATCATTCATTGATTTGCATTTTATGATTTTGACACTCTGCATGTGAGTATATTTCAGCAAAATAGTGTATAAAGTAAAACAAAGAAAGAGAACGTATACACACACACACACACACACACACACACACACTCACTCACGCCTGGAGTGTGTGTCAGAAGGGAACATGCATGTATTGTGATATCTAAATGTATAGAAATTCAATGATAAACCACCTGAGTTACAGTAAGTTGAAAGGATGAGATCAGTGAAGTTAAAAAAGAAAGATTTTATTAAATTTTAACATACTAGAAACATGTTTTTTTATAAAAGCTTTCTCTTTCTCATAGACACACACAAACATACACTAGACAAACACAAGGTAGGTTTTTAAGAAAATTAAAGGCTATCTATGTGTTTCACATTCCACTACGTCTGGCTCTATAAAGTGGAGCTTTAAGATAAAGGACACACTTTAGTGATCGAGTACATACCAGGAGGGCTCCCAGGTAGGTCAAGAGGAAACGTGACATGGAAGAGTGAAATGAAAAGGAGGCTCAGCTACTGAATCATGAAATGGTGAAGAAAAAGGCGGAGTTACACAAAACAAGAAGCCTGACCGTGTCCCCCAGGAATTTAAAATAATTGGAGATGAGCTCTGCGTAGAGAAAGCGGGACCCGAAGGCGGGGGGTATCGTGTTCAGATGCGTACTGAGGAGAAGACAATTCAGGAAGAGCTGCTCAACGGACGAAGGGAGCAGGGCGCTCCGCCAGCAATGCCCGCTTCTTCCTGTCCCATACAGCCCCCCTCTCTGGGTGACCCAGGGAAAATGTGTGTCAAGGGTAAGAGGTCTGGTGCCTAGAAGAACTAAGAAAGACGTTACTTTTAGGATGTCTGCCTCCCCTTTCTGTGACCCCTTTCCCTCCTTGAAATTCAATCTCAATTCCATCACTGAAATCTTTTTTTTTCTTTTTTTTTTTTTTTTTTAAATCACAGCAAGGGGCTCTGACTTAATGTATCACCACTTACTTGAGAGTTTGAATTTTTAAATATGACAGTAATTACGGCAGGCTTGGGACTTATTAAAATAAATAAGTCATGCTCCTTATCCTTGAAAAGCTCGTGACCTACTGAGTTTGGAACACCAAGAGACGATTTTAAAATGCCTAAAGTAAGAAAGACTGTTGTCCTCATGAATAGGTTGTAAGACCAGAAAAAGAAGTATTTCTGGGCAGGACCATAAGTTCAAATCACAGCACATTCTTTACAAAAACAACAACAACAAACATCATGCTGGGGGTAAACGGTTCTGTGCAATTTGGGGCCCCCTGGATATGGTCCTCACACCTCTGGAGGAGTTCATAGACAAGAACGGTTATGGAGTAAGATTTCAGGGAGTGGCGGGTTTCCTAGCTTGATAACTGGGATGTTTGTGTTTACAGTTGTTCTTGTTGACTGGTCTGCTTTGGCTTGTTTCTTGGGAACATCATTCCAAAACTTCTTCACCTGGACCCTTTTTCTTTCTGCCTGAAGCTACTTTCCATTTAAGAAAAGAGTTCTCATCCAGGATACGTACACCTGTCTTTCCTAGGAAAAGCAGGCTTTGTGGCTCATTTATATCTGGGTCCATTTCTCCAGGGGTCTACACCCAGGCTTGGTGGTAGTTGCACAGACTGATCTTGTCCAAACTGTCTTCACTTCTGGGCTTCTAAGATGTAACCTACAGTGACTGCAGACAATTGGCCAATAGAGCTTTGCTTCTTGAAAACACAAACAGCTAACTGTAATGAACTTTAAACGTTTTTAGATAGGCCTGAACATCAATGCAATTGGCTAAAAGTTAAATGCGCTCCATATATTAAATAATAGCAATTAAATGTGCTCCAAATATTCGCCACAAATGGGTCTACTCTCTTGGTAAAAAAGGCTAACAGGACTGAAAATGGGAATCAGTTCCATAAATGAGATAAAGTATAAATAAAAACATGACTGCAAAATTCTAATTTTAGTCAGGTATGTGGGTTTATTAATTAACTGGGATTGAAATAAATTCAACAGTTACTCCCTTTATATTTTGGTTTAATTAAATGCAAACCGAAGTTAAACTATATCCCCAAAATACACACTTGTACTCATAGCAAAGGAAAATATTACTTAAGAGAAACACTTACATTTGATGGATGGCATTTAATTGTTTTTCTAAAATATCATATGCTAATGAAACTTTTTTTCTATCACTATTTTACATCAGTGATATATTCAGGCGGTATTGAAAAATCACATCCTTACTGCCTAATTTACAGTAGCTCGTTTGCTCTTCCCCTAAGCTCAAGTTTACAGAAGACAGAGTAAGATAAGCTAAGTACATAAATTAGGTAAAAGACATCCAAATGTATCAAAATAGTTATATTGCCTTCATTAATGCTACTGAATGGAAACTTTTAAGTTTGAGCATCAATACTAAATCCAACATACGATGGCATTCAGTCAAACTCTGATATTCCCACAAAGAAAAACAAAAAGACATTTATATCCAAATAACAGCTAATTTATTAAAACTGCAAGATACAATGACTTCATACAAAGCCAATACCAACTTTCTCCGAGGTTTACAATGCAGTTAGCAAGCACTGTACTCCTGTTGAAGCAACTACAGAGAGAAAGCCTGATTCAAGGGTCAGAGTATTTAAAATCGAGACACAGCTTTCTAGATTTTGCCTTTTAACTCAACATGAGCTACCAAGAATTTGATTGCATTGCTTTCTTCTTAGAGCATTCAAAAATCAATTGCACATTTATACTACACATCTGGAATCCCTGCTTCACTGCCTTTCAAAGAATGAGTACTGTGATAGTAAAAAGAAGCCAAAGCGCTACAACATACATTTCCTGTCCTTTATTTTCACCTTATCAGCAGAAATCCCATCTACAAATACTGATAATGACAGGATAGCTCACCGTGAGAGAACCTAGTAAACTTCCAGTAGATTTCTAGAAAAATGTGACAGCCAGAGTGGAAAGTGGAGAGTTCCACTGCTGGGACAATTGGGAATTATCTTCAAGAAAAAGGATAACACTAAATATTAATAAAAGAAGCCATAAGAGAAATTTGTTATAAAGGAATGCAGATTTTTTTTCATTTTTAAAAATCATATATACAAAGCTTTTTTAAAAAAAAAAAAAGATAATTTCTTGCCAACTCTACCCAGTGACATATACATAATGTGTGTATGTGTACATGTGTGCATATATATACACATAAACCGGCACGATGTTCATGAAAACAGGAGCAATTTACGGAATCATAAAACATTGGAACCAGTGTTCAAATATGCCTCGGCTATATTTAATCTAGCATCCCACTGTCATGGGAAGAATCCTTTAAAAAGACCCCCCAAAAAAACACAAAACAAAACACAAAACAAAACAAAACAACACCAAATAGGTGATTTCTATCCTCTATCTTCATTCATGCTTTTGGGATGACTGAGGTCAGTTTCTCCCCAAGAAGCTGACACCATTGTTGGATCAGTCTCACTGCTACATGGAACTTAACACAGGATTAACTATTATATTCATAGAACTTCTTCCAACCAGCCTTTGCTCTACCCTCAAAAATCCAAGTTCTCGTAAAAATGAGTTAGGATTTGCTATACAATATATTCTCTAGAATCCTATAATTTCCAAGCTTAAAACAAAGCGTTATCTAAAAGTTTATTTATCAGTTATTTACAACGGAAGGTTTTTCCATAAAATAATGATATACACAATGGCCACATGCTTACTTTTAATCCCCATAAATAAATGCATACCTACATACAGAGACATGCATGTGTATATGTTAATGAATGAATAAAACTATGCTAGGAGTTTAGTTCTAGAGAGTCTAAATGTATATCTATCCATTGACCATGTATTTTAGTCTTTCAAATACACAGTAGAATATCAATAAGATTTACAAATTTCTTTTATAAATATCAATATCAATAAAGGCATTATCAATAAAAGATAATATCAGTAAAATCCTAAATCTCCTCTGTGGAAGAAAATGTATGTCGTAGGTATATATAGGAAAATATAGGTGTATCTATAGGAAAACATATATCATAGATCTAATTTATCACATATGTATTGTTTATATTATATTACAGATATTATGTCACTCGGGGAAAATACACTTCATAGTTAAATCCTTGATGCTAAAACAATCTTCTACAGAAAAGTACCCAGGATCAAAAGTCAATAATGTGAGGTATTAGAAATTTCATGTTAAGATATCAGAGTAGTTGTACTGGGCAACTCCCCAAAGAAGTAGTTCCTTTCCTGTCTCTGTGAAGAGCACACCTGTCCGCTGTACAGTGTGCAGCTGCTGTGATCCCGAGGCTTATACCAAAGGATACTCAGAGAAAGGGGAATATCTACAGTTGATTCTCCCCCGAGGAAGCAGATAGGCTCTGGAACGAGACATACCTTTGTTTCAATCTTGGTGACGGTACTTACCAACTAATGAAACCAAGCAAGTCAATTAACAATTGAAAAATTCTTACCTTTAAATTAAATACACACTAAAACCTACCCAGAAAAATGTGTCAGATTAATCATCTGCATAGCCCTGGTCTTCCCTGAATAGTCCTCAGTGAAGGCCACGGAGAGGAGAGGACCACCAAATGACCCTTAAGCTGCGCCCAGGCAATCAGAGTCTCCTTTCTCCCCCACTCCCCCAACCCACCCCCATCGTTGGAATGAATGTACTGCCCGCAGCTTCCACAACAGGAACCATTTTCCAGGACGCAGCCTTCAAGAGAACAATGTTTTGTTGAGACCATCTGGACGGTACACACTGACTGAACCCAAGTAAGGTCTCTCTAAAAACTTTGAAGATTCTGGCACAGACGTGTGGAGCACTACTCATCTCCGGGCCACTCACCTGTAAGTGCGCTTGCTTATAAAACTTCCCACCCACCAATCCAGACTGGCCCGCCTCTTTGTTCAGATTCCTTTTGCCCTCTGTGTGTGGGGGCCAATTTGCAAACCAGCTGTGGTTGAGGAGGGTCAATGTCTGCTCCAAGAAACAGAAGACTGACCGTGCATGTTCACAGCAGAAGGGAACCATCAAGAAGTACAGGGTTGGCCACACTGGACAAGTCAATGTGTACATGGAGACTAGGATTGCTCCGTGTTTTCAGAGATGAACGAGGTGGTGCTAGGAATTCCTTCCTGCAGGGATCTGGTATGACTGACACACAGTTCTATAAATGTGCGTGCCTGTCTCATGCTGCTTCTTCTTCTTCTTCTCCCCTTTTTTTTTTTTTTTTTTTGCCTAGTTTATGAAACTATTAACATGATTTTGATAAGTAAATTTGTTAGGTTATAAAACTGACTTCTCATCTTTATATAATTAAAAAAACAAAGACAGTATTTGAAGAAACCAAATAAAAAGCTATGTATTTGGAGATTATATAAAATAAACTATTCACATCCTAAATAGAGCCCCTTTAGCCAACCCACAGGAACTGAGAGCAATATTCACTTTGACTTTAAAATACATCAAGAAGTGGAATCTTTTCTTTATCTTCATTTATATTCAACACGATGCTTTATCTTCATTTATATTCAATATCAATGACTCAACATTTTAGCTATCTTCTTCTCTGCTCTTTAAATCTATCAATTATTTTAAAAATTTTTTCCCAATCATTTAAGTGTATTAGTACATTTCTTTTTTGAAGGATTAAATTTTAAAAAAGAGTGTCCTTTGTTAATGCAAATCAATGTACCTGAACTTAACCTTCTAGTAAATTTGATGTTTTTTATTGGGTTATTTTATGAAGGGTATGCTTGTAATTAGTAACAGCTGTGAATCTCCACTTTGTAAAAGTGGGAAGGATAAGTTATCAAATTAATCACATTTGGACAAATCTCAAGTTTTTATAAGAGGAGAGATTTGAGTGGAATTTTTGGCAACATTTTGAAAATACTAAGAAAAAAAAAAGGTACAAATATTTTAGCTAACCTTGTTATAAAGGCAAAATATGAATTATCTTTCTCCCCAACCCCAAGTTAATTATGCCATTCACCCCTTTACCTCCTACAGAGATTCCTCATTCTCTGGAACTATTCTAAACATTTATTTTATCACCTCTGTATGTCTTTAGATGCATATCCCCTGTTCCAAGGGAAACTGTAACTAGATCACCCATTGTCTGCAGAGAGCTGGGATTTCAGATGAGCCCCGGAAAATCATCTTACCATTACGCTATAAGCAATTTTGAAAATGGAAAGTAGGGCATATTTACTACACCTGGTGAGTCTCTAATTACAATAGTCTATATTCATCATTTACACACATTTGTCATTTTAATTAATTACTCGGGGCTCAGCTCTATCCCTTTGCTGCATCCTAAAACTCCCATTGATTTAAAAGGTGTAATTGTTGCACTAGAGTCCTAGACATTTTGGAATCAGTGGTTTTTATACAACCAAGAACTATTCTCCAGCGTTCATTCACTGTGGAGTTCAGGTTCCTGTCACTTGAAACCATTCTGCCTTTCTTTCTCCTGTTACAGGTATCTATTTTGAGTATTTTAGAAAATCACCCAAAAAAGTCTGTCTTCAGTCTTACAAGTCCCATGTTTAACATCATTATAAATAGGTACAGGAATTATATTATCTTTTGTTAATAACTGCTGTACGTAAATAGTAAAGCCTTTTCAGGTAGGCAACATGTTTGCTTATGGGTAAATTCAGCCACAGGACTATCAAGGTTAGCTCTCAAAGGTAAGGCAGACATTCTCAATTATTTAAAACACCTTTCCTTCTTGAACTTTGTTGTTTTCATTTTTGTTATATTTTGGGTTTTTAGTGGATTCGATAACTTTAAAATAGAGATTTAACTAATGTCATGAAAAACAGTCACTCACAACCACATGATTGAAGATTTCACATTTCAGTAATATGAAATTCTCAAGAGGAAGTACATCTTTATTGGCCTCAATTCACCAAATTAGTATCTGCAATATAATCAAGTTGACTTAAGCTGATTATAATTGTGTTTCCTTCATGTATCACCCACTGCTATGAGGCAGGGGAGGAAAGCATGGATACGGCCGCGGATAATTTCGAACAGTAATTGTGTTGTTTACTTAGACTAAAGCAGGTGTTGTTTTAGGTGTTTTATGTGGAGAAACAGTTTTGTCACCATCGCGACAAACTTGTCAATAAACTATTTTTCCCTCCGTTTTACGTGAGAGGAAACTGAAGCACAGAGGAGTTATGTAATTTCCAAAGTTCACACAGTAAGGAGCACAAATAGAACTTACACCCCAGACACCAGAGACCACACGCCTAACCGCTGTTTTGCACCGCCACCGCATCCTAATATCTCCTTTTACTATAAAAAGTTTGATAGTCCAGACCTATTCTTACCCATCTTTTCTCTCTCCCACAAGGTTATTTTAAAAAGAAGCTCTGAATATTTCTGGTTTTCACTGACACAGCACATCTTATTAAAACCCAGCTCAGCTAGTGGGAAATTCAACATAGGAACCGGGACTCTAGGTCTAAGACGTGGCTTCCTTCTTTTGTTTGTGGAGTATTAAGTATATTCATAATGACCACAACCAAGGCATTCAATTGTACTAATATATCAAAAATCCCCAGGTGGGTCTGCTGGTTAAGCATCTGCCTTTGGCTCAGGTGGTCCTGGGATCCAGTCCTGCATCAGACCCCCCTGCTCAAGGTGGAGCCTGCTTCTCCCTCTCCTTCTGCCTCCCTCCACCTCGCTCCTGTTCTTTCTCTCAGATAAATAAAATATTTTCAAAAAATTCCCTCATGTCCCTTTACAATCAACTCCCTTTCCCTGAACCCTAGCTATCATGATCTGCTGTTGGTCAGTATTATTTGCTTTTTTTCCCTGTAGAGTATCATATTAATAAAATCTTGCAATATGCATTACTTAAAATTCTTTACTTCGCATAATGTTTTGAAATTCATCCAGACTGTTATATATGCCAACTGTTCTTTTTTATTGCAGTGTGTTCCATTGCACGAGCTCACCAAAATCTGGTGCATGTCAGTGGATGCACATTTGCATCGTTTAGATTATTTCTAATTTTTGGCTGCTATCACCACCGCTACTACCAACATTTTGTGTACAGGTCATTGTGTGGACATGTATTTGCATTGCTCTTGGGTGAATCTCTTAGATTCCTGGGCCATATGCAATTTTAGATTCTATCTGTAGAGTCTATGCTAATTTGTTAGCATATGTTAGCAAATGCTAATTTGTTTTCTAAAACAGTTGCACAATTCTGCATTTCCATCTTCCAAAGTAGGAGAGTTCCAGTTGCTTCAAATCCTCATCAACACATCTTCCTAATATTAACCAAAATGGATGTCAGTAGTATGTCATTGGAGTGTTAATGCTAATCTTTCTGATGACTAGTGACTTTGAATATCTTTATATGCATATTCATCATCCATTTATCTTTTGTAAAATAACTGTTAAAAATGTTTATCCATTTTGGGTTGACTGTCTTATTACTGAGTTGGAAAATCTTCCAGATATTTGAAATATAAATCCTTTAAAGGCTTATGAAATTGTCCAGGGAAACCATCTTTTGGCTAAGCTTTTTTTTTTTTCCAGTATGGATATTATTTCTTGTTAGGTAGATTATAGAAGTTTGGGTCCTTTAAAGATAGTGTTAGCCTTGGAATAATGTTGTTCATAAAACTCCTTTGTTATCCCTTTAATGTCTGTAGGATCTAGACTAACAATCTCCCTTTTATTATTGATACTGTTTATCTGTGTGTACTTTTATTAGTCTCAGAGTTTTATCAATTTTATTGCATCCTTGAAAAATCAACTTTGATCTTGATTTTTGTATTTTTTTCTATTGTTGATTTTTGCCTTTATCTACATTATTTCTTCTTTTTACTTTATGGATAATTAGTTCTTCTTTTTCTGTGTTTATGAAAGAGACACTCAGATCATTAAATAATGACCTTTCATCTTCCCTGATATAATCAGGGAGAGAACTTTGCTAACTTCATCTCATACATTTTGGTAGGCTGTGTTTACATTCCATTGAATTCAGAGTATGTTCTCATTTGTTGTCCTTTCTTTCTTGACCTATGAATTATTTAGACGTTTTTGTTTAATTTCAAAGTTTTTGGAAATATTTTAAATACCTTACTGTTTTCTCATGTAATTCTCAATGTAATTGGGAATTTCAGTGTATTTTAATTTATTGATACATAATTTTTATGTCCCAGCATATGGCCTACTGTGGTGAGGATATCATAAGCCCTTGAATGTGGTCTGATTGAACACAGTGTCTATAATAAGTATCACATAGGTCAAAGCGATGAACAGTGTTGCTCAGCTCCTCTATGTTTTTAGTGATTATTTTAATCTAGTTATTTTGTCAATTACTGAAATAGGGATGTTAGAATGCCTCATCTATCATTGTGGGCTCCTGCAGTTTTTTCTTCTACTACATCAGTGCTTCTGTATGTATTTTGAAACTCTGTTATTTGTTATAAATATACACATTTATAATTGGCATGGCTTCAAGGTGACTTAAGTATCCTTAGGAAATGTCCCACTTATACAATGGCAATAGTTTTTAAAATCTATACCTCTTTGTCTGGTACTAAAAGATTATTTTTTAAAGATTTTATTGATTTATTTGATAGAGACAGACACAGTGAGAGAGGGAACACAAGCATGGGGAGTGGGAGAGGGAGAAGATGGCCTCCCACCGAGCAGGGAGCCCATGTGGGATTCGATTCCAGGACCCTGGGATCACGACCTGAACTGAAGACAGTCACTTAACCAATTGAGCCACCCAGGCACCCCATAGTATGAATAGATTAATAAAAGGTATGCTACCTTTTTTATCCTTACTGTTGGCATGGTATGTATTTTCCAGTCACTCGTTTTCAAACTATGTCTTTTGTACTAAAACATGTCTTCTTTATCTGTTATGACAGTCACTGCCTTTTAATTGAAGAGAGTCTATTTATCCATTATGACAATCATTACCTATTAATTGAAGAGTCTATTAAGGAGAGTTTAATGTAACTGTTAATATTGTAGCATGTTAGCGTAATGCTTCATTATTTGTTTTCTCCTTGGCACCTCTATTTATTAGGACTCTGACATTAACTGACCTTTTTTTTAATCAAAATATTCTAATTTTCACCTGTACGTTTTTTCATTGTTTTTAGTAGTTTTTCAATGACTCCACAAGCTATGTCAAGTTTATTTTATGCCACTTTACATAAAATGTAGAAAATGTCAAATCATAAAAGTGAACTTATTTTTATCCTCATGATTTATACAATCTTAGAAATCTATAAATTCATGCCTTATTTTTTGGAAACAGAAATTAGCCTTTTTTTTTTTTTCAAGCAGTTTTTCTGCCCCATTTTCTGCTTGCTTCCCATATTAGTTGCTAGGCTAACCTAGCGAGGTCACACAAGCTGTGGGGACCTAAGTAACAGAAATTTAGAGTCTCATAGTTTTAGAAGCAGTAAGTAAGATCAAGGTGTTAGCAGGGCTGGTCCCCGCTGAGGGGCTGTGAGGAAGTCCTCACCTCTCCCCTTGTTCCTGCTGGTTTGCTGGTAATCACTAACTAATCCTGTTAGTTAGTTCCTTAACTAACAGGAGCATCACCTGACCTCAGCCTTAGTCTCTATGTATGTTCTCCCTACGTGCAGATCAGTGAACAAATGTCCCCTTTTGATAAAGAAACTGGTCATATGGGATTAAAAGTCCACCGTACTCCAGTGTGACCATCAGCTTTACTCTAAGTGCTCAATAAGTATGCTTATAACAATTTCAGTATTAAATAATCCATGGCCTCATTTAAACAATTACGAGGATCTGATTTTTTTGTTGTTGTTGTTCTTAGATACGAATAAAATAGATGATTTATGGAAGTTTCAGAAATTCATCTCTCATCTAATGTTTCACTCATCCTGCATTCACACTATTTTATACTTTTAAAATTTTCTGCTCTTGTAAAAGAAACCAAATTCAAATTTCCAACTTTCCAGCCAGGTCAAAATAAGTGTGAATGTGTGGAAGGAAAAAGAGTTCAGAATGTTCTATCTAGCTTCTTGGGATGAAGTATAAATGTCCTTGGGGTTGAGAAGAATCAGCAATAGCAGTCAAGAGCAAGGCGGGAATATGGGACCTCTGTCCAATGAAACACAAACCCTGAGGCTAAAAATATTTTAAGTGGTGGACTGAAAGGTAGTATAGCTGTTGAATCCAAATGTTCTCTCAGAATTAAGATTTCTTTCCCGCACACTTCCCACAAACAGTTTTATAAACACCAGTTATTCACAACATTGAGGACAATTGTGATCCTGAGTAAATAGTCAGGTTTTAAACTAAATGGTACGTTTTCCTCTCTTTAGTAAAGAAATAAGTATGTCAAGAGTAAATGTTCAAGTTGACAATGGAAGTTCCTTGGAGAAATAGTTCTCAACTTTCTTTGCTCTGCACCATTTATACCCACACACACAATCACAAACACAAAGCTTTAAGTATATTTTAGTAAGAATTTGGGCGTGCATATAACTAAACTAATTATCTGTGATTTGAGGGTTTTTTTTTTCTTTTCTTAGTAACCCCAATTCACTTTTGTTTCCTTCTTTTTCTAGCTAAGACCAAGTCTACTGATTAAGGACAACAGCAAAACTCCAGTGCTAGGAGAATACAGCACATTTCCCCATGATTCCTTAGTCTTTTGAAGTTAATCATTTTCCAAAATCGTGCATCTGAAAGTGTCACATCAATGGTCAGGATCCCGTGGCAGACAAACACTGAGGTGGCTTCAGCGACCTAGCATGCTGTGAGAATTGTTTTGCATGATCCTTTCCTCCTCAGTATGGGAAAGGTATGACTTGGCCAAACCAGTAAAATACGGTGAAGGTAACAGAATGTCACTGTCATGATACCCCTGCTTTCAGTGAGAGGTTATCTCGCTATCGCACTCTCTCCTGCTTTCCTGCTGGCATTGAGGAGACAAGCGAACGTGCTGCAAATTCCTTACAGCGAACACCACCAACGAGGGAACGGTGGCTGGTTTGCAGAAGCTGACGATAGCTTCCAGATGATGAGTCGCGAAGATCTGTCTTCCTTAGTCCTACCATCGTCAAGAAAGGAATTCTGCCAGCCACCTAAACGAGCATCAAAGTGGATTCTTTCCCCCGTTAACACTGCAGACAAAACTATAAGCCGAACTATTCCCTGGAAGACAGCCTTCCAAGACTCTGAGTGTGGGAAAAAGCTAAGCCATGAGGAGATTCCTGACCAGCAGACAGAAGCGAGATAATAAACCTGTGTTTACTAACGTCACTAAGTTTGTAGTACTGTTTGATGCAACACGGCATTATTTTAAAATCATATTTTATTAAAAAGGCATTCTTTTTAATGCATTCGTTTCTAATTGCCAAGCTATTGAGAGAATGCATGTTTTTTTAAAGACTTAATTTATTTATTTATTCATTCTTTCATTCTGGAGAAGACAGAGGGAGCATGAGGGAGGGGCAGATGGAGAAGGAGAGAGAGAGTCTCAAGCGGACTCCATCCTCAACAAGGATCCTGCTGTGGGACTCGATCTCATCACCCGAGATCATGATCGGAGCCAAATTCAAGAGTAGAACACTTAACTGAGCCACTCCGGCACCTCTGATATGCTAATGTTTTATTGGGCTGTTTGCCCTGAGGTGACTGGTAATCATTACTGAATTAATTAAAATTATTTTAAACTTTATTTCTTGGGGGTGCCTAGGT
The DNA here is from genome assembly GCF_964662115.1 of Mustela nivalis. NCBI lineage: Eukaryota > Metazoa > Chordata > Mammalia > Carnivora > Mustelidae > Mustela > Mustela nivalis. The sequence continues at coordinate 32,833,648 of NC_139039.1, forward strand.
GGCTCAGTTAGTTAAGCGACTGCCTTTGGCTCAGGTCATGATTCTGGAGTCCCAGGATCGAGTCCCGCATCGGGCTCCTGCTCAGCAGGGAGTCTGCTTCTCCCTCTGCCCCCCCTTCTGCTCTCTCACCTTCTCTCTAATAAATCAATAAAATCTTTAAAAAGATGTTTATTTCTTTTATTTCTTATCTATGGCTTGGTTTCTATAAAAATTTAACATCTTACTTTGATACAAGTATAGTGTATGCAGCCAAAAAATACATTATTGTATGGCTGCATAGTTATGCATTCATATAGAACTATATACCTACATATCTATATTTGTATGTAGATATATATATTTCTTTTTCTAATTCAAAATTACATGCATTCTTGATGTCATATATATGTATGCATCTATACATACAGACATGTTGTGCAATATTCATTCTGATAATTTAACCCACGCCTAAAATATTCACGAGGATCTTAAATTTGTAAAATACACTTGGAGTGTTTCAAATTCTCTTAAACAGATTATAACTGGTTAAAACCTGTATTACCTTTTGCATTTATAATGAGCTATTCATCCATGTAGGTTTATTTGTATTCAAAATACAGCAGATAAAAAAACAAAAGCATACTTCTGAAAGATCAAGAGCACGGGGATGTTTTGTCAACAACTAGTAAAGCCAGATAAACTGTGCGGTTACAAAATCACATTTTTTTAAAGGTTTATTTATTTATTTAAAATAAGCTTTATACCCAATCTGGGGCTTAAGCTCATGACTCCAAGATCAAGAGTTGGATGTTCTACTAAGTCAGCCAGGCACCCCCCTCCCCGACCAAAATCATATTTTTAAAGCTGTCAGTGAGCTTTCAAACCAAGAAGAGTGGATGGCCTCTGTTTATAGAGGGGGCAAACTGTTCGGGTGTGAACCCCTAAATATTCACAGCTACTTTTTTTTAAAATTTCTTAATTTCATTTGCGCATTCAGCATGCACGCCCACGGTGGATGAAACCTCTGTGCATGTGAGATCAGAGTGGGGAGAATGAGAGAGGCTTTTAGCAAGTGTATAGGGCTGTTCGAACAGAATATGGGCTTTGACAGGGCTCAAACTCAAGCCTGTTTTCCCCAAAAGCATTTTACCGAATGCTGAGGATGTTACAGAAGATGCAGGATTAGAGAGAAAGTTTCTTAAAAGCAAAGTGAAAATCCTCTCTGTGCTGTCGTGTGTAGGGACAGACACCTGCTGGAACAAGTGATCCTAGAAAATTGAAAACCTGAAAAGAAGGCTGAATTGGCAATAACAAATTCATCTGCTTTTTCATGAATAGTTTGCAAACACGGGTATAATTAGAGGCCAAGATAACAGTCTTGGCTCCTCACAGAGGCCCACCACTAAAGGACAGAGAAGCCGCAGAGACTGCGGCAGTTTCTAAATTGGAAACACGAGAGTCCTTAAAGACAGTGTTCCCCTTGAAGATACGTGACAAAATTTTAATCAAGAAAGTAGGCTAAAAAGAAAATATGAAATACTGTGAAAGGCAGAAATAAATTGCCAACAGCCTTTCAGAGTTAAGGATGCAAAGTCCAAGCAAACAATCTACCAGAAGCTTCTGAAGGACACATTCTGGTAAGAGAAGTAAACCACAAGTAAATTTAGACTTACAAACACCGAAAGCCAGACTTGACTCAGATCAGCCTCTCACTGAATTACCGTGCAACACCCCAGACTCGACGTGATAATAGCAGCATGAGCCCTCTCCTGTGGTTTGATCTGAAACTTCTAAAGTTCTTTTCCACAGAGTTCGGCATACAATGAAAACACACACGAAAGAAGCAAGAGTACCTAATTAATAAACAAGACAAATTGCAAACTGTAAAAATGAACCCACAGGTGACCCAGACAGGAGAGCAAGCAGACAACAATGATAATGAAGTTGTCACAGAAAACAAAGAAAAGATGGATGAAATAAATTGGTGAAAGGATGGAAAATTCCCTATAAAATTCTAATTTTTAGGAAAATAAGTGATTTGCCAAAATATACGTGTATTATAACTGAAATTAAATACATAAAGGGTGGGTTTAGCAATGGATTGGACACAGCAAAACACAGGATATCAAATGGACAATAGATCAGGAAATAAATCTGCAGCACAGAGAAAAACAAGAGTACAAATGTGGATAATAGCTTACAAGATATATGGGACACACACAAATTCTAATATATATGGAATTTAAATTAACAGAAGGAGGAAGTAACACATGGGGAAAAAAATCAAAATCTGATGACACAATATGCGAAAACTTTGCCAAGTTAGTGGAAGATACCAATCCAAAAGGGTAAAATGAAGAAAGCAACCCTTAAACACCCCACTGAAAACCAAAACAAAGAAAACATCTTAAAAACATCAAATACCGATACGGATTCTCTTACAGGCTGAATTGTGTCCCTCCAAAATTTCTATGTCAAAGTTCTAACCCGAGTACTTCAGAGTGTGCCTCTATTTGCAGATAGGTCTTTGAAGAAGAGATTAAGTTAAAATGATACCATTAATCTGGCTGATGAGGTCCCTTTAAGAGGAAGAAAGGTAGACATGCACATGAGATCACAGAGCAAAGACATGTGAGGGCACAGTAGGGAGGCCACCTCTTCAAGCCACCAAGGGAGGCCTCAGGACAAACCAACCTTGATGACCTTGACCTTGGATTTCCAACTGTGAGGAAATAAATTTCTGTTAAGTCACCCAGTCTATGATATTCTGTTATGGCAACCACAGCAAACTACCACATATGCCTTCAAAGAAACAACATTGAGCCTAACTCCTGACTTCTTCAATGAAAAGTTAAAAGCCAGAAGATAATGTAATAATATACTTTCAATGACTGCTAAATGAGAGTGATACTTAACCAAAAGTCATTTAACTGAAGTACAGGCCAAAGTATTTATACATTTCATATACGTAATCTTTTTTTTTTAAGATTTTATTTATTTATTTGACAGAAATCACAAGTAGGAGAGATGCAGGCAGAGAGAGAGAGGAAGAAGCGGGCTCCCCGCTGAGCAGAGAGCCCGATGAGGGACTCGATCCCAGGACCCCGGGATCATGACCTGAGCTGAAAGCAGAGGCTTTAACCCACTGAGCCACGCAGATGCCCCTCATATACATAATCTTTTGCAAAGAAAGTCACATACAAACAAGTAAAATACTGTATACTTCCAGTTACAAACAGCACAAAAACAGGCAAACCAACATTCAGTTAGAGCACTCATTTTGGAAATTATCTTTGCTAGATGCTGGTTAGACAGTAATGTTCCCTTTTCTGTCTATATTTAATTACGAACTATTTAAGGAGAACAATCGTTCTAGTTTAAAAAGAACTGAGGTAGTTGCTCACCTGTGAAACTGAATTTAAAGTAGAAATTTTGAAACTAAAGAAAGCAAAAGCAAAAAAACTTGCACATAGAAAAATGAAATGCAAGAAGAAATGATGAACCCCAGAAAGGGAGTTAAGTCTCTAGGTGTCTTGTGGCATTTAACATTCCCTTAAACAAGAAAATCAAGACAATAATCACGCATAAGGTAAAGCATCGGAAGGTAGATCTCATATTCTCACGTTCTAGAATTAAGTAAGTAGCTGCATTAAACTGAAACAGTCAAGGAAATGTGATGCAATTTTTGGAATAAATTAATAAAAGAATACTATATTATTAAATGGGCATAAAAAGCAATTAAAATATTAATTAAAAAGAAGACAAAGTAGGATTTTTAAATAAATCTGTTAAAAGAAAATACAACATTACAGGTAAAAACTGAACAACAGCAGTGATTACATGGAACATGAATTAAATTCTCCAAGTTAAACGCTAATATCATACAATTAGATTTTATTTAAAACTGGCCTATGCTATTCTCAAGAGATATGTTGCAAAAATAAAGATACAGGATGGTTGAAAGAAAGGTTTAGAGAAAGAAATATCATGTAAAGTCTGAACGAAAACAAATCCATTGGGGTGCCTGTGTGGCTTAGTCATTAAGCATCTGCCTTTGGCTCAGGTCATGATCCCAGAGTCCTGGGAGGGAGCCCCACATCGGGCTCCCTTGCTCAGAACCCCAAAGGATTTGGGGGATGTGGGAAGATATATTTACTAATCACATATCATGTGCTAGAGAGGCAGGAATCTGTAGGAAACTTCCTTAAGAACAGAGGAGTGGGGGTCTCATTTCCCTTGCCCATCCCTCAACCTAGATCCACCAACATCTGTGGGAACCAGGTCAGCTAGAACACTCCACCTTGCTTGCAAACAGTGCTTCCTGAGCTCCCACTATTCTGTGGATCTGCACCCACCCCCAACTCACCCACAGCAGTTTTCCAAAGTAGCTATAGGTCTCCTCCCACAGGAGTCCAGCACAAAACTTGCAAACACCATGCACCACCCCATGCCTGTGATCTCCTGGGCGCCCACCTCCTTCAACATGCCTTCTTCAGGAGCCAATCAAAGCAGAATCACAAGCCTGGCCGTGTGCAAACAGCCCCAACCAGGGTCAGCTCCACTGTAAACTGACTCCTGGCCCAGGGCCAGGGAAGGAAAACCACACACACCAGCTCCACGGGCTGCTGCAGCAGTGGCCTGAGGGCACATATCTGAGCTGACCGAAGGCCCCACCCATCACCTAAAGCCTCTGAGGGTATAACACAGGGAAAACAGCCTGTAGTTCCCTACGACCACAGCTCTGGTAGATGCTTGGTCTGACAACTCAAGCCCAAGATGGCCCCAGAATGGCCCACTCACAACACAGGAACCAAACCCTGCCCATAACAGACAAAGAGAACCATTGCAGATGACTGGACTGAAAGCAAATGCGGCTTTGCCACAAGAGTAGGGTGTTTACAATATACACAGAAGACACCCTTGTAGTGCCAAGTTCTGGAAAACAGGGGTCACAGCAACACAGAGCTTCTTTTTCATAAGGCCACTACTTTCAGGAGCAGGAGACATAACTAACTTTCCTAACACACAGAAACACAGAGAGACAAAATAAGGAGGCAGAGGAATATGTTCCAAATGAAAGAGTAGGACAAAAATCACAGCCAGAGAGTTAAATGAAATGGAGATAAGTAATATGCCTGATAGAAAATTTAAAATAATCGTCATAAAAACACTCAATGGACTTGAGAAAAGAGCGGAGGGCCTCAGTAAGACCCTCAAGAAAGAGACAGAAAACATAAAGAAACTATCAGAAATGAAGAACTTAATAAAAGAAGATCAAAAAACTTGATTAAAAGAGAAAGAGAGAGAGACAAGATGCAAACAAAATAAAAAATGAAATAGGAAAAATGCAATTCTTTTTATTTCTGTGGCATGGATTGTTAAGAGAATATGAATGAAAATTATATGCTAACAAACTGAACAACCTAGAAGAAATAGATAATTTCCTACAAACATATAAACTACCAAAACTGAGTTAGGAAGAAATAAAACATTTGAACAGACTGAAGACCCGCAAAGAAACTGAATCAGTAATCCAAAAACTCCAAAAAATAAAATAAAATAAAATAAAGTTCAGGAGCAGATGGCCTAATAGGTGAATTCTACCAAACATTTAAAGAAAAGTTAATACCTATTCTTCTCAAACGACTCCAAAAAATAGAGTGGATGGAAATGTTCTGAATTTCTTCTGGGAGACCAGCATTATTACCCTGATATCAAAACCAGATAAAGACACTGAAGAAAAAGAGAATTACAGGCCAGTTCAATGTATTTAAAAAACATTCACCACAATCCAATGGGATTTATTCTGAGATTCAAGAGCCATTCAATGTCCACAATCAACATGTTATATCACATCAACAATAGAAAGGATACAAACCATATGACCCTTTCAACAGATGCAGAAAAAGCATTTGACAAAGTACAACATCCATTTATTTCCAAAGTAGGTTTAGAAAGAAGGTACCTCAACATAGTAAAGGACTTGTATGAAAACTCACAGCAGAGGACACCTGGGTGGCTCAGTCATTAAATGTCTGCCTTTGGCTCAGGTCATGATCCCAGAGTCCTGGGATGAACCCCAATCCACATGGGGCTCTTTGCTCAGCAGGAAGCCTGCTTCTCCCTCCACACTCCCTCAGCTTGCGTTCCCTCTCTTGGTCTGTCACTCTCTGTCAAATAATTAAAATCTTAGAAAAAAGAGAAAACCCATAGCAAACACCATTCTCAATGGGGTAAAACTGAGAGCTTTTCTCTAAAGGTCAGGAAGAAGACAAGGATGTCCACTCTTACCATTTTTATTCAATACAGTACTGAAAGTTCTAAATACAACAATCAAAGAAATAAAAGACATCCAATTGGTAAGGAAGAGGATAAACTTTCACTATTCGCAGATGACATGATACTCTATTTAGAAAACTGTAAAGATTCCACCAAAAAACGACTAGAACAGATAAATGAATTCACTAAGTTCAAAGGTTACAAAAATCAATATACAGAATTCTGTTATATTTCTTTTTTTAAAAAAGACTGTATTTATTCACTTTAGAAATAGATGGAGAGAAATAGAGCATGAGCCGGGACAGGAACAGAGTGAGAGGGAAAAGTAAACCCTGTACTGGGCACAGAGCCCAACATGGGGCTCGATCCCAAGACCCTGATCAAAAGCTGAACCAGAGCCAAAACCAAAAGTTGGATGCTTGACTAAGTCACCCAGGCACTTGTTGCATTTCTACACATTAGCAATGAAGTAACAGAAAGAGAAGTGAAGACAATAGTCACATTTGTAGTTGCAACAAAAAACGATAAAATACCTAGGGATAAACTTAACCAAAGAGGTAAAAGATTTATACTCCGCAAACTATAAAACCCTGATGAAAGAAATACGAAGATAACACAAATGGGAAGTTATTCCAAGCTCACGGAATGAGAGAACAAATATTGCTAAAATGTCGTCCTTCTCAAAGCAGTCTAGGGATTTAATGCAGTATTTATGAAAATGCCACCAGCATTTTTCACAGAAGTGTTACAAATAATCTTTAAATTTGTATGGAACCACAAAGACCTAAAATGTCCAAAGCAATCTTGAAAAAGGAGAACAAACCTGGAAGTGTCACAATCACAGATTTCAAGATATGCTACAAAGCTGTAGTAATCAAAACAATATGGTTGTGACACTAAAATAGACACACAGGCCAACAGAACAGAATAGAGAGCCCAGAAATAAACCCACAATTATACGGTCAAATTAAAACTTTACATAAGAGGCAAAAATATGCAAGGGTGTGTGCTATGGTGAGCGCTGTGAAATCTGTAAGTCTGATGATTCATAGACCTGTACCCTTAGGGCCATAATACATTATATGTTAATTTTTAAAAAAGACAATAGTTGAAAAAAACTGATCCATTTCCTCTTTGCACTCAACAAATTCAGAATTTGTGAGACTAAACAGTTACAAGGCAATCAAATATGCATGCCTGCCTTATTTTGTTTCAACTTTTTCTCCATAGATCTTAAATGAAATCTCTGTCATAGCATAAAATCTATCTAAACTCAAAAGTGTTAATTTTATCTAAATAAAATGACCTTTCCGTTTTGTTTATGTTATTTTGGTTTATGACAGCCAAACTAATTATATATGTAATACAGCATGTAGAATATGTAACAATCTGTATCGAACCTTACAATATTTTGTGTAATATAATATTCATAGATGCATAGTACATATTCTATTTTATATATGGTATAGTATATATTGCCTATTACATAATGCATTCTTTTGAAATTTAATATTAAAAATACATAAAGCATAGCAAATATTGTCTTATTTGTTGTGGTTAGTACCTAAGAAAAATTGGATCCTGGTTATTTACCTATACATATACAGACATACACATCTTATATATATGAATGTAGAAAACCAATATATATATATATAGAGAGAGAGAGAGAGAGAGAGAACTCTACCATAACCATACATTTATAGATATAAAAACTCACAACCAGAAAATGTTCGTTGAGATCCTAAAAACAACATTAATGTATAATTTCCAAAATGACACCATATACTATTTACAAAACTAAGAATGAACCAAAGTAAATTTTGCAATAGTATTTTTTAATTTGCCAGGTCTTTTCTTTTTCTCCCCTGGAGGAAGAATGACTGGGGAAGTCTTTGTTTTTCTGTGTTTCTTGAATAAATAAACATCTTACTGTGGGACAATGTAGGTGTTACATGTGTAGAATACATTCGCATACCTTATAAATTACCCTGACCATCTGTAAATGCATTTGAAAGTTTCTTTTGTTTCACATGTTTCAGTAATACCAGTTTCCGAGATAGCCATAGTAACAAAACCCTGAAAATCTGCTTGGATATTTAATCACATTTTTTACAATTTTGAAGGATCAGGCAAAGCTTATAGTCTTTGCATTTTTGTTGTTATGGTTGTTTTTTAATTAACCAGGATCACCTTGAAAATAGCACAAGGTGGAGTACTTTTTTTTTTTCTCCTGGACACATTGAATAAGTTGGTTTATACTTTCTTACTCATTTATGTTGATCAACAACTATCTGGCCAAGCATAGGACTTGAACTTGTTTTGTTTTGTTTTTGTTTTAGTGTTGATTATTTTATTCCTTTAAAAACTTTTTGAGAAGAGTCAAAGTCAGGGTCATTCCAATTTTATGGAATGAAAACTAACATAGTTAAAAACATCATTTTCTTTGATGTAACTTGAAGAATGACTGCTTCACAAATGTGATTTTATGAACATGAAGAGTAACAGAATAAAACTAGGATAGAAATATTTTCTTAAAAATCATAATTTTCTGTCCCCTAAATCCAATTCCAGAACATATGCTGCTATAGATTAAGGCCATTCAAGTAAGTTTTTAATAAAATTTTCTTCTCGGTTTTTTTGGGTTTTTTTTAAACTTAAATCTAAGATTAGGTCAGTACACTAGGCTTTGGATCCCAAAGAAAATTAGGAGTAAAAACAAACAACAACAAAAATGAAAGAAAAGGAAAAGTGAGCATAGCATTACTAAGTCAAGCCTGAAAATCTCATGAAACTCAGAGCCTGTTCTGCCCATTTGATACATCGTTAGGCTTAACAACCACATCGCAGAACAAAGTCTGCTCCAGTAAGAGAGGAAACGGACTCCCCGAGACAATGACCTTGAATTTTTCTAGTCAGCAACACAACACTATCTCACCAGTTATGTAGAACAGGGTTCCCTTGTGACAGAAACTTTAATGTAAGTCATCTAAATTACTAAATTATCAGCCAGTCCTTTTTAATTTTTGCAATATTGAAGAACCATTGATTATGAGCAATTTTTGCAGAACTACACTATGTGCCTTTAATTTTATTCTTACTATTTTAAAATCTGTATTAATCCTGCCCTTGCCCTGATAATTATCAAGTATAATTCACACGCGTTAGAGTTAACTTCTACAATAGTAAAAAGTTCTGACCACTCAAGAAGGAAGGGTTTTTCTATTTTTATGGCTTCTGTATTAAAGTATCAAATATTACTTCAGTCTGTGGAGAGACAACACATATTTTCTAAAGCATCATGGATTTTATGTTTATATTATGTTCATGAAATTTTAATCAGATGGGTATCATTCTTATTTAAAAAAAATACAGTTAAATACAATTTTGAATCAAAGGAAGTCAGAGATACCTTCCTAGAGCCCAACATTGAATGAAGCATTTTGAGTGGATTCAGCTTTGCCTTCGGAACGAACTGGGTTTCAAGCAGAACTAGATTGACTTTGCATATGGAACTGGGAATTCAAGGGCAGAGAGAGTTTGTCTCAATTCTTAATTTTACTTTTCACTGTATCTCTTCATCAACTCGACTCTCCCACCATCTCAGACATGGACAGCAGTGCCCCACTTTCCCACTTTCATTGCTTTGATTTTTGACTCGTGCTACTGCTCCCACCATTTCAAGAGCTGCATCCTCTTCTCTACTCTTGGTCCTACAAAGCCCCACACTTCGCGAGATTTACCCCCTCCCCAGCAAGCCTTCCTCCTTCCCTCGGGTGTATTTACCCACTTTTCTGTCACACCCACCTTACTGGTGTAACCATTAGGGCAGAGCATTGACTTCATTCTCCTTGATTACACAAGTAAAATCCAGAACTACAGTAGAAGTTTAATCCAGTGAAGAATAGGTCTTCACCGGATTTAGCAAAAAGTAAGACCTCAACAAATGTTTATTCAAATGAAGCTTTTTTGTTTAGTAAGCATCCTGTCAAAGGTGGGAATGGATATTGCCCTAGCCAACAAAAATGAAAACAGCATTTCCTGAGTTGCTACTTTAGAACAAGCCCAGCATTGTATTAAGTGCAGGTTCTACCTCACTATTGCTTTTAATTCCAGCACAGCAACAGCGTCCCCAAGTCTCCTCAAGGCACGGCTGGCAGTCGCTCAGATCAGTTTTGCTCTACTCCCTCTTGTCTCAAAACGACACTATGCTTCGTGTGGAGTCAGGGTGCCAGGGCTAAAAGAAAACATCTGTGTTAGGTTCTACTAGTTTCAACACAGAATTACCGAGTTTATGACCCACTCAGAGACAGAACCGTGGATCTCATCGGTAAATGGTTATGTGTCATCAATGTTTAAGTTCATACTACTCGGAATTTTAGAAAGTGATTCAGATTCAAAAATAGCATTCTCATTATCTCAGAATGATCTTTATCTCTTAACTACCTTTTATGAGTAAACAATTTTTAGAGCAGTTCTATGTTGATACAAAAATTGAGAACATACTACAGAGTTCCCATAGTCCATGCCCCTAGTTTCTCCTAGAGCTAATGCCTTACATTACTAATACATTTGTTACAGTAAGTGAGCCAAGACTGATACTGATACTTTTTAACTGAAGTCCAGACTACACAGATCTCAGTAGTAGTTTTTACTTAGTGTCCTTTTTTCTATTAAAGAAGCCCATCCAGGACACCACTTAAATTTAAGTGACAGCTCTCCTTTTATCTCCTCTTTGTTATGACAGTTTTTCAGTCTTTCCTGTTTTTTTTATGACCTTGATAGCTTTCAGGAGTAATGGTCAAGTATTTTGTACGCTGCCCCTCTACTGAAATTTGTTTTTGTCATGATTGGATTGGGGTTGTACACTTAGAGGAAGAAGATACGAAAAATAAAATGTCATCTCCATCTCATCGTACCAAGAGTACAGACTAGAGACCTGATTTATGACTGTTAATGCTGACCTTTATCATCTGGCGGAGGAAGTGTCTGTGATATTTCTTCACTATAAAGTTGCTGGGCTTTTTTGTTGTTGTTGTTACTATTTTGTGTATTTTTTTCTTTTTAACCTGGGTGCTGCTATGTTCTCTTTAGAAAGAAATTGCTATGTGTAGGCCACACTCAAGGAGGAGGGAATTTTGCTTCTCTTCCTGGAGGGTGGGTTATCTACACGAGTTAGAATTCTCCCACAGGGCAGACTTTTCCTGCTCCACAATTTATTAATTGATTCAATCAATTCCTTATAATTATATGGACTCATGGATATCTGTTTTCTATTTTGGGTTATAATTTAAAAATATTTTATTCCTCAAATTAGTCTAGCATTGGCCGCTAGGAAACCATTGGCTCCTCCTGACATAACCTAATTAGTGTGTGTGTGTGTTGTGTATGTGTGTGCACATACCTAGCACCTCCTTATCGTGGGCAACTACAATGCTCTAAGCATATCTCGCGCATTTACTATCCTAGCCCAACAATTCGCTGTTGTTCTAGGTGTCATAATTCATTTTACTGGAGAACTGGAACAGCCGGGGGCGAGCAGTATGCACAGCTACTGGTGCGTCTTTTCTCGAGGCTCTGTCAACTCACGGGACAAAGAAATCTGTGTATCTCTACTAACCCGTGTACTATAAATATTTTAATATGTAACCATCTATCCTAGGCTGGACCAGTTCTTACTTTTGTCTCCAATCAATCTCATCGCCACATGGCTTATTCTAGCTCCCTCCCCTCGCTTATCTGTAACCTCAGACCCAATCTGACAGTGGGATAGATTCCTGGCTCCCACCATCTGCCCTTCAGAACTGGATCATTTATTTATTCATTCATTCATTCCCTATTATTGGGCTTTAAGACTTTTCTGGCTCTTTTGAAGATTCAAGATATGTGCTTTTTAAACTGTAGGAATATAGCCATCATACACTTAAAATCATAGGCCAGGGAGAAGTCCCTACTAGTTCAGAGTCTTGTGATGGGCTAATAATTCAAGCTATTCTCTATTTACATGTATCTTTTCAACTGCTTTGGTAAAATATGTTGCTCTCCCCAGCCCACACACACACACATATTACCTTTTATTCTTTCTTCTAAGAGACTTATAGGAGAAAAACCACTATGAAACTAACTAGATAGTATTTCTTCTCTTTTCCCCAGGAATAAAAATGTTGAATTCTCTGTTGAGTTTCCTTTACTATTTGTATAGCTCATTTCATCTCCTGTGTTTACCTCTTTGGGGACTAGAATGTATTATATACCTTCCTAAGGCCTTTTTAAATTCTATTGTTTCTTCAAAATGTAGTAGACGGATATAGTGCTTCAAGGTTATATATAAATACAAACCCATATATATGTAAAACCTAAAAATAACAAATAACATATAAAATAGAAATTTCATTATAGCCTCAAAAAGCAAAAAATATATATCATATAAAGTTTTGGAAAAGTGTAGGAAAAATATCTGTGGAGGTCTATTCTATTTTTCCATAGTTTAATATTTACTTTTGCCCCATTCACCAGGCATTTTTCTGAACATTAGAGATAGAGAACAAGGCAGAATGGAAAATGCCCTAACTCTCATGGATCTGTTTTATAAAAGGAGACAGAGAATGAGACATTTTTTTAAAATGTCAATTAGTGACAAGTGGTATCATAAAAGCAAAAAAGAATGGTAGCTACCAGCAAGTATTCCCAAATAATTCCAATTTGTAATTACTTTTATAACTACAACAATTAACAGACTAAAAATAGCTCTGTTTTAATGTCACAGATTTCTTATTTTTTAGCTATATTCGTTTATACCAAACGTTAATATACAGGATGCACTGGCCTATAACCGACCCTATTTCTTCCGTATCAAGATACAGGATTCCTTCGCAACGCTGTGTGTCAGTATCACTGTTCTTGTTATCAGAGTTAAATTTTACAGAGTTTTTCAGAGAGGATTACACTACGAGAAAGTATTAATATGTAAATACGTATTCCAGATTTTATTATTTTGGAGTCCAAACACCCAAAGATAAATATTTATGTGTGCATAAGGGATTTGAAATCACATTTTCTTATCTGAAGGCTCCCCTTATAGCCTTTGAAATAGAATGTAATGTCCCAATAATTGCATACACTTATACCTCTAAAAATAATGATTTATAGTGTCATCTATGGAGCTGTGGCTTCTATCAAGGACAGTCTGAGGGCTGAGTGTGTGCTTGAATGCTCTTATAACTGAATCACATCCCCTGACACAGCCAAGTCCGCGCACGTGGCCCACCAACGCGCTGGTCTGTCACCAGTTACATCAATCCCATGATGCCTGCCTGATTTTTAAAAATAGGGATGAAACGCTCGTAAGGAAAAGAGCTACGCCTGGATATTCCTAAAGAATAAGGAAAACTATAAAAAAGAACTCTGTGTGTTAAGTGTGTGTGTGGGGGGGCATGTATGAACACCACATTAATATGTGAGAAAATCACCATGTGGAGAAATAGAGATTGATACAAAACAAGTATCGTGACCTGACACAAACATGTGCCACCTCAATTGGAAGGACTGGCATCACAACACTGACAGGGACTTGGAAGCGACAGGGGAAAAATGCTCCTGCAGGTGCATGTTCCTTTCTAGAACTGACGCTAAAGGCCTAATATTTTCAGTCGGAGCCATTCACATGCAGGGAAGTTTTTATTCGTTCGAAGGAGATGCTTCTTGTACTGAAATCAGTAAATGATAACAAATGTTGCCACAGGCCCTGAACCAGGTTTTAAAAAACATATCGTTATGAGCTGATAGGTTGGAAATTAAAATGCTTTGGGTGAAGCTCAAATTTCAAGGGTAATCCGTCATCCTAATGCAGAAAGTTGACCACAAAGCAGTGATAAATTTGTTTTAGGGACTCCCAATGATTTAGTTAGTTTACTCTTGGGCTCTAAAATGCTTGAACAGTGGTATATCACTTGCCTAAAAAGTGGGTATTAAAAAAAAAAAAAAGTGTTCCCCTGGATTGTAGGTCCAATTGCTTTAGATATTTCCATCAAGGAACAGGAATCTGAGGCCCTTATATTTAGTGGAAGGTGGGGTAACATTCAAGTCCGTATCTCCGCTGAGGAGATACTACCAGTGATTAATTATACTAGATAATTGGGATTCTCTTATTTCTCCCTTTCAAACCCTATGTTTATACAATGTCTTATGAATATTATTTAACTACAGGTTTGAGAGGTAGGTAAGGAAAAGACACTGCCTCATTTTATAAACGTAAGCCAACTGGTCTCAAAGAGATTTAAGTGCCTGGCTTTGAATCAAATATCCAATAAATGAATGCCAGATACACAGATGGGTCGTCGGTCCCCAGCCCGTCAGCTTCATACCACGGGCGCCAGGTTAAGACAGGGAGGATGGAGGTCTGGTCCTGCTCTGCCCGGACACTGTACGGTAGCCAGACAATACGACTGATATTTTAATTGAAATATACATTACTAAGTGAGAAAGTCATTTTGTTATTATTGACATTTTAAGGATTTTCCTTTATATGATCCTCCTCTTACACTTGCTTTTATTTTTAAGTGATACAACCTACTACAGCAGAAGGAACGTTAGCTTGGATCTGAAGATAAGTCTGGCTGGGCTAATAACATGCTAAATGTTCTTGGGGCATTTCTCCATTGATTTAGCTTCAACTAAATAGATTTAGAAAAAGATGTGCTCCCAGATACACTTTAGCTATTAAGTGGTGTGATTCAAATATAGACGAATTATTCACTTCTATAAATCTTCTAAGACTACAAACCAACGTGTTAAGGTAAATTTGGTAACTCACTATTATCATTGTTTCTTAATTCAGAAAGATTTCACTATCTCAGTCTTCAGCATTATTGAGGGTGCTACGAAGCTTGAATGTGGTGCTTTCCAGAAATACATCCATGACACACATGAGGATGGTAAGAATATTCTAGGGCTACAGCAGGCACGGTGGCCAGAGAGCCCGGGGCTGATTTTCCTCTCTCAGATGCATTTCCAGCGATACCATGCTCAGAGCCCTCCTTGGTCTGATCACTTGACTGAGGAGGCTGCACCTCAAAGGTTGTGGCTTTTAACTTTACAGTTTCCAAGAGTGGCAATTTCTACAGCAGGGGTGGCTGAAACGAAAATTGCTCAATTGTTTGCTCTTCCAACTCTTGTTTAAAAATTCTCTGGACAACAGCAGTATTGCTTACTTAGGACAGTGTGCAGGAGAAATGAAGTACATTCTGTGGGGGAGGGGGTGGCCGCCGAGGGAGAAGACGCTGAAATCACCACACTGGGTAAGGCAGGTCCCCTGCCCTGCCGGAAGCCTTGAATTCCAGATCTCAAATCTGCAAATATCTTTGCAATCCAAGGGACAGCAAAGCTCAGACTTTTAAGTGGACAAAGTCCTAATTAAGTTGAAGCAAGGTAAATATTCAATTAAAAGCCTCTACATGTTCTGACTTTTTAAGAAAAATTAAGTCCCGAAGACTTGAAACTAAGAAAAAAAATGTTGGTCAAAGACTGAATGTGTAGACGGGAAAAGGTCATTTTTCCTAATCACTTATACAATCTCAATACCCTTTCCACTTGGGAGAGCTTTCAGTGGCACTCTCCGGAAGAGCTATTCTTCAAAAATCCTTTCAGAAAATTCAGTTATGGGGTCTGTCTCTGGCCCAGGTCGTGACTTCAGGGTCCTGGGATCGAGCCCCACATGGGTGTCCCCGCTCAGCAAGGACTCTGCTTCTCCCTCTCCCTCTGCCCCTTCCCCGACCACCCCCGCTCTCTCCCACATGCTTTATATCCAATAAATAAAGTCTAAAAAAAAGATAAAATCCAGTCATGTTTTCATCTCTCACACCATCACGGAAGATTCGCTAAACCATGTTTTATGGGTACTAGGAAGAGTTCCAAAACTCACAATGACTTTTTATTTAATGAGAGATACACTTGATTTTCTCCTGCCCCTTAAAGAGATGTACGCCAGTAAGCTTTGATTCTAACCAGAAATCAACGCAGGCTTATTTTTATGCATTAAAAAAAAAAAAATCCTTGAGAAAAGAGCAAACCAGCAAATCAGTGAATGACTCTTGCTCCCATGGGCATGTTTGAGTCACTGTGCTACAGGCGTCCTTGGCAAGTGTGAAGAGCTGTACTGTGCACAAGGAATTCGGGAAGAAAGAAGGAGAAAAAAAAAAGAAAAGCAATTCCAGCAAACAGAAATCAAGGGGATTAGATCTTTTCCAGATAACACGGATTTTACAGAAAATACACGTTTTGGGAAATTCATGTTCCTTATCTATAGGAGACCTGACTTGAGACCTGAGGACAAAATAACTGTATTTAAATATCAGCTGTCCACTAAGGAATGAGAGTTATTTGTATTATTGGAACTCGCTTTTGTCTTTAGCTATAGTGGTGTTAATGATTTCTCTAGGTCCATATTTTATTTAATTAATTAATTTTTAAAAAGATTTTATTTATTTATTTGACAGACAAAGATCACAAGTAGGCAGAGAGGCAGGCAGAGAGAGAGGGAGGGAAGCAGGCTCCCCACTGAGCAGAGAGCCCGATGCGGGACTCGATCCCAGGACCCTGGGATCATGACCTGAGCTGAAGGCAGAGGCTTTAACCCACTGAGCCACCCAGGTGCCCCACTAGGGTCCATATTTTAGTGATAGTCCTATACTGTTGCATCTATTAGTGACATAGTTAAAAGTAACGCTTGTAGCTTAATAGAAGCTATTGACAAGCTGTACTTTATAAAGAAACCATCTTGTGACAAATATGAAAGGTATAAAGAAAAAGTTTGCTATATCCATGGGTGTGTATGCATCTGTATAAATGTATAGTATTTTTATTTTGGACTTCATAGGAAAAAAATAATTATCATCTATTTGTCAAAGATAGGTCCAAAATTTATTGAAATGAAAATTTATTGAAGTGACATTCATGAAAAAAATTGATTATTGAGTCTTTATGACTTATTATAGGCTTATTACAGTGGGATAAAACAAAATGTATGGCTCACACTTGTTTTAATGATATGGGGATATGAGGGGAAATGTCCTCAAAAATTTACTCTTTCCCAGACAAAATCAATGTGAGCAAACAATAATCATATTTCATGCAAAACCATATACTCAGTTCACTTTTATAACTCTGTAGTGTTGCTCTGACTTTCAATAGTGGATAACTGGAAAAGGCACTATGTATTTTACAAATGTTTTCCCTTGGATTTCTAAAAAGGTGACTTTTTCAGAAAGTACAAGCCAGCGCATTTCTAAGTCAGAGAAATCTCATGTAATTAAAGCCTCTAGCTGCATGCATTTTTAATACGACACACAACATAGTAATTGACATATGTGATTCTGGATCACACTTCAGATTTTAAATTATTTTAGTCTTCAGAATGTGTTTAAGTGCACTAACCAGATACACTTTCAGTAATTCGGCTTTTAATGACTATCTTTCTCTTTAGAGCTAGCTTTGATGTTAAAATAGTCTAAGAAATAATGTAATTTCCCCACATGCTGGTTGGGTTATAGTCAGATGTTTCTTAAATATTTCATGTAAGAACTCTCGCTGACCCCTACCACTGTGAAAATGTGAGGAGATTTTACTTACAATAATTTTATATCTTGTAGTTCACTAAATTAACTGGAATGATCAGGACCTCAACCAAAATTGATTGCTGAACCAAAAATAAGATCAAAGCAATAAATCAAAAGGATATAGCAGTTGGAAAAATACAAATTACAAGAATAAGTTCAGAATAATTAATATTTGCAAAACTGCACTGCAAAAAGACCTTAGAAGGTATAAAGCTCATAGCACATTAAAATCTAAAATTTTAAATAGGCCTCTGAACCCGGAAAAGACGACTAATTCCTACTTACTTGCTGTAAAGCCTATAGGCATGATACCACAGAGCTTTCACAGTAACTATACTGACTTCTCTGCTCAGCTTCTCGAGTTCCTTCAACGTCTTGCTACCGGACTATTTAGAAATACAAGAGCATTCAAAAGATTTCAATCACCTTTCATATGTATCAATCAACATCACGGTTTCTATATACTCTTCGCCCTACACTGTTCAGACAAAATGTGAAGATGCATAAAAGAAAGTTGTAGAAGATATTACTTAACTCATTAGATTCAATAAGCATTCACTGAGCTCCCGCTATGAAGGAACTGTCAAATTGGGTGGGGGGTTTATAAAGAAATGAAATCAAGTCCATCATCCAGAGATTTTCAATCTACTACCTCAGAACATTACAAAATAAGGACATGAAAAGATGCAGTATGCGAAGAACAAGATAAATGACACAAAGAAAGTAAATGTTATTATGTAGAGTTTAAAGAAGCTGGTTTTACATAGTTGAGATAGTAAGGAAGCATTTCATGGTAGTGGCAGCTTATGACACGAGCCTCAAAGGACAGAAGGAGCATTGGCAGCCAGACAATGTGTTGATAAGACGTGAATTAAAAATCTGGGACAGAACCCAGATTGACAAGCAGTCCAGCCTGACGGTGCCCCAGCTGATATTTGCAGAAACAGCAGCAATTATGACTGAAGAGGCAGATGTTTGAGCTTTTGTTGTTCAACCAAGACCTGCACGATTCAAGGCCTGTGGTTCTTCGACTGAATCACATCACCTTTCCATGGTGGCATATACAGAAACTAGACTGGAGGAGATGATGATGAAGAAGTCTTATAGTAGGGGCACCTGGTTGGCTCAGTCAGTTGTACCTCTGTCTTCAGCTCAGGTCATGATCCCAGAGTTCTGGGATCAAGCCTCACATCAGGCTCCCTGCTAAGCCTGCTTCTCCCTCTCCCTCTGCCTGCAGCTCCCTCTGCTTGTGTGTTTGTTCTGTCTCCGTCAAATAAACAAATAACATCTTTAAAAAAAAAAAAATGCGAACATTGAGATACCACCTTACACCAGTTAGAATGGCCAAAATTAGCAAGACAGGAAACAACATGTGTTGGAGAGGATGTGGAGAAAGGGGAACCCTCTTCCACTAGTAGTGGGAATGCAAGTTGGTGCAGCCTCTTTGGAGAACAGTGTGGAGATTCCTCAAGAAATTAAAAACAGAGCTTTCCTATGACCCTGCCATTGCACTACTGGGTATTTGCCCCAAAGATACAGATGTAGTAAAAAGAAGGGCCATCTGTACCCCAATGTTCATAGCAGCAATGGCCACGGTCGCAAAACTGGAAAGAACCAAGATGCCCTTCAATGGATGAATGGATAAAGAAGATGTGGTCCATATACACTATGGAGTATTATGCCTCCATCAGAAAGGATGAATACCCAGCTTTTGTAGCAACATGGACGGGACTAGAAGAGATTATGCTGAGTGAAATAAGTCAAGCAGAGAAAGTCAAGTATCATCTGCTTTCACTTATTTGTGGAGCATAACAAATAGCATGGAGGACATAGGGAGATGGAGAGGAGAAGGGAGTTGAGGGAAATTGGGAGGGGAGGTGAACCATGAGAGACTATGGACTCTGAAAAACAATCTGAGGGTTTTGAAGGGGTGGGGGGTGGTTGGGGGACCCAGGAGGTGGGTATTAAGGAGGGCACGTATTGCAAAACAATGCAGTGCATGCAAAATAATGCAATACATGCCAAAACAATGAATTCTGTTACACTGAAAAGAAATTTTAAAAAATATGTGAATAGCATTTTTTTAAAAATATGAATAACGGAGGGGGTTTGGGAAAAGGGGTGGGATTATGGACATTGGGGAGGGTATGTGCTTTGGTGAGTGCTGTGAAGTGTGTAAACCTGGTGATTCACAGACCTGTACCCCTGGGGATAAAAATATATGTTTATAAAAAATAAAAAATTTAAAAAATATATGAATAACGGGAGGGAGAGAAAAAAAGAAAAAAAAACAGTAGGTTAAAAAAAACACAATGAATTCTGTTACACTGAAAAAAAAAATAAAAATATTTTATCACTCTAAAAAAAGAAAACAGAAAAACAAAACACAGTAGGTTAACAATATTAGGTCCTAAAAGCATTTCCCAGTATGATTAATCAAGATAAAATAATAAAAGCTTAAGACAGTTTTATAATCCAGCCACACTAAAATGACAAATAAAAATGATACTTTGATCACAGGGAGAGTTAGGTTGCAAAGTTCGTCTGTAATACATTTGGAGGATTAAATGCGATGCTTTTTAAAATTATTTTAAATTTGTTAAAGAAATAATTGGAAACCAACGCTGAATGTAAAATGAAACAAATAAAACCTCTAAAACCAAGAAAAAAAACAAAAACTGAGCATGTGTAATGTGCCAGAAACTAGGTTGTTATGTAGTAACTCAGTGAGAGATCCTCATAATTTTAGAATGATAATATTACTTTAATGATAATTTTTCTTTCTAGTATGTGTAGGAAATGAGGCTAAAGACATTAACATACTATACTAGTCTAAGTTTGCATAGTTAGCATTTTACAACATGGTGGTTAAGACTTCAAGTTGTCTTTCCTACCATAAAACATGAATGTGCGTGGTATCTGGGAATGAAAAGCAGGAAAGAAATCAGAGAAAAGTCATTCTACAGGTAACAAAGAATCTCTGACAAGAGTCAAGATACAGAACAGTAAGAGTAGGAACTAATGTAATTGCAAAGAAATGCAAGAATCAGAAAATAATTTGGATAATAAATTATACAAGCATTACTAATCAATATAATAATGGAGAGGAAGAAGAAAGATGCAAAACATATTTGGGTTAAAACGGTGAGACATCAAGTAAATGGTTATTAATGTGATAGAAAAGTTCAAGAAATAAAAAGGAGGACATGAGGAAACATTTGGATGGTTATGACCTCTTAAAATTGTACGCCCCAAATAAGAGAGGATTTTTCTATTTTTTTCCCCCAGGCAAAATTTTAATTCCTAGTTTTGAAAAATGTTATCTGGTCATTAAATATAGATACTAAAAGATGGAACTGGCATGCATAAAGTTCACTGGTTTGTTGCCTCAGGATAAAGATCTGTTGGTAATTCATATGGAATCTTATGGGACCATAAATAGCCCCAAATTTGATGAAGAAGAAAAAGTTGGATGACTCCACATCTCCTGACTTGACTTCAAAGCTTGCTATAAAGCTACAGCAACCAAAAGAGTATGGTCTGACAGAGACATACATAAGGGGCAATGAAATAGAATAAGGAGCCCAAAAAGAAACTCTTGCACGTATAATCAAATAATTTTCAATGAGGGTGCTAAGACAAATTAATTGGGTAAAGTACCGTCTTTTTCAATAAATGGTGTTGAGGGAAAAAAATGGCTATCTACATGCAAAAAGAATGAAGTTAGACCCTTACCTTTTACTGTACCCAGACATTAACTCAGAATGGATCAAAGACCAAAATGTAAACACTAAAACCATTAAAACTCTAAGAAGAAAACATAGGGGAAAAGTTTTGTGACATTGATTTCACCAATGATTTATTGGATATGACAGCCAAAGCACAGACAATAAAGAAAACAAACAGATTGAGGTACATCAAAATTTAAAACTTTTCTGCATCAAAGGACACTGTCAAAACACTGAAAAAGGAACCACAGAATAGGGAAAATTATTTGCAAATCCTTTATCTGATGAGAAATATATAGCCAGAATATACAAACAATTGCTATGACTCAAGAACGACAAGACTCAATTTTAAAGAGGTCAGAGATTTAAATAGAAATTTCTCAATAAAGATATGTGGATAGCAAATAAGGACATGAAAAGATACTCAGCATCACTAATCATCAGAAAAATGCAAAGCAATAGACAACAATGTATCTATTATAATGGTTATTATCAATTGAACAAAATGCATTGGTGAGAATGTAGAGAAATCAGAACCCATCATGCCTTGCTATAGCCACTGTAGGAAACAATATGGCAGCTCCTCAAAAAACTAAACATAGAATTACCATATGGTCAGATAATGCCACTTCTAGAGATACACCCAAAGGAACTGAAACCAGGGAAAAGATATTTGTATACCAATACTATTGTTACTCACAAAGACCAAAGAGTAGAAGGAACCCAAATATCTATAAATAGATATGTGTTTAAATAAAATATTCTTTATACATACAATGGAATATTACTTAGCCTTAAAAAAGGAAACTCTTGCTAATACTGTACCACAGGTCAACCTTGAAAACTTTATGCAAATGAAAGTGAAATAAGCCTCACATAAAACAAATAATACTGCATAATGTTACAAATATGAGGATTTCCCACACAGCGAAGTTTCTATAGGGAAAGAAGGAGATACGGATGATGAAAAGCTTTTTGAAATAGATGGTTCCATAATAATGTGAATGTATTTAACGCTACTGAATTGTATGTGTAAAAAAAAGGAGCTAAGATGGAAAATTTGATATAATTTAACATAATGAAACAAGAAGATTAAAAAAATAGTCTGGGTAAAAGTAGTATGCTTCACAGAGGAGGTATCGAGCTGCAATGCAGTCCCAACAAAGGCCTCTGATCCCCCAACTCTGCAGGGAGCTCTGGAGCTCGGATGTCCCTGCAGAACTGACCTATCTTGAGGACAAGGTCAGGAATCTTTATACCTTCACATTCTGGCAGACCTTGGATAAAGGAAATTCCAAAGAGGTAGCACATACCTGAATGAGGCTACTCTGCCCTTCAAAGTGTGCAAGGGAGGAACTTAACAGTGTTATCAGCCACCAACAGTTCCTAACAGCTGGGGGCGAGTGCCTCCGACCTTCAGGGAACACTGGGGAACAAACCACACCATCCATTACAGCCCATACTATTGGATCCCTTACTTAATCTGCTACCATAACAGTGGTATTGCTCTTTAACCCTGGCGGTCCGTCCATGGTCTAAGAGCCATCCTAGACA
The DNA here is from genome assembly GCF_964662115.1 of Mustela nivalis. Taxonomy (NCBI): domain Eukaryota; kingdom Metazoa; phylum Chordata; class Mammalia; order Carnivora; family Mustelidae; genus Mustela; species Mustela nivalis. The sequence continues at coordinate 32,856,800 of NC_139039.1, forward strand.
CATGGTGGTGGGAAATCTTGTAAACAGGTGAAAGCTTCCATAGCAATAAGAGACCTGATACCCTGCCCATCCTGACCCAGCACCCCTGGAATCCTATTCTTTTCACATTCCTCGTGTTCTTTTCACATTTTCACATTCGTTCATATATATATATATATATAATACATATATATAAAGCTAATAAGTAGTAGAGGAATAATTTGACTATAAAATCTTTACCAACTACTTTATTACTGGTAGTATCTATGAAAGTTACCATTTATTGAGCATCTACTATGTGACATACATTATCAAAGTCACTCATACCTTAAACTTAACACTTAAAACCACCATGTAGGAAATAAGAGAAAGTAATATTTTAAACTAACATTATTTCTATATTACAAGTGAGAAACTTAGACCTCAAGAGTCAAAACTCCTTGACACAAGGAGTCAAGGAGTGGGTGCTCAGTTGGTTAAGCGTGTGACTCTTGATTTCAGCTTGAATCATGATCTCAGGGTCATGAGATTGAGCCCCCACATTGGGCCCCATACTCAGTGGGGAGTCTGCTTGAGATTCTTTCTGTCCCTCTCCCTCTGCCTCTCTCACCACGTGTTCTCTTTCTCTCTCAAATAAATAAATCTTAAAACAAAACTAACCAAACTCCTTGACACAAGTTCACACATTGTCTACCATCTTTGTTCCTGTTCACTCTATTTCATATCCCAAATCATTCTTAAAAACCTCAGGAGTGTTCAAAACATCAAAGAAATACATGCATACTACACACACAGATGTGTGTGTGTGTGTGTGTGTGTGTGTGTGTGTGTATGAATGGAATCATAGGGGCATAAAATATCCCTTTTGTGGATGTCTAGTACCAGTATCATGGGAACTATTTCAGTTTAGCAAAATAAAGTCACAACAGAATAATAAGCTGGCAAATTTAAATGCTATATTCTCCACCACAAAATAGTTGGAATGTATAATTTTTTTAATTTAAAATGAAGCAAAGTAAATCAAGTAATATTTAAAAGTTAATATAATATATATGGTAACCTATATTGATTTTAGGCTACTCAGGAAAAAATAAGAATCTCCTTTTTTGAGTACACTAAGTACATTATATGTTTTCTCAAAGATCCCTAAAGTTGCATGACAAATAAATGGAATTTTACTACTGTTTTAACAAGACTAGGATGATTTAAATTGGTAAGCCCAAATCACTTTATTATAGTAAATACTAAAACAACATTTAATTATCTGTAGTTAATAGCCCGATCTAATGGATTAAGCTATTATGCTCAGCGTTCCCAGAGGTAGATGGAGAACTAAACTGGTCAGTAAGTTTTGGGATTAGTAGACAGAATAAGGGCATGGTGTATGGATTGCCTGTGAGTGTTTGAAATAATATGCTATCCTCAGCGTCGCACTCATTTGCAAGTGATAAAGCAAAAACCTCAACCATCACCAAAACTGAAATAAAATCTGAACAAATTCTCTAAAGAATAGTGGATATGCCAGTATTTCGGATAACAACTAGAAAACAGAGACGTTCAGGCCACTGTGATGCTGATGGATTTGACTCAAAAAGCTTTAAATTATAAGTGATGAGTTGAGCCTATATACAGAAGAACTCATCTGTTATTACTGTTATTATTATTATTATACAAATGCTGATTTTTTTGGTCAGTTCACCAACATATAGTACATCATTAGTTTTTGAATGGGTGGTCAACGATTCATTAGTTGTGTATGACACCCAGTGCTCATCATCACATGTATCCTCCTTAAAACCCCAACCCCATTCCAATCCCTTCTGTTACCCCACCCCTCCTACCTTCTGTAATCCTCAGTTTGTTTCCCAGAGTCCAGAGTCTTTCATGGTTTGTGTCCCTTTCTGATTTCTTCCCATTCAGTTGTCCCTCCCTTCCCCTATGGTCCTCCATGCTATTCCTTATGTTCCACGTATTAGTGAAACTCTCTGATAACTGTCTTTCTCTGCTTGACTATTTCACTTAGCATAATCCCCTCCAGTTCTACCCATGTCAATACAAATGGTAGGTATTCATCGTTTTTGATGTCTGAGTAATACTCCATTGTATGTATGGACCACATCTTCTTTATCTATTCCTCTGTGGAAGGACATCTCAGCTCCTTCCAGTTGGGCTATTGTGGACATTGTTGCTATGGACATTGGGATGCATGTGCCTCTTCTTTTCACTACCTCTGTATCTCTGGGGTAAATACCCAGTAGTGCAATTGCTAGATCATAGGGTAGCTCTATTTTTAACTTTTTGAGGATCCTCCACACTCTTTTCCAAAGTGGCTGCACCAACTTTTATTCCCACCAACAGCGTAAGAGGCTCTCTCTTTTTCTACATCCTCACCAACACTTGTTGTTTCCTGTCCTATTCATTTTTGTCATCCTGACTGGTGTAAGGTGGTATCTCATTGTGGTTTTAATTTGTATTTCCCTGATGGCTAGTGATGTCGAACATTTTTTCATGTGTCTGTTAGCCATTTGTATGACTTCTTCAGAGAAGTGTCTGTTCAAGTCTTCTACCCATTTATTGAATGGATTATTTGTATTTCAGGTGTTGAGTTTGAGAAGTTCTTTATAGACAAGCACATATTAAGTTCACTCTTAGTTTAGAAATATAGATAACAGACATTCTATTTTCTATAACAGCTTCAACTACAAAATGGGCTAATTTTATGAAGATCTTCCTAAATGGGCTCAATAATGCTTGCCTTAAATTCTTGCCTTACTTAGTCTGCAAGTATTTATTTACAATAACAAATGGCAACAGCCAAAAATTACATTTAGTCCTTTTCAGTCTTGTAGACAAATATAAGTGCTAGAAGTACAATGCAACGAAGCTGCAGATTCACCGCAACAACTCAATGAGAACATGCAACACTGAGCTACCCACACTTGGAAAGTGATTTTAGAGCAACCGTTTCTTATCTGGATAATTGTAACTCATTTGTGTATCAAAAGCAACAAGAGCTCTAAACAGAATATTGGACTTTGTAAAATTGACAATATCATGGTAGAATTTGGGGAAATGAAATCCTTCATCAAGTAGACTATCAATATTATGTTTTGTTTTTTCTTTTTATTAATAAGAAGACTTCTATATTATAAAATGAAACCATTCAGGAAAGAAAGTAGTAAAACAGAATGAATATATCCCTTTTCACTGAAGAATGAAGTTGAATATTGCCACCCATAGATAGAAGTAAACTCTTAAATGAGACCTGCTCACGTTTCTGGTTTCACAGTCCAAGAATGAGTCTTTTTCTAATCTTAGATTGGTCTCACACACACACACACAAATAAAAGTAGTGTTAAAAATTAAAATAGTATTGGGACACCTGGGTGTCTCAGTTGATTAAGCAACTGCCTTTGGCTCAGGTCATGATCTCAGGATCCTAGGATCTAGCCCCACTGGGGCTCCCTACTCAGTGGGGAGGCTGCTTTTCCCTCTCCCTCTGCCCCTCCCCCCACTCATGCTCATGTTCTGTCAAATAAATAAAACCTTTTTTAAAAAAATCAAAGGAATATTAAAAACCAGCCCAAGGTTCTCTTCACATTACAAATATAAATGTTTTTAGTTGCTAATCATGTCACTAATGGAAAATTAAAGTGAATTACATGGCAAGGGAAAATTAATCCACACTATATCATTGATTGTATAACACTAACTTTATAAATGTGGCTCATACACCTAACAAGGAAGGAAGGGCATGGACAGAGAACCTTGAGGAAAAAAGTAGGCCAGGCAACCACTTGATCATGCTGGGTGTGTATAGTTCCACCAAGCAACAGACAAGCTATTATAACTTTATTGTTTCAGGATATACGCCTATTATACTCTGCAAATGAAGACACTGACATTTTGCTGTACTGGTTGAAATGATTAACAGTTCACAGAGAACAGTACCAACTGTGCCAAATTAAATATATTAAAATCTGAAGGTTTTACATTCGATATGCCCTCCACTGTAAATGCACAAACCGTATAGTTTAAATGGCCTCAGTGGCTCCGTTAATAATGTAGTGGCATGTCAGTTTTGGAGATGCAATTTAAGTCTTTGCTATTTTGTAATAAAACATGGCAGGATGTGTTTTTCTAAACCATTAATAAGAATGTCGAGCGTCGGTCAAACAGCAAAGCTGGATATGTTTAGAAGCCTATACATGCTTTTGTGTTCTCTATATAAAATGTGAACATATTTACTCATGTATATATAGAAGCCTAACATACATACAAAATATACGTATTTATATAAATAAGTATGTAAGTAATTAAAGTTAAATATATTTATATATATTTGGTTACTCACAACCTGGAATACCTTAATTGACTTAGGAAGAAATATTCAATACTTAGACAGTTAAGATATTTTTTTAAATCTATCTTGAGCCCTGGTAGCTTTTCTCTAGTTTTTTTAGCTCAAACTTCCTTTTCATTCAGCTACACATTTCCCCTTATTTAAAAATACCCATCTCCTTTTATAAAATCATAAGCTATTTTACCTGTTTCTACTTCATTCTCCTCATATGTAAACTACTGATATTCATACCAAACCCACAGATTTGTAGTGAGGATTAACTCAATGTAGTATCTGAAAGCATTTATCACAATGTCTAGGGTATAGGGAGCGTACAGAACTTGTTAAATAATAACATTAATGATGCTAATTAGCTCTATCCCACATTTGTATTGCATAGTCACCTGGTATTTAGATAAAATTACCCTGGAGAATTGGGGGCATTCTCCAGACTATGGAAAATATGCACCTGCTTGCCCACCCTGCCTCTGCTGCCCCAGTGATGACTCTACGTCCTCCTAATGACCTCAGGGCTTTCTCTCCAGACTCTCTGTATCTGTGTGTATATTTCTATTTGTATTCAAGACTTCTGCTTCATTTTTAAATACAAGAACGCATTTAGCCCAGTGCCTGCCCCCCATACACACACACACACACACACACACACACACACACACACACACACATATATATATATGCATGTGTGTATTATAGACATATATATAGAGAGATATATAGATATATATCTCAAAGGTCACATTTGTGTATTTATTCAACATGACAACTTATCTTAGCATAGCTTCATAGTTGGTGTTTTTGGAGTCATGATGTTAACTAGCTTAAAATGCATTACTCATGGAGGTTACTAAGTAACTTAGCAGATTTGGTAAAATATGTAGACCCCAAACTTCTTGCAGCCATTAATAATGACAAGACAAAAAATAAGAACATGAAAGAGGAGAAAGATTGGCGCTATCCTTTAGAAGGAATTTTGCTGTCACCTTGCTTGCTTCCCAGGCTGGCAACATATCCGATCTCATGGATCAGATAATTTCTTCAACTTCCCACAAAAAAAGACCAGCTAGTAGTGGCCCCAGCCATGTTTTCTTGGTTCTTACATTTCTATTTATGACTATTATAAATGTCCCTGAGAAAATGCAGTTATACTGTAAGAACTGAGTGACCACACAGGCTAGCTTTCTGTTCTCTAGAGGAGAAAGAGAGGAGAGAAACAATGTAACAAGATCAAAAGTTAACCCTGGAATTCACTCTCTGGGATATGAGGACAGGCTTTTTGCCCTTCACTGAGTTGTTTGTAAGTCCTGCTCTGTTGACACTCTCAATATAGTCACTGAAATACAGATACAGATATAAGTAGATCTACCTATATACCTATGTACGGTTCACCTTGGAACAACACAGGTTTGACCTGCACGGGTCCACCTGCAAATGAATTGTAGTCAGTAAATCAGTCCTGTGAATGTATTTTTTTCTTCCTTATGATTGCCTTAATAATATTTTTTTGCCTAGCTTGCTTTTTTGTAAGAATACAGTATATATAATATATATAATGTGTGAAATATGTGCTCATCAATGGTTTATGTTATCAGTAAGGCTTCCAGTCAGCAGTAGGTATTAGCACTTAAGTTTTTGGGGTGTCAGAAATTTTATGTGGATATTTCAACTGTGTCAGGGGTTAGCTCCCCTAAGCCCTGCACTGTTCAAGGTTCAACTGTACATATATCTTAAAGAATTCTTCTTTTTTTTAAAAGATTTTATTTATTTATTTATTTGACAGAGATCACAAGTAGGCAGAGAGGCAGGCAGAGAGCGAAGAGGGGGAAGCAGGCTCCCTGCTGAGCAGAGAGCCCGATGTGGGGCTCCATCCCAGGACCCTGAGATCATGACCTGAGCCGAAGGCAGAGGCTTAACCCACTGAGCTACCCAGGCGCCCCTTATAGTAGTAATTCTTTAAGGGATTTTAGTCACATTTTTAAAGAGTGCTTTGTATTTTTAAAATGAACCATGAAGCTAAATGTAACAAATGCTAAGAGGCATATTATAAGAAGAAAGAATTAAGAAGGTTAAAAAGAAATAAGAACCATGATTTTGAGCCAACTGATGACATACATACAGTAAATAAACAGAGTATTCTTACTGAGTATGTTGGCCACACTTGTAGGTACTATAGATAAGGCAGACAAAAAAAAAAAAAAAAAGTCTTGAGAACACAAAATTCTCAGTGTGTGAAATATGTAGAAAAACAAATTTCACCCAATTCATAGTACTTTAAATTCTTTTCATTAATTATCATTATGATCGTTAATTGCCTAAAATATTATTACAATACAGGTGATGGATGTGAAAGAGCTAGACTTGAAAATGAGACAATTAATATAAAAAGCCAGATTAAGGATGACAACTGCTTCTTCAAGTGACTTTGAAACATCTTTCTGAACTACAGGCCATGATTTTTAAAAAATGACCTGTTTCATGTCAATTTATTACTATGAAGCCTTGATAGGATAATAAACTGAAAAGTTTCTTTATGTTGGTGAACTTGTAAATATACATTTCTCAGCATTTTTAAGTAGCCTTTAAGCTTGATACTTAATATTTACCTCTCATATATATGTATATATATAAGCAAAGTTATTAATATTTTAATATTTAAGAGATTTGTTATTTTACTTCTATTTTTATGTGTGATATACTTTAATATTGTAGTTTTAGAAACACTGTTGAAGTGCATTTTCATAGATTTCACTATGAGAGCTAAAAATTACTTCTCTTTCTTTCAAAGATGTAAAATGATGCAGGGTCTTCTACAACCTTTTTATTTTCCAGCCATAATCATAATCAGTAGCAAAAAGAGAAATAAAGGACATATATATCTCCATATACATATATAGATAGATAGATAGATAGAGATATATATAATTTTATAAAGTTTAGTTTCCGAAACAGACTTTTAATATACTCACAAATATTAATTTTAAATTAAATGTTAGTGATTTTATACATACATAAGTTTTTTTGACAAATTAATTTCTCTTTACAAAGGGACTTGAGTCACTAGAAACCTTGCCAAAACACCATCTTATCTCCTTTAGCTTGATGACTCATAATTTCATGAAATCTAAACAAGAAGTATTTACAGAAGGTATTACACTGAAATTACACATTCTTTCCAGTAAGGCCAATACCCATGATAGAACCTAAAGATCTGAGAGATCAGCCCTAGGCGATCCACCCAGGAGACCCAGCCTCGTGCCCTTACATATCTTAACTATAAGCTAATTTTATTTTAGAACAAAATATGAGAGGTACATTATGTTACCACCTGTAAGAATTTATTTACATAAAAATAATCTGGGGGAGTGATTAAAATTAGAAAATAGGGATGATAAAATTTGTGATTTGAAAGTTAAATTTTAATGGGTAAACTGATAGATTCTCTTGCCAAATAATAAACCTGTGCTTCCTGTATTAGACCTTAATTTCACACTTGCTTCCCACTGAAAATCAGACAGTTGTGAATTACTGTATCTGCTTAGTTGTTCCAGACATTACCAGGCAAAAACCTGGAGACTAGTATCTGTTACACATTTTTGTTCATTAATCCATTGTGCTTTAAGCAGAAACTCTGAATACATTTCATTCTACCTCTTAACAAATCCACCACTTAAACCTTCTACAAAGGCAACGAAGAAAAATAAAACATTTTGACAGTTTTTAAAATTTTTATCAAAATTATCAGATTTATTTTGAGTAATTTCACATTATCATTTTTTAAATATTTTAATTTAGAAACTCTTTCACGGGATACTACAAATACTCCTAAATACATCTCAAAACCAGATGAAATAAAATTTGAAAATACTCTCTGGGAAAACTACAGTAATTCTTTTCCTAAAGTGGAAGAGGTCACTTAAACCTGACATTCTCATGTCCTTGGTGGAAGCTGACCCTGAAGGTCCCGCAAGAACCAGGTCTCTCCAAGGAAACCCACCCAGCTGCTATTAGGTTACAGGACTTCACGGTCCTCAGGTGAAGCAAGAGGCAAGTTCTCTCTATAAGAAATTGTCTCCACACGATTTTGGAAACCTTTTCATATGTTTTTTGCTTAAATAAAAGCCTTTTTTTAAAATTAAGACAATATCAACCTTAACATTTCTACAATGCATATACTACAGCGGAGGTGGGGGGGTAGTGAAATTGATGAACGTGAGTAATGTATCAAATTGTAAAGTCTCTATATTGTACACCTGAAACTAATATAGCACTATATGTTAATTATACTGGAATTAAAATAACACAAAAAATGTTATCTGATGTACATGTAATGCTAAACACATGCCTTATTTTAAATTTCCTATAGTGCTTATTAAAAGCATTTGTAAGAATTGTTTAAAAAAAGAAAGAAAGAAAGAAAGAAAGAAAGAAAGAAATTGTCTCTATATTAAATCCCCGATTTGTGCAAATTAACATCAATGGTTTTTGTCCAGCAAAGAAATTATTCAAGACTGAAGGAGAAATAAATGCACTTTCAGGCAAGCTGAACTGATTTCTTACCACCACACACTCAGTTTTATGGAAGGAGCCTATCAAGACATACCTTCAGACAGAAGAAAAATGGCATCAAAAGGAAACAGAGATGCAAGAGGGAAAGGTTAACAATAAGTTCGTGAACAGACAGGTCAATATAAAATAGTTTCTATCGTAATAAGAAGCACCATAGTATACAGAATTAAGAAACAGACACAACTAAAACACAAGTTCACAATAGCCCAAGTCCAAGCATTGGTCCTGAGCCCTTTATGCAAAATAGGCTGCAGAATTAAAATAAGTTTAAATTTCAAAAATGGCATGAGATATACAAACAATGTTAGAAAATGTTAAAATGCCTATTTTAGAAAAAATAAATAAACAAACAAGCAAACAAAACTGTCTGTCCCTCGAGACACACTAGAATTTCAGGCATATTTTCTGCATCGGACGGAACAGATTTTTCTTTTCATCCAGTGAGTGGTCGCAGTTCTCAGTCTTGCTGACTAGCCTTGGAGCGACCCTCACACTATTCTTACAGAATCTGAGAACAGTATTTCTCATGATGCCCTTTTCTATCTTTATGAATTTCTTTTCTCTGCGCAGAAGATCATAGGTCCTACAAACACAATGCCTCATCCCAGCGAGTGCAGACCTGCAGTGAAGAATCAGTTTTATCTTGCAGATCAGCAGGATAAATATGAGGAGAACAGGCTGGGTATTTCCTGAGCGATACTGCTAGCTAGCCTTGCATTGCCAAAATAATTCTGTCCAAGGGGTAGAGCATTTGACTGCAAAATAATTCTGTCCAAAACAGCTTTCTTGAATTTCTTTGTCTTATCACCGGTTACTGCATATTCTACACCAAAATTGAATGTGGCACAATTAAAAATCATTTAACCAAGAAAAGCACTCCATATACACATTCACATGTGTATACTGAAAACCACAAAACATTCTCTCCTTTGTTTTATCTGTAGCATAAGTTTAAAAACATCGATTTTTGTCCTCCCCATTGTTTTATTTGAAGTATCACATTGTAATTATCTGGACAAAAACATGATCTAAGATGTAAACAAGTTTTTTTCAATTACATGGGCAAATTTTTTTTAATTACCAGTAAGACTCCTGAGTGAAATCGTATTCCCGTGGTTTTATTTATCATTTTTCCAAATATTATGAAGGTTTGGGACGTGAGCAAATTATGATTTAAATTCTCCTGGTAATCACTATTGGTAACTTAGAAGTCATAACTCAGTTCACAACCAACATGTTGATTAACCACATAAATGCTGAGCCTACAAAGGTGTAGATTTTCAAAGCAGCTGGGAAAATCAGTCACTCAGAATGAAGATTGAGATATTTTCCCGTGGAGAGAGTCCCTGGGGTGCCTGCTCTGAGTCTAATCATTCCCTGCAAAATCTGCACAACTCAGAACTGCTACCTCCTCCTGAAGCCTGGGAGAGAGGGGACTCAGAGAAGTAGTCTCAGTGTGATTTGTGCTGCACAGAGATCAGAAGGTCAGCCAGAAGGCCTCTTGTCTTATTCCCACTCAGGAACTTAAAAGGCAAAAAAGATGTACTGCTAAAATTCTACAGCAGTGAACTTAGCCTAGAATTTGTCAAGGTAAAAAAAATAGGAGAGTGTTTCCTATAGACCAAGATTTTTTTTTTAAATTTTTTAAAGATCTATTTATTTATTTGACAGACAGAGATCACAAGCAGGCAGAGAGGCAGGCAGAGACAGGAAGGGAAGCAGGCTCCCCGCTGAGCAGAGAGCTCAATTTGGGGCTTGATCCCAAGACCCTGGCTGGGACCATGACCTGAGCCAAAGGCAGAGGCCTTAATCCACTGAACCACCCAGGTGCCCCTAGACTAGATATTTTGTCATGTAGGAGGAGAATGAGCTAGTCTGCAGTCAATGTGACTTCTATGTAAGAGTATTATCAGTGTACATAATGAGAATCATACAAACAGTCTTTCTGCGGTAGGGAAGGGGCTTCTCAAAAACCAGAATCTCACAGGGAGTTACACTCAGGAGACGGGCTCCCATAGCCCATATCAGAGCAGAGAGTCAAGCAGACGACCCCCAGAAACATTGCGTGAAGTTCGACTAGACTACTAGCTAGTGAAAATCAGCCAGAACAATCTGCCCGAAGTAGAGAACAGAGTCATCTTAGAGCAATATCAGTCAAGGAAAAACTTTGTATACAACTCTACCCCTTCCCTTAGGAGGCTTTAGGACAAAGTGAATGGAAAAGAGAACGGGACTTGGCTGTTCCTATTCCTCGGCAGCAGGCAATATACCTGGAGCCAGTCCTGTAAGCCACAGTGGAGATTTACATCAAATTAATAGTTATGATAATTATCAAGGAGTGGGCATCTTAATGGTCAATTTCATATTCCATCTTGTGATTTAAAGTTACCACAGGACACCTCAAGAGTAAAAGGAATCATGGAACCCACCAAAATTTTCACTGTCAAAAGAATATCCCCCCTCATTTGACAATGTTAAAGGGGTAGCAGGGACAAATAATAAGCAGGTTTCTTAAAAAGAATCATGTCTGATCAACCTTTGGATGCTATTTGCATAAAGGAATCATCTTTTCTTCAATTCAAAGAGGGACAGAATGTATTTCAAACATGAGATCAACTTAGCCCATGAAGACAGAAATTGAAATGGGAAGGGAAACACTTATAGTTTTCTTTTCTGCTTCTTTTCTTTTCTTTTTTTCTTTTTAATGGTGCCCTCTCAGTAGCACCATCTGGCATTTTTCCTATGACAATTACTGGAAAAACAAGTGGCTCTTATCCCAGCAGTCAGTGAAACACACAATAGATATTTAGAAGAAAGAGAATCGCCAATCACATGCAACACAGATGTCAGCAATGTAAAAGGGTTGGGTATCATTTTCTTTTCTCTTCAAGTTTCACAAGGCAAAAACATATTTTGATCACCACCTACTTTTGAGCACAGTGATTACTCGAAAGCAGGTCTCTGTGCCTCAGTGCTATTGACATTTGGGGCCAGATAATACTTTGTTGTGTGGGGCTGTGTGCATTACACGATGTTTACCAGCATCCTTGGCCTTCATCACTAAGTTCTGGCACCTCTGCCCAGCTGCAGCAACTGAAAATATCTCCGGACATTGTCAGATATCCCCCAGGTAGTCAAAGGGTCCCTCTTCCCACTATGAGAGCCACTGGTTTATAAGTCAGCCTGTATACAAAAATTTGGGTTTGTAATGTATTTCTAACATACTTCATTATAATTTAGCTTTTTTAAAAAAATTCATAGTATTCCAACATAAAATGCTATCTCTTCATAAATGCCAGTTAGTAAGAACTGATGTATTAGAACAGTGTTGAAAATCAGCAGCTTTTGTTCCCGTAAAGCTACCAGGACTCTTCAAAGACCGAAGTCTTTCTCTACTATTAAAATGTGTCATGCAATTTGGAAAACCCAGAATTACTTTGGTAAACTCATATTTCACTGAAAATTTAATAAAGCTTTATCTCAACTCTAAGAATCTAATGTCACCCCAAGAGCAGGAAAGTGTTGCTAATCCTAGCACAAAAGTCACCATAAAGGACATAGTCTTCCCGCTGCATTGTACTGGCTTCCTTTTATATGAAGCCATAACAAAATAATCTCCTATGACAATGTTATTTTATTGCTTTATAAAAAATGTTTTAATTAGTTTACTAAATATTGAAGATCCCAGTCATGGTATAAAGAGAACATGTCTTGCATATATTTTGATTCAAACTGAATTTTTCATCACTTTTTAACAATATTTCGATGTTACATATTTTGTGATTTGCTAAACATCATTAAATGTTTTTTTAACCTTTAAAAATAATTTAGTATGAAAAGAGATAGTCTAAGATGACAGTATAGGAGAACCATGAGCTCACCACCCCCTTCTATAGAAACACCACATCTACAGCTGCAAAAGGAGTAATTCCCCCGGAAAAAGAACAGAACGCTAAATAAATGGCTTCTTCCACAATAAGGGATAAAAGAAGCCACACTGAGAGTGGCAGATAGAGGCAGAGACAGGGTCTGATCAAAATTCTCACCCCTAGTGCTATGATCCACACCAGAAAGGGATATCATGAGTCTAGAGCCTCTCCCTGAGAAGTGAGGGGTTTGTGCCCTACATCAGGCTCTCCAACCCTTGGGACATACACCAGGGAGACAAGGCCCTAAAAATGTCTGGCTCTGGAAACCAGTGAGGTTCATAGCCAGAGGATCTGGTGTCTGTGGGCATCTGAGATACTCCTTTTGAGAAGTTCCTGCACAGATGCAGTCCCCCTGGGACACAGTCCAAAGACAATGAAATATAATAAATGTATTGGATTAAAACTTATAAAGCTAGTATAAAGGCGAAAGGCAAAAGTGGTAAAATTAACTGTGACTACAATTGTTGGTTAAAAGAGAGACAAAATAAGAAAACTGTAACATGAGGGGCACCTGGGTGGCTCAGTGGGTTAAGCCACTGCCTTCGGCTCAGGTCATGATCTCAGGGTCCTGGGATCGAGTCCCGCATCAGGCTCTCTGCTCAGCAGGGAGCCTGCTTCCTCCCCTCTCTCTCTCTCTGCCTGCCTCTGTGCCTACTTGTGATCTCTCTCTCTGTCAAATAAATAAATAAATAAATAATCTTAAAAAAAAAAAAAAAAAGAAAACTGTAACATGAGAAACATAAAATAGGGAGATTTTTTTAAATGCTTTGAAATTTATTTGAAATTTATGTTTCTATCAACTTAAAATAGACATTGTATTCATATATACACACAGTATATATAATCCTTATCCCAGGTTTTGCTTTCTGTGGCTTCAGTTACGGACCGTCCCACCAGTGTGGGAGCAGATGATTCTGCATCAGAAGGCCAGTGTCTAACACATCCTCACAACTCCTGTGTCATTCACCATCCTTCATCTCATCATATTGACATTTTACCACTTCAAATCATCACAAGAGTGGGTACAGGACAGTAAGATATTGAGAGAAACAGATGATGTTCATATAACTTTTATTCTAGTATATAGTTATAATCGTTCTACTTTATTATGAATTATTGTCAATTTCTTACCGTGCCTAAGTTATAAATTAAACTTTATCATCGGTTTGTATGTAAAAGAAAAAGCATATACCTTTCAGAGATCCACTGGGGGTCTTGAAATATATCCCCCCCCCCAGATGGAGAGAGACTACTGTCCAGCCTATTATATGTGGAACTCATGGTAATCACAAAGCGAAAACCTATAGAACATACACAAAAGATAATGACAAAGGAATCTAAACCTAACACTAAAGAAACCACAAGGGAAGAGAACAAGGGAAGAAGGAACAAAGAGGAACTACTAGAAAGCAAATGACAAAGTGACAGTATGTAAATACCTATCAATAATTTCTTTACATATAAATGGACTAAATTCTCCAAAAGACATTGAATGGCTAAATGGGTAAAAAGTAAAGACTCATCTTTATATCGCCTCTAAGAGACTCATCTCAGATGTATGGGCAAATCAGACTCAAGGGAGAAAATGGGAAAAGATATCCCATGCAAATAAAAACAAAAAGAAAAGCATATAGTTATATTATACCTGACAAAATAGACTTTAAAACCAAGACTGTAATAAAAGACCAAAAAAAAACAAAAGTATTACATAATGTAAAGGGGTTTGTCCAACAAGAGGATATAACATTTGTAATTATGTATGTACCCCACAAAGCAACACCTAAATATATAAAACAACAATTAATAGACCAAGCAGAGAAAATTGACAGCAATACAATAATAGCAGGGGCTTTAATACCCTACTTACATCAATGAAGAGATCATCCAGACAGAAAATCAATAAGGACATATTGGACTTGAATGACACATTCGATCAGATGACCTTAACAGGTATGTGCAGAATAACCCATCCAAAAACAGATCACACATTTAACTCAAAGCACATGAAACATTCTCCATGACAGATCACATATTAGGTTAAAAAAAAAAAAAGTCTCAGTAAATTCAAGAGATTTGAAATCCTATTAAGCATGTTCTCTAACCACAATGGTATGCAACTAGAAATCAACTACAAAGAAAAAAAAAAAGAAGAAGGAAAAATAACAAGTAGCAGATATTAAACAACATGGTATTTAACAACAAATGGATCAACAAAGAAATAAAAGGATAAATCAAAAAATAGCTTGAGACAGATGAAAATGGAAATACAGCACTTCAATCTATGGAACACATCAAAAGCAGTTCTAAGAGGGAAGTTCATAGCAGTACATGCCTACCTCACAGAGCAAGAACAACCTCCAATAAACAATCAAATCAGAAAAAAAAGAATGAAGCCCAAAGTTAACAGAAGGAAATAAATGAGCAGGAATAAATGAAATAGAGAAAAAGAGTACACTTAAAATGATTACAAAAAAATAAAGAACAACTGAGAGTTTTTGAAAAGATAAGCAAAATTGACCAATATTTAGTTAACTTCAAGGAAAAAAGAAAGAAAGCTCAAATACATAGAAAATGAAGTAGCATAGGTTACAACTGATGCCAGATATAGAGAGGACCAGAGAGAGTTCTATGAACACTTATATGCAAGAAAAAAAAAAAGACAAAGAAGAAATGGGTTAATTCAGAGATACATGCAATTTTCAAGATGGAATCATGAAAAAAGATAAAATCTGAATAGACTGAATACGAGAAAGGACATTGAATCAGTATTTAAAACCCGCCTAATAAACAAGACCAGATGGCATCACTGGTAGATTTTACCAAAGAAAGATTATTTAATACCTATCCTTTTCATACTCCTCCAAAACATTAAAGAGAAGGGAATATTTACATACTTATTTTATGAGGCCAGCATTACCCTAATACCAAAATTAGATACAGACAGCAATAACCGAAAAGAAAATTACAATATCGCCAATATACAGATGTAAAAATTCTCAACAAAATAGGAGAAAACCAGTTCAGAAAATCTGAGCGATTCCATCAAAAAACTGTTAGAACAAATAAATTTAGTAACACTGCAGGATACAAAATCAAATAAAGAAATCTGTTGCATTTCCCTACACTAAAAATTAGCTATCAATTTAAGAAATCAAGAAAAACATCCCATTTTTAATTCCATTAAAAAGAACAAAATATCTAGAAATGAATTTAAACAAGGAGGTGACAGACCTGTACTTTGAAAACTGTAATACATGGATGAAAGAAATTGAAGATAACACAAACAGAAAGATTTCTGTGCTCATGGGTTGGAATAATTAATAATGTTGAAATGTCCATACTCCTCAAAGAAATTAATAGATTCAATGAAATCCCTCTCAAAATTCCAATAGCATCATCATTCACATAACTAGACAAATGACTCTAAAATTTGTATGGAGTCCCAGAAGACACTGAATAGACAAAGAAATCTTGAGAAAGAAAAATGAAACTGAAGATATCATAGTCCCTGATTTCCAACTATATTTCAAAAATATCATAGGGGCGCTTGGTGGCTCAGGGGGTTGGACCTCTGTCTTCAGCGCAGGTTTTGGTCTCCGGGTCCTGGGATCGAGCCCCGCATCGTGCTCTCTGCTCAGCTCCCCCTCCTCTCTCTCTGCCTGCCTCTCTACCTACTTGTGATCTCTCTGTAAAATAAATATATAAAATCTTTAAAAAAAAAAGTATCATGATCAGAACAGTATGATATTGGCATTTAAAAACAAACCAACAAACAAACAAACAAATGAAATCAGATACATAAATCAGTGGAGTAGAACAGAAAGACCAGAACTAACCCTATGCTCCTTTGGTTGATTAGCTGATGATAAAGACACAAGACTATAATACAATGTGGTAAGGACGGTCTCCAATAAATGGTGTTGAGAAAACTGACTTGACCACTATCTACACGAAACACAAAGACTGATTCAAAATGCATTAAAGACTTGAATGTAAGAGCTAAAACCATGAACCTCCTAGAAAAAAAAACACAGATGAGCAAGTTACTTGATCAGTCTTGTCAGTGAATTTTTGTATCTGACTTCAAAAACAAAGGCAACAAAACCAAAAAGTAACAAGCCGAGTACATGAAACTAAGATTTTGCATAGCAAAGGGAACCAACAACAAAATGAAAAGGAACCTACGTAATATGAGAAAGCATTTTCAAATTACGTATCTCACAAGGGGTTCATATCCAAAATATAGGGAGAATTCAACTCAATAGGAAAAACAAAGAAATAAAACAAAAAATACAAACAAACCCTACTAAAAAATGGCCAAAGGATTAAATAGAGATTTTTCCCAAGACATCATGCACATAGCCAACAGACACATGAAGAGATGTTCAACATCACTCATTATCAGCGAAACACAAAACCACAATGAAATATCACCCCACATCTGTTAAAATGGCTATTTAAGGAAAGGGGGAACAAGGGCTGGTGAGGATACGGACAAGAGGGAACACTCGTACACTGCTGGTGGGAATGCAAAACGGTGCAGCCACTGCGAACAACAGTATGGAGATTCGAGAGAACATTAGAAGTAGAACTACTACCTGGTGTAGCTATTCCACTTCTGGGTATTTATCCAAAGAAAATGAAAACACGAATTCAAAAAAGATATAAGCCCCTGTATGTTTGTTGCAGCATGATTTAAAATAGCCAAGATATAGAAACGACTTGTATCCACTGATAGATGAATGGATAAAGAAGACATTGTATATGAGTATAAATACATGCACATATATACACAACGGACTACTATTCAGCCTTAAAGCAGATCGATACCTTATCCTTTGAGACAAATTGGAGGGACTGTGAGGGCACTATGCTAAGTGAAATTAGTGAGATGCAGACAGACAACTGAAAACAAAACAAAACTCCTTTCCTTTTACCAGTGTCTTATAGTTTTAAGAGTAGAGATCTTTCACCTCTTTGGTTAAATTTATTCCCAGGTATTGTCTTCTCTTTGATTCCATTCCAAATGGGGATTTCTTTCTTATCCTGCTATTTCATTATCAAAGAAATGCAATTTCTTTCTTTCTTTTTTTTTTTTAAGATTTTATTTATTTGACAGAGATCACAAGTAGGCAGAGAGGCAGGCAGAGAGAGAGGAGGAAGCAAGCTCACCACTGAGCAGAGAGCCTGACATGGGGCTCCATCCCAGGACCCTGGGATCATGACCTGAGCCGAAGGCAGAGGCTTTAACCCACTGAGCCACACAGGTGCCCCAAGAAATGCAATTTGAAACAACTTCATATGTCAATTAAACATTTAAAAATAAGAGAATAAGAGGTGCCAGGGTGGCTCAGTGGGTTAAGCCTCCGCCTCCGGCTCAGCTCATGATCCCGGGTCCTGGAATGGAGCCCCGTTGGACTCTCTGCTCAGCAGGGAGCCTGCTTCTCTGCCTGCCTCTCTGCCTACTTGTGATCTCTCTGTCAAATACATAAATTTAAAAAAGAGAGAGAGAATAATACCTCATAGATACAGAGAAAAGATTGGCGGTTATCACCGGGAAGGTGATTAGAGGATGTGTAAAAAAGGTGAGAGGGGTCAATTTCATGGCGACAGATGATACCTACACTCGTGGTGATCACTGTGTAATGTATACTGATACTGAATTATGCTGTACACCTGAAACCAGTAGAATGTTATAAAACAATTTTACCTCATTTTAAAAAAGAATAGCTCATTTGAAATGGGAATGTAATTATCAGGGTCCCTCCCAATTAGGCACATCTTCTTGAAGGCATTTTTGGTTTTATTATCAGAGTAGTGGTAACTTCATAAATTAGAAAGAAAACAGTTAAGAAATAAAAATGTTCTTATTTAATATCATTATGAAGCCAACTCATTATTACTTGAGAGAGACAGCCACTATTACATTTTGATAGGTTATTTTTAATAGAAGGGAAATATCTCAAAATATTTAATGAAAAATACTTTAAAGAATCCTCTTTTATAAGACAAATCAATCATCTTACTCTAAAGAAGAAGTTACAGGGGCGCCTGGGTGGCTCAGTGGTTTGGGCTGCTGCCTTTGGCTCGGGTCATGATCTCAGGGTCCTGGGATCGAGCCCCGCATCGGGCTCCCTGCTCCGCAGGAAGCCTGCTTCCCTCTCTCTCTCTCTCTGCCTGCCTCTCTGCCTACTTGTGATCTCCGTCTTTCAAATAAATAAATAAAATCTTTAAAAAATATATATATATACAGAAGAAGTTACAGTAGAACTTTATTTTAAGAGTGTATTTTCTTTTTCAAACTGTCTTTTCTCAAAAGATACCAAGTTAGACTGTACATCAGGTCAGCAAACAATCATGGAACAGTGTGTATACTGTATACTTGCCCACCGTTGGTTCCTAACATGAGTGCAGATGAAAGTTTGAAGTCACGTGTATTTTTATATGTGCACAGAGTATTTTTCTCTGAATCAGACAAGTCACAATGGTAAGCAAACAAAAAGCAATCTCTGTGGTGACATCTTAATGGCTTTTAAAAATTTGATCTACAGCATCCCATGAACACTTAAGTGGCTACCAGAAAGTAATCACATACAAATCCATATAAAATCCCAGAAGGCGTTAGCTCTCAATGTCTGCTTCTATAGGTTACAAAACTCCGACCCTCTGAGTTGCAATGACACAAAGTCCTGTGGAAGTCAGTGGTTTAGCCAGGACGAGAACGAATTCCGGACCACTGTCTCCTTTAAAGGACTTTTCTATTCTCTTCATGTGCTGCACATAATGTGTTGAGTAGGGACCAAAAAAATTTTTTTTAATTTAAAAAATAAATTAATTAATAAAAATAAAAATGCTGCATTACTTCACCAAAAGAAATCTTTAAAACCCAACACCAAAATATGTGCTGAATCTCAGGAACCAATTTAGGAGCTTTAAAACATTCAAAAATTTATTTCTGTGTGAAAATGTCTCTCCATACTCTCATGATATCCTATTTTCCGAACTCCTGGTAGCGACTCCAGTTGCTATGAACCTACTTTAAAAGCAAAGGAGTGATCCAACAAATATAGAGTAACTAAAAATAAACCAATGTTTAGATTTTTTACTTCTGTGACATATGTCAACGTACAGCAGATCACTGTACAAATTAATGGAGGAGTTATTTAAACAGTAGTATAGCTAATACAGTGGTAAAGTGTGAAATAAAAAATAGTTCTGTGTGAAACATTGCCATGACAATGCAACAAAGGGACAAGAGAAGAAGCTAAACTCACTCTCATTAAGCTCAGATGAAACTGTGTCACCAGACAAAGGCATTGTTACAGATAAAAATTCAGGCTTGAATTAGACAATCACCATTCACCTCAGTGACAAGGCTTAAAGCTTATTTAATAAATTTCCAATGAAATATTTATGAACGGATACAAATTCTAATTAACCAAGAGTCATTTCACAAAGGGAAACTAATAACACGCCTTCTAACCTACACTCTTCCCATTCAGTACTAATAAGAAATGATCATACAGAGCTCATTTTTATTTTGGGAAAAATACCATAAATATATGTTTAGTAATACCATAACTGACATAATCTAATGAGGAAAATGAACCATGGCCTTTGTTTTTAGGCAAAGTAATTTGTTTCATTATTCTAGGCTTACTGGCACCACACTCAGCAACACTTAGTTTGCATCTTTAAGACAAGCTCTATCAGAAACCAGATGGTTTGAGAGACTAGAAATGCAACTGGGAAAATATTATGTAGCTTTTCACCATAATATACCTGGTTAACTATGTCGGGCTCATAGTCAACAGAATATGTCCTATCTAATTACAGTGCATATTAATATGGAATGAACTAGACTATATGGAATCTTTTTACAACTATGGGGGAAAATTTATGTTTTGTTTTATTACTGGTAAAAGTTGTTTTCATGTTGGTGTAAAACTGAACAGTTTGTAAACAGAACGAGAGGAAAGTCAACACTGCGGCTTCATTAATCAGGAAGATTATTATTCTCCCTGGCATGACCTCCAGAGGCCCCAGGAAATTAGAGCACCCCGGGTTTTTTAGCTGGTAAGGTGTCAGTGAGCGCAAGCGATGCTGCTGGGAAAAAGGTAATAGCATCCTATGTTCTCTCCAGTGTTACCCCCATGGTCCAGCGGAAATCACTCCTGCATCTCTTGCCCAGAAATCTCTGGATGCTTTGATTTATTGCTTCTTCCTCTGTGTAGCCAGGGAAACTGATGAACACAATTAAATTGAAAGAAAATGTAGAACATATGAGGTGATAATTAGTAAGAGAGCATGTGATGTACACGCACACTTACTGAGCATTGCCTGGTCGGTCAGCCTTTTCAGAGGAGATGATGTTTGGACAGAAATCTGAATGAGGCAAGAAGAGAGTCACTGGAGTGGAGGGGAAACTGTCTCAGCAAAGAGAACAAGTTCAAGGGCCCCCAGTCTGACCTTATATGGTCTCGTTGTGTCTGTAGTAGAATGAGTCAGTGAAAAGGAGTTGGAAGAAATCAGAGAGGTAGTAGGAACTGGGATGCGACAACCTGTATCAGCAGATCACAGGGAGTCACACAGGCATCTTTGAAGACGTTGGAATGTATTCTTCCTGTAAAAGGAAGCCAGTGGAAGATGGGAAGGAGAGGAACAGAAGTAACTGACTTTTCCATAAAGGAATCCATAGGTCCTAGGAGGAAACATACAACATGGCATGCTAGTGTGAATCAGATCTGTCAGGAGGCTGCAACAGACCTTCTGCGGGGTCACAGTGGCTTGGGCTACTAGTAAGACCTGGTAAGAACCTGGCTATATTTTGAAGACACAGACCAGAGGATTTATTACTGGGGGTTGGACAGTTGTGAAAAATTTGGGGAAAGTCAGTCCTCCGGTAAGTTTCAGAGCTGAAATCTGACCAATTTCTCCCAGCTCCTTGCATGTTCTTTTCACTACTCCATGGTTTCCAACCAAAGATGGTCACCATAACACACGGCAGTATCTACCCAACACCGACTTCTAAGCGATGCTCCAATCCTACGATCAGACTGCCTGGGAAAGGAGATAGGGGAATTACAGCTTAAGGGGCTTAACCAGGCTTGCAAAACACCTCATTTACCACGCGGTGAAGAGCGTGATGGATGTGTGTTCGAGATACAGCTTAGCACCACAGAAGAAATGACCGTGCTCAGGGAACGTGGAGAAAATACTTATGGCAGCGAGTATTTCACAAAAGAAATATGTAAGCAGGATCTCGAAACACAAACTGGAGTTGGTGAGTGAAGAATGGATTCTAAGAAGTAGACTTCAGACAGAAATCACGGGAGAAGAAAAAAAAAAAAATTAAACCCTAAATGGGCTGTTCCGTCTCTGAGCCTTGGAACAAGTTAGAGCAGAATGAATGTCAGTAAAAACACATTTCTTACAGAGATCGGTATCAAAGCAAGTTGAAATCCTCTGGCCTCAATTACCTCTCTTAAATAGAAGGGGAGATTAGGCGGTGGAGAAGGTAGATGATGATGGATATTTGGGCAAGAAGCCTGAGGAGAACAAAGCAGTTTTTCAATCAGGGCAGAAGAGAATGAAAAAATGACCAAGAAAAGAAAGCATCCAGGTGAAATTTGAGGGAACATATTAAAATATAGAATCTAAAGAATGAACTATATATGAATGCAGCCAGCTGAGTGATTGTGTCTCACTCAGGAGCCTGGCATCGGAAGGAAGACACAGTCCTGAGGACCGGTCCAAGTCTGAGGTTTCTGGAGTTTGGAGGTGAAGCTCCAATTAAGGACAGATATCTGGGAGCGTGAGCAATTTATTTCACTTTGTGAGTCCCAACCTCTTCGTCTGCACAATTGAGACAGATATTAGCTCATTATGCTGTGAGGATGAAATTAGATAAAACAAACGGATTGCCGCGTGATAAACGGTAGAAGGTCTAGAACTGGTAACGGTTGTTGCTACTGCTGTTACCAGGAGGGGAACAATGGAATAAAAACAAAGTAGCGGAATTCAGAGGGTAGACTTCTGGAATGCTCCTAGGCAGAAGCCTTGAGATATCAAGAATCAGGGCAGGAGGTCTCTGTTGGTAAACGCGGGAAACCCACAGTGAGAAAAGCAACGGATTGTGCACCTTTCCAAGCTCTGGAGACCACGGTGCTTGTGATGCCACCGTCCACAGGATGTGTGTGCCATGACTCCTGGCTCCGAGTCCCCCATAAGCCCCTTTGATTGACTAGCTCTGAGCGCAGCATCTCATTGAATCCTTTTGGTTTTCATTTGCAAGGATGGAAGAGCAGATGGGGGGTTGCTGGAAGCAGGTTGTTTGTTTGGTTTGTCAAGACACAGGGTCCCCTCGCTTTTCCCCACTGCCTGTTCAGTCCCACATGCATGTCCCAAAACGCTCCTTGCTCCCCGCTGCTCAACCTAAGTCACGAGGGACTCCTCGTAGCCAAATCCAAAGGATGGTTTACAGCGATCACCTCCCTTGACCCTTCAACACTAGTCCAGTGAATCCCAATCCCCGCTTCTGGAAACTGTCTCCACTGGCCGCTGCAAAACCGCACCGTCAAGGTCTCTCGCCAGCCATGCAAAATGCTCTGTCAGATTCAAACACAGTAAGATCAACAAAACCTGAATCGGAGTATCTGGCAGATCATTCTTCTCCCTGGACTTCTGAAGTACTTTTAAGAAACATGATCTCTTACTGCAAGCACGGCCATTTCTATCCCTCAGGATAGAGGGAATGTGCCAAACCTACTTTGTCTCCTCTCATACCTGACCTTCACACTTTAACATTTTCCCAAGTATGTGGGCACCCTTCTTTCCGTCAGCTTTCTCCTTAGGGAGGAGACGATCCTCACACAAAGATTACTTGACACCACTTACAGACTAGTAATTTCTAAAGATTTTTTAAAAATTCATTTATTTGACAGAGAACACAAGTAGGCAGCGAGGCAGGCGGTGGGGGGTGGGGGCAGCAGGCTCCCTGCTGAGCAGAGAGCCCAACGTGGGGCTCGATCCCAGGACCCTGCGATCATGACCTGAGCCGAAGGCAGAGGCTTAACCCACTGAGCCACCCAGGCACCCCCGGACTAGTAATTTCTAAATGCACGTGTCCTACCTGACTGCTTGAAACTGTAGGATCACCTATCCAAATAGTATTCCCCGTCTAAGAGATGCCTTCAATTTAGTCTGGTAAACCAGCCAACAAAAGCAATTAAGTTTTTATGTTAAGTCCGTATTTTTCTAATTTATGACAATGTATGCTTCCAAGCTTGCACATTTGTTTTCTGTAAATGATATTTATATTATTCAACTATAAATTATAAATTATATTATTTCCTTTAGCAGCCAGAACAGAATACCTTTAAGCCACAGATATATCATTTGATTGAAACCTTTAAAGAGTTTCCCATTGTTCAGCAGAGACAATTCGAATTCCGCATCCAAATGTAGATACTCTCTCCATCTGGCCTGGGCTGCTTTCTCTCACGAGCCTCCCCTGCATCTCTATGTCATAAGCAGGCTGACTTCCTTTCACAGAGCTGAAGACAAGCATTTTTCCCCTCTCTAGGGAGAGCTAAGCTATTTGCCCCCTTACCTAGATCCCAGTTTTCTACTCTCCTGACATAACTGGTTTCCTCTCCTGATTCAAGTCTCATATTAAATGTCACCTCTTCAGAAAAAACACCGTGCTAATATTAATCTCCTCAATTATCCTCACCTCTTCCCCTTCCTGTTTCCTACGTAGTACTTAGCCCAATTTTAATTATCTAGAATTCAGTTTTATTGTTTGCTATTCCCCACACAAACTAATACCTTGAAAGAGCCAGGAGCCAGACAGCACAGGTGCAGTCCCCCCACCCCCCATGATCCAGCACATAATTCAGACCTAGCACATGGTAGGCAAAGCAAAGTAGTTTGAATTAATGAATACATGAAATAGCACCACTCTTTCTAACCAAGTGAAATAGATGTTTTTATGAGCAGGTAAACTTGGATTAGTAAACAGAACAAAAAAACTCCAAAAAAATTTTTTTTGTTTGTTTTTTTTTTTGCAAAGTCCTTAAACAATATGTCACTTTGGTGTTATATTTTACATCATCTTTAACACAGATATTTCATCTCATGATCCAGGTAAGTGTTTGTCTCAGGGGGGAAAAATTGTCCAAGATCTGTAGAATTTTTTTTATCATGATAATATGTATACTAATATATTTTAGGAGGATAAAGTTGTGCAGTATAATAACCAAATCAAAGGGGGGAGAGCATATTAAATAGCATACCTTTACAGTTTAGGATTAAACCAATTTTTGAATCTTCAAGCAAATCCGAATATGCTTAGGTTGGTTTTATACAGACAGTGTATTTCCCAAAGTTTCCATGATCACAGTCAGCTTTACTTTTAAATGCTAGAAAATGCATCAGAATCTGCTTATAATCCAGGCTATCATTGGTGTTTATCAGTAATAAAGCTATTTTGTCAATATTTAAAAGTCATTTTGTAACTAATGTGGCACTTTTGGAACAGTACAGGATACTTTCCTAAAAATGCTTATAGCTTACAAACTAACATGAAGTGGACTATTATGTGGCTTCAGATTTCTGGTTTTGTTACTGAGAATGTTTTAATAGGTTCATCAAATGATTATGTTAGTTCATATAGACACACGTAAAGTAATACTGAAAATACAGTTCTGTATCTTTCAAAAGTATGTTCAAAGGAAACTCAAAAAATCTACTTGTTGTAAGTTAACTTTTCTTCTATAAAAATATTTATCCCAAAATAATATCATATTCTTGCCACAGTAGGACACTGTTAAGCTGTCAGTCATTGCCCACTATACGACTAAAATTACATGTGAAAAAAATTTCATATTGTAATTTCATGGTTCTTCTTGAACAAAGAAAATCTGATTGATTGCAATCATTTACACAGCCAGAGAAGAGAAGAGTATAAAAAAATTCAAATATATCATTTTAGGCTTCTATCTACAAAGCTTTGAGAAGTGAACTAAATGAGAAATCCTACACTCTTTCCAGATTGCATAAAGCAGCTGTGAATTCAGATTCCACACTTCATCTTTCATTTTGATGTGCATTCTTTTGATCTCCAGAAAGAAATATATTTATAATTTCCAAAAGAACTGCCTCAGAGGTAAGTGGTATCCAAATATTGTTCTGCAGAGATAAAAAATATACAATGTCAGTGGTATTTGGCTGTGGATTGATGATACATCACACAAGAATATAGAGACATCATTCCTATAAAACTTGTAACATTATGGTTTAGGGACTATTTAACCTTTAACACAAATCATTTTTATTTCCCCAGTGGAATTCAAAGCACTTTATTCTGTTATATTGTATTTCTTTTTGTTTCCCCATTTTCCCTGCACTACGCCCACTGAAAATTTTGTCTCTGGCAAGCAGCAAAGAAGCAAAGAATAAGGAACATGCTTGCAAGGCAAACACACTGAGAAAACTGGAAAGCCAATTTTCTTGAGAAGGTATATTTTTGATGTAAATGAGCTTAAGTTCGTGACAACAAAAAGATCCTTAAAAATTAGAAATTGGCTTTTTTGTTTTGTTTTGTTTTTTGTTTTTTTTCCTGATGAGCTCTGCCAGGCAAACTGAGGAGTAAACACTAACCAATAGAAAATGCAAAAAAGAAAGATACTGGCAGCAGTAAATTTTATCCCAGTATAATTCCTATTCGATGTTGTAGAATGTTCTATCAGAATTACTTGAAGGCACATCACTGACAGTGTGTAAAGAGAAGAAAACAACAAACTTTAAGCAATCTTGAAAATAAGGGAAAGAAAGGGCAGAGTTGGAGAGATCATTTCATAAACACCCTGGCATCAGTGACAAATCCTGAGTTCTTCTGTTGCTGTTTTTGGTGACGATATGTACTTTCCTTAAGGACTTGCTCCATATGTGGGTGAGATTTAACATCTCTTCATTCTACCCTGACAGAATAACATTGTTGTTGGCACACAGTGCGGAAGAGAAATCTAAATAATAGAACATTTTCAGTTCTATTAGGACAATAAAAATGATCTCTTCTAAAGATTAAATTATTCCTGAACCACACTGCTACAAAATTCATAGGAAAGATGTCTTTCAATGGGGAGCCATGCGCCATCAGTTCACAGTCAAGAAACAGGACATTGTACATTTCTGGTTTTGCAGAACTGCATTTGGATAGCATTTACCTCTACATAGGTCCTTCCAGATACAGGAACAATGGACATTGTACCTAAGAATGAGATAGGGATTCATGACTAAATGCAACAATGTATCATTCACCATAAAGGGGAATGTGTGAGATGTTTACCATGCGACTGTTTTGTGTTTCTTCAATTTTAAAAGCAAGTGAGTTCTTTCTGCACAGAGAGAGGAATAGTTTGATTTAATATAAATTAACATTTGAAATGAGTAACTTTGCCTTTTAAAAAAAAATCCTTGAGATGGGAAAGTTTTTCAAAGCTTACTAATTAATTATATTTAGGAGGCAATTTTATAAAAGGATGCATAAGACTGTCAATTATCTACTGAAGTCAGATTATATAGAAAGTCATTCGAGGAAACTCTAAATATTTTAATTATATGGATGTCATATTCAGATGTTCACCATACATTTCAAAAAAGTCTACAGGAATATTATTTTTTCATATGGGAAATATTACGCCAGACTCAAAATAACTCTAAGAAATGACTTCCTCATCTTTATTTTCATGTGGCTTGTTCTGTCACTCCCCAAGTTAGTAAAGGTTTTCTGGACTAAATGACAATTTGGTGGAAGGTTGATTTTTAGGATATTTTTTGGAAAAGCCTTTATCTTTTGTGTACATTTCTTTTATTCTATGGTCTTAGTATAGCATACAATATTATGCTTTTATCACTTTGATGGAGGATAAAAGATTAAGGATATTTTATCCACTTATAACAAAATAAAATTAATTTACTATCTGATAGCACCAAAACTGCTTATTTCTAGGTACCTGTAAATATTTGACAGACATTACTGTGTTTTTGTCTCTAAGATGAGTTGGATACATTTTTTCCATGTTCTTCCAAGCATTAGTTTGGGAGGTTTCAATTCATTTAAGTTTCTATCTACAAGCAAATAGAGAGGGGCATATGCTACACATGGGTGAAAGAGACTGACTTTTAAAAAACAAACAAACAAACAAAAAAACCCAATAACTACAACAAAAAATCCACTTAAAATCCACTGTCACAAAATATCCACTTCCTATCTACTATCGTATTGCCACAAAAGCCAATGCTACTTGAAATGGAATGTTACATTCGAACTTGAAATCTCAAAACATGAAAAACAGAATTTTCTTCCATGTATTACTTCCTTTGATTTGTAAAGCCAAACTAAAACCCCCCCCTCTCCATCAGTGTGCCTCCACCTTGCACAGAGCTCAGTTTTCTCTCTCTCAGCCCAGCAATATTTTTTGTGACTCGGTTTCTGACTGGAAAACCAATTTACGAAGTAAGACACTCCACTACACTGCACTCGCCCCTTTCATATTTAGAATAGTTACTGTAACTTATCTGTAAAAGTCAGCCATTTCAACATTGTTGCATTCATCTTTAGAACCGGACCACCCATGATAAAGTATATCTATCTTTACCTCTTGACTCACCTAGCCGTATTGTATGAATGAACACCGTGAGGTCGTTATCGGCAGTTTTCATCTGAAACTGTTTTTTTATTTTTATTCCTTAGTTCTACAATGTTAGGAATTTCACCCCAGCAAACTTGTGAAGGTGATTTCTGACACAAAGTGTGGGCCACATTAATCTTCAACAAAGAGGTGTCTCAAAGGTATAATTTCACAAGAAATCAGGAAAGTGAACCATATTCTACATAGTATTTTATAAGGTGTTTAGATAGTAATAACAGCAGCAGACACTCTCATTGATCGCATCCTTTGCTTGTGAACGAAGATGAATTTTTTTCTTAGATGACATAAACTCATTGCTTTTTACGTTCAAAGAATCTGCTCAGTATCCAATGACAAATCACCGACCTTCCAGATAGCTCAGTACACAATGGTTGAAACCAAGGGAACATATGCAGATGGGTGGCTTCGTCACTATGGACAGCAAGAGCTCCCTTGCAATTCAGACTTAAAACAGATCGTGGTTAACAAGGAAATAACTGAGGATGACTACTGTGCCTTGGCTAAATATTTCTTTAAAAGAATTTATTTATTTATTTGTCAGAGAGAGACAGAGAGAGAACATAGGCACAGGGAAATGCAAGCAGAGAGGGTAGCAGGCCCCCTGCTGAGCAAGCACCCTCCCCCCCATGTGGGACTTGATTCCAGGACTCTGGGATCATGACCTGAGCCGAAGGCAGATGCTTAACCAACTGAACCACCCAGGTGTCCCTTGGCTAAATAGTTCTAAATAGGATTTAAGAATTATGTTAAGTCCAAAATTAACTGATCATCTGCTAAGAATTACCTTTAGTCAGTTAGCTTTAAGGTAAACTTTTCCAAAATGATCCAACAGACATAACAGCCATGTACTTGTGTGCATGCACACACACAAAATCATTTCATGAGTGTGTCCCAGTTATAGACCTCATGCCCACAAGTTCCTTGCTACATCATAATTCCATTGATAATGCATCAGAAAAAAATATATATATCTGTATATATATACATTTTTTAACTTAATATGAACTGATTATTTATCCATACTTTCTACTTTCAACTTTCTGGGCAGCAGTTATTTCAGCTAGCCTTTTGTTTGCAAATGTTTATTTCTGTACTTTTTTTTCTCCATTTATCAAGAGCGTCTCTAAATCTACCATTTAAAAAGATATTGATGTATTGATGTACAACTTTTTAATTTAAATTCCAGCTACTTAAGACACAGTGTAATGTTAGTTTCAGGTATACAAATAGTGATTCAACCCCTCCATACAACTCACTGGTAAAATGTCTACACTACCCAAAGCAATCTACACATTCAATATAATCCCTACAGCACTGTAGGGATATAATCCCAACAGAATTTTTCACAGAACTACAATGAACAATCCTAAAGTTTGTGTGGAACTATAAAAGACCCTGAATGGCCAAAGCAACCTTGACTAAGAAAAGCAAAGTTGGAGGCATCACAATTCCGGACTTCAAGTGATATTACAAAGCTGTAGTTCTCAAAACAGTATGATCCTGGCAGAGAAACAGACACATAGATCAATGGAACAGAACAGAAAACCCAGAAACAAATCCACTACTACAGGTCAACTGATCTTCAACAAAGTGGGGTAGAATATCCAAAGGGGAAAAGACAGCCTCTTCATCAAATGGTGTTTAGTAAACTTGACAGCTACATGCAAAACAATGAAACTGGACCACTTGATCACACCATACACAAAAATAAATTCAATATGCACTGAAGACCTAAATGTGAGACCTGAAACCATCAAAATCCTGGAGGAGAACACAGGCAATGACCTCTATGACAGTAGATATAGCAATTTCCTTCTAGATCTGTCTCCTGAGGCAAGGGAAATAAAAGGAAAAATAAACTATTGTAACTACATCAAAATAAAAATCTCCTGCACAGCAGAGGAAACCATCAACAAAACTGAAAGCCAACCTAAGGAATGGGAGAAGACATTTGCCAATGACATTTCCAATAAAGGATTAGTATCCAAAATTGATAAAGAACTTATAAAACCCAACACCCCCAAAATGAGTAATCCAAATAATAAATGGGAAGAAAACATGCATAGACATTTTTCCAAAGAAGACATACAGACCCACAGACACTGAAAAGACTTTTTAAAAAAATTCATGATATAACTGTTTTTGAGAGTGGTGATTCTTATTTACATCAAAAACATAAATGCTCTCAAAGTCTTAGTCTTTCCCTCTCAGTTCATTAAGTCTTTTATAACGTATGTTTTCCTTATGCAGTTCATTGCTATTGCTGTAGTTTGTATTAAAATGGACACTTAAATTATGGTTTTTTACCCTACATACACTTTACATGTTAAATACATAAGAAGTGTTTCAGCTCCACTAAATAATAGATTTTCAAATGTCCTAACAGGCTTATCTTCTCGATTTAACTTTTAGAACTTTACAGTTTTTAGAGATACTTATTGAAAAAAAACTAGGCATTTTTTTTTTTAAGACAGACATTTTGTAAATATCATGACAATGAAAAATAGTTCACATCAGGGTCACAAGGAGGCGGCCAGAGGAAGACATGAAATGTTGGTCAACCCCAGAGCCTCCAGTGACTGGCCATGTACAATTACTATTGTGGGGGGATGTGGGCATGGAGTTTGTAGCTCTTCCAATTTTCCAGATGAGCCTGGGAATTGGGATTTTGATCTTATATCTCATGGCTTTTTAGCATCGGCTCAAAATTGCTTGCATTTCTGAAGGGGAACCATGCATGATTAAATGTAGACCTGATGTGATCAGGACCTCCATGTCTGTCCTCAAAGCTTTCAAAACCAACCTCCCCCTTTGTATAAAAGGGGAAGTGGAGATTTAGAAATGGAAGTCATTTGCCCAAACACACAGAGCAAGGTAATAAACTTCAAAATCTGCTACTGGACGATATGAAATATACTACATTTAAAGTGTGTCTCCATAAGTGAATTCATTGTGATTAAATTTTGAATCAAACTCTCAATAAAGATTAAAGAACAGCAAAGAGAGAAACCCGACTAAAATAACACAGGTCACCATCTGCCCTGGATTATTTCAAATTCAACCTGAATGTAGGTTGAGGCCAATTTCTGAATATTTGTGTTGTCAGAGCAGGATAAAGGCAGTACTCTCAATTACACTGTAAAGCAAGTGTCTTACAGAGAAGTACATTTTAACATGTGCAATTACTCCATGATTTCAGAGAGACATTAACAACGAATGTAGGCCAAAAATTCTGGATGGCTAAATTATCTTGACTGGCTCTTTGGGCCACGTCAGACGCTATTTGATCCTCGCCACGTAGCGACACCCTCTGGTACTTAAACAGCAAGGCCAAAAGAATCTCATTAAAAAAAGAAATGCATTTGGTAAACATTTCATGGAGCCAGTACCCGCTGGAAAATAAAGTTCTGTTGATCTCGCCAAACCGATTTGGTGAGTATATGAAAGGATTCTATAAAGGCATTTCCTCTCAGCAATGTTGTCCTGAAATTATGCTACTTTTCTAGGCTAAAGTAAATAAAATTGTGTTTTGACAGAAATATTGTTAACTACATTCAAAGACCATACAAAACGACTGGAAACCTTTAGGTTAATTAGCTTAAAAGTTTTAAATGCTAACTGCGTAACTTATAGCACTTCACTCTTGCCTTTTCCTCAGCATATAAAATAAGGTTAAAAGGTTCTAACTAAATAAGATTAAGCATTGCTAAGGGAACGCTTTTAAAACTGTCTCATACCGTTAATTGGCACACAATAAATTTCTGTGAATCCTTCCTGAAATTCTGTTTCAGAAGAACAGCAGCAGATTTTAGCATTCTTCTTTCTTCCTAAATATACTACATTAACCTTTGCCTTTATAATTTGTTAGGCATTAAAGGAGGCCTTATAGCATTTAAAAAATAAATAAATAAAACCTTAGATTTATTGTAGCTTCTTCTAAACTCACAGATTTTTTTTTCCAAGCATGAAATTCTATTTAAACCAATATGCACAGTGGATGTATATATGAATGTTACCAGAAATGAAAGTAAGCATGATACACTACCATCAACCCTTCCTCATTTGCACAGAAAGTGAGGGAGATGCATCCATTTTTCTGATAATGTGCCTTTGCCTTTGGAAAACATCTTTCTTTAGATACAGTTCACTGCAGATGTTTCTGAAGACTTGGTCACTTAACAACAATTATATAAGATGACAAAGCTCTGTGAGGAGGAGCATATAAAATTTTGCAAACCTTTTTTCTTTTTAAAGATTTTATTTATTTATTTGATACACAGAGATCACAAGTAGGCAGAGAGGCAGGCTGGGAGAGAGGAGGAAACAGGCTCCCTGCTGAGCAGAGAGCCCGATGTGGGGCTCGATCCCAGGACCCTGAGACCATGACTGGAGCCGAAGACAGAGGCTTTAACCCACTGAGTCACCCAGGCGCCCCGCAAACCTACTTTCTGAGCTCCCCTATTCACAATAACTGCTCCGAAGAGCATTTCAGGGCTGACCCCTTGGCGGACTTAACCTATTCAACAGCTATTTCCTGGGCGCCTACAAAGCCCAGATGCCAGTTTCGTTACAATGCCTCTAGCAGGGCACGAGAGAGGCCAAGTTTCTGCCATCCAGGGCTAACATTCTTGCGGGGAAAGACACACAAAAAAACCAGGAGACAAGGTAAATACATAAAAATCATGCAGTCATAACTGTGGCATACAAAAATCCAACTGGGTCAAGGGACTGAGTGGGCTACCCTTAATCTCCGAAAACACTGGCAGAAATTTTCCTTTTCTGAGCAGTAGATCATGAACCCTGATTCAGAGTACAAGTATTTACATTTCTTTACTTTCTCTACTCTCATTCTTTATCTAGTCACTAGTCCTGTATTTAATGTTATGATGATATAAAGATGAAGCTGAATTGTTCTGAATAAAAAGACTAGTATTTTTGACTTTGGAGGGCACTCCGCAGTATGTTTCAATATCCTTCGTGTGCACAACAGAAAGGGGCTGCTCCTGCCCTGTGAGCATTCTTTGTGGGCTTCATCCAGATAAAACATTACTTTGCATTTAGTGTACACACTGTGGTTGACGGCTGTTCTCTCCCTTACTCTTCTGCCACTGGATCGTCAATTAACTTCTCAGTGCTCCAGCTGGCTCAAGTTTGGGAAGATGCTTTTCTGAAACTGAGGTTGAGATGTGAATCCCCATGTATTAGTCAAGTGGACAGAAGCCTCTAGAGTGAAATTATCCTCATCCTCACCATTAAACAGACTGGACAAGAGATTTTTCAGTTGAACAGCGGAGCTTGGCTCTTTGGAAATATGAACACACAGAGTGGAAGACTAAACAAATTTTCTAGGGAAATACAGCACGTAAAATGCTTAATGTGATATGCATGTGAGACAAATAAAAACTACTTTGATAACATATACAACAACCCTAGAACTCCTAAATGTCTACGTTTAGATTGGATTTGGATTATAAGTGAATTACCCCTGAACGTAACTGAACTGACCCTAAACACTACTGGAGGATGAGATAATTATCTCACTTTTAGTCCATGATTTGGTCTAAGCTCAGGTTAATCATTTGACAGAACTTTTAAAAATTGTGTGACAAAGAGAGAAGATACAAATTCATCTTTTCATTAGAAAACAGATCACTTTTTAAATGAAGGGCATGGGAAGTTTTTTTAACAGCGTCTTTCTAACAAATTCACATGTGTCCAATAGTGAAAAGAAAAACAGTAAGGCACTCTAGGCAGAAGTTTAAAAGTTTTAAAAGACCCAACGATTGCAGACGGCAGCCCATATAAGGACAGGATAAATCATTCAACAGGACACATGTGCATCCATGTGCATGTGTGTGTAAAGCAAGTGGCTTTACACCTCCTCCTGAAGGCAAAAGGAAGTGATATATACCAAGGATCTTTTTATTAATGAAGTAGATCATGAGATTGTATAACTGTAGTAAGCAAGGATGTAAAAGATTAATTAGCTCATTATTTTAGATAAATTCTCAGGAAAGAATAGATACAGGATATCTCTAACACCTTTATCTTGAAGATTTGTAGCTTTTTTAATTCAAAGAAGTTTGATATTTACCAGGAAAAGGAAAGGTGGAAAAGAAAGCAAGACAAAAGCTACTGAACCCTGAAGACATTTTGTGAAAAACATATGAATTTTCTTATGTGATTTTTAACAAGTGGATGACTCCTTACACTCTGGCCTTTCCTCCCTCCCAGCAGTTCAAAGTGGGGAGAAACTGATTGTGTTTTGTTTTTATTTTATTTTATTTTATTTTATTTTATTTTGTTCAAGCTTAAATACAGTCTCATCAGCAGTAACTGGGAAACTGTTACACTTACAACTAGAGCAAAGAGTGAAGAGATTACACCAGTTAAACACCAGTTGGATGAAATCTGTAATGGGAGGGAAGGAATCTATTTCTTCATGGGCAAGGTACTGAGAAAGGGCAAGAGAGATGGTAGGAGCAAAAATAATCACCTTAGCATTGCTCAAGATTTACTTGAACATCTTTGAGTTTCTTTCTTTTTGAAGCGACTCAAGACTCTAAGAATTACATCAGAGACAGACCTATTTTAAAAAAATGAACATGTTCATATCACAGTGTATGACAAATCAAGGGACCAATTTTATGCCAATCCTGAGGGAACCAACATGTCAATCATCCAGAATGGTTTCCTGCAGCATGTCCTCTCAGTATGGGTTTTATTTTAGCAACTGATGTTCTCACTGCGAGCCCTAGGAGGAGTAATAGTAAATTCTGTGGCGAGAAGTCCTTTCTAAATATACTCATTAACTCCTTGTCCACCTAAGAGTAAAATGCAACAGCTTTTTATTGACTGATCTTTATTAGCAATATGAATGTATAAATCCACCAACCAGAGATTAATCTGGCCAAGCACACACTACGCTAGGTAATAGAAATGCCAAAGAGAATAGAAAAACTCCAACTACCGGGAATCAACTCTTGACAGGAAAGACAGGCAAATAATTAAAGTATCAGAATGCTATGAGTCAGACTTGTAATACAGATAGAAAATGCTACAGACACTCCACTTGGAACGCCTGATTCTGTTATTTTAGTTGTATATTTTTGATAAGAGTCCAGTGTCCCAGGCACATGGATCAAGATCCATTCTTTTCAACAATTCCTACGTTCAGACATTCAGAGAAGTGTTAGTACAACAGAGTAGCAAAAGCTGATGCAGGGTCAATGGCAGGAGGAAAGGAGGCAGGGAGAGAGGAGTGGAGGGAGCGGGGGAGACAGAGAAGTCGGAAGGAAGGGGAGGAGCCATAATAAAGTATGTAAAGGAAACAGTTCCTCAGGCAAAGAGTTCTCACCGCTTTTCTTAAAATAATGATTAACTGCCTGGTGTCTACTAGGAATATGAAAAATCATCTTATTACAGAAGCCTGTTTTATAGATTTTTAGAAAAGATCAGGACTCAAACTTTGCTTTCTTCTAGACATTCATGACCATAAGAAAATGAAAAATTTCAAAAGCAAAAAGTCTCTTGAATTGATTAAAGCAGTTACCGATGTGGAAGTCATTTACGAGCTAACCATTTATGAGAGGAAAAGCAAATTGATCCGGCTGTCACCTTCAGGCATTCTGTGTAGACAGGCACCCAGTCCTGCAACTATCCATTCCCAGCAGGACATTTCTGTATCTCCACAAGCATGATGAAATGCAGTTAAATGGTTACACAGTTTTCAGTAAATGTGATGAATAAAGAAAAGTCATCTAGAAAATTCTACATTGTGGTTGTTTTTTTTTTTTATGAATTACATTCACATTCACCCAACAATCTTTACTGGAGAGATTTCACTAATATCTCTGCATTGGTATTTGTAGATTATACCAAGTAGTCTCTAATTATCATCCCATGGTAGACAGAAAAATTAATCTAACTTGTATTTACAATCACTTCTAATCTCAGTTCTTGCAGTTTATTTGCCTTCCATATACAATGCTTTGAGTAAATGTTTCCTTTTTTGAGTTCTTTTTATCGTGATTCAACTCAGTCTTAATTTTAAAGTTCTCTAAGCCTTACATACTTTTTATATATATATTTTTTGGTGTTCTAAAATTCACTGTTTATGCACCACACCCAGGGCTCCATGCAATCCGTGCCCGCTGTAATACCCACCACCAGGCTCACCCAAACCCCCACCTTCCTCCCCTCCAAAACCCTCAGTTTCTTTCTCAGAGTCCACAGTCTCTCATGGTTTGTCTCCCCCTCCAATTTCCCCCAACTCACTTCTCAAGCCTTACATATTACAGAGTAAATCAGGAAGCTATTAAACTTTGCCACCTCTGGAATCTGAGTGTGGCTTTTAGCTACACATTTCTACTGTTTTATAATCCCTTCTAAACTTGATATACAGTCTTCTCTGAGGTTTGTCCAGGTAGCTTAGACATCTGATCCATTTCCTTTTTGAGAATGTGACTCAAGAGTTTGGGGGTATTTGAAGTATTCAGGTCAGGTTGGTAACAGCTCGGGCCTTAGCAGTATCATACAGCCAGCAAGGTTTAGAACTTCCATAAAACTTTTAAATTCTTGGTTTTATTTCTCCTTCAATGTTTTTACCCCTCCTCCAGTGCTTATCATAAACTTTTATGTTAGAAAAGAAAATATAGGAACTAGGCACCTATACCATATATTTTTTAAAGTTAGCCTTTTTTTTTTTTTTTTTAAGAGGATAAAGATTGGTTACACAGTGGTAATGTTACCAAAGGCCGTAAGAAACAAAATCAACAGATCTACTCTTCCTAGTTAGGAAAGCTAATCTACGAAGCCTGATTCAATAAACTGCAAGATTATATTAAAAGATTTTAAATGCAGTACTGAAAAAACATCAAACCTATTCATTGTCCTCAGCATTTTCAACCCTATAAACTTAACAAAGGTATTTCAGCTCCCTTAGTAGGCATTATCCAAAAACCAGAGAATTTCAAAACATATAGTAAGACTGACTTGACTTTTACATTTTGTTTCACGTATCACTCATGTCACCAAAGAAAACTTAGGTGATGGCTTCTGAATAGGTTCATCACAAATGAGACATTGATAACCTCTTAAAAAAATAGCTTAAGACTAAATAATGGACATCTTAATACTGAAATCCTTAACACTGCAACAGAGGCACCATGTAGGATATTTTGGACATTGTCTTCCTGAGCAGAATTTATATTGTAAGCAGCTGAACAAACCATTTGCTAAAGATGTATGTCTTAAATTGCACTTAGGTGATTATTTTATCTTGATCCCATAACAGAAAAATCTAGTAACGTGCAAATAGAAGCCTGCAAAGCAATTTTTTTTTTCTATGTTCAGGGTAAAGGGATACCACTTCTAAGTCCAAAAGGGGAATTAAGTGGGATCACAAGGGAATGCATTTTATTGATTTACCAAAGAAAGGGAGCAAGCGCTATTGGCTCACACTACTTGGTCTTGACGCAGATACAACTTTGCTGAGAAGAGAATGAGCGTGAGGTAATGCCATCATAAATAATTGCTTAAATCATCTCGGCACTATGGAAGCTGAAATTTTGTAAAAGGAGAAAGCCCCGTAAATGTAAAAGCATAGTAAAGGCAAGCTCTTAAGGTAATTGAGGATTTTTCATTGGACAGAAGCTTCATACAATACAAAGCTTTAAATCTAAGTATGGAGTTCTCTCTGGCTAATAACTGCAGATCAAAGCAGCTTTTACATTTTTTACTACCAGCTTCAGCTACTGCAAACAAAATTAAAGGGGCTAATGGAACGTACCCAATTAAATAGCCTTCCATCCAATGTTGTACAATGACACAAGAAGGAGAGGGTGTTTCTTACAAATAGCCCAAAAGCTTTTAAATGTCTTTCTCGTCTAAATATTGAAATCAATATTGATCGATATATTTAAAAAAGAAAAACCCAACAATGGATTTAATAAAGACCATTAAGATGTACTAGTATAATTTCCAGGATTTATTCTTGCCTCTTTGGGGAATGCCTAATATTGAAAAAGGAGTGGAAAATGTAATGCCATTAACTCCATGTTTTTTGTCCATTTTTCTGAACTACTCTCTAATCTCAATATATACAAGTTTTACGATGGTCCAATCTAATTCAACATTTTCAAAGATTTTAATTCTTTTTAACTAGCGTGTTGACAAAATTATCTAGTAGATGATAATAAAAGATAGGTAATCTGCTAAGTGATTTACATTTATCATTTTGTTTCATCTTTATGGGAAAACCTGATGGGAAATCATCTCATTTTGTAGCTAAGAATAGCACAGAGAGGTTAAGCCATGTAGGTTCATGCACATGAACTCCTACAGCCAGCAAATCCGGGGCCGGCCCTCGACAGGGAGGCAGCATGGTAGATACTAGCGATTATTTCTGCCACGTGCCACCTCTGTCTCCTCCCAAGTCGGTTGCCTGCTTGTGCCTCAATTCCCTCTTCAGTACATTAGAGCAATGACTTCAAAGGGTTGTGATAGTAAATGTGTGAATATTATTAATATACAATATATATATATACATATACTAATACTATATACCTATACTAATATACATATGAAGTTTTGTAAATAAAAGAGGTATCTCAGAGTTTTCACCAAAACAGAATTTTCTTCTGTATTTTACAATACTGTCCCTTGACTACTTTCCCAGAGTGGCTGGTTTCCATTAAATGTATCATCTACCGAGTGTGCAAAGGAGGCAATGCAGAAAATTATATGTTGCACAGGAGTTCTTGGTCGAATGGAACTCATTAAGTAATAGACAACAGAACTCATGAAAATAACTTAAAAGGAAGATTTTAATGTATATGCCTGACAAGCCATCAATTGCAAGAATATCTACCGAAGATATTTTTAGCCAAATAATATATTAATTCAGAATTTGCTTTAAAAGCTGTGTCCATGCCTATAAAATTTTCATGAGAAATTTTGTGAAGTACATTACTTTTTCAAGTAATTCTCATTAAAAATGGGCTTTTCTAAAAAAAATATATATATATGTATAGAGAGAGAGAGATACAGATAGATTCAAAGATTCAAGCACTACTTTCCATTACTCCCTTAATTTTTCCCAAATGTTGTACTGTGTACATAAAACTTATCTTGTTTTTTTTTTGTTTTTTTTTTTTTAGATTTTATTTATTTATTTAACAGACAGAAATCACAAGTAGGCAGGGAGGCAGATAGAGAGAGAGGGGAAGCAGGCTCCCTACCGAGCAGAAAGCCCTATGCGGGGCTCGATCCCAGGACCCTGAGATCATGACCTGAGCCGAAGGCAGAGGCTTTAAACCACTGAGCCACCCAGGCGCCCAAAACTTATCTTGTAATACAAATTATAATTCGTCTTAAGACAAATTGTACGTATTATTTGCAAATATCACTTTATGCTTTAAAAAAAAATTTCCTAGAAGAAACCGGAGAATTATTCTACATAAAACACAGAGAGGTAAAATAAGATTGTTAGATCTAATCTTCTTTGTTTAAAAACAAAAACAAAAACATCTATTGTTTTTAATCTGCAAAAAAAAAAAAAATGCCAATGAATTAAATCTTTTTTCAACTGTTTATACAGCAATGTGTTTGGTTGTACTATGTGGTAAATAAGTTATGCACTGCACAATATACAAGGGTATACAGTATGATGCAAGAATGTAAGTTTTTATAGTATAGAAAGACTAAGACTGAAAGTCTAAAATGTAAGGCACCCTGACACAGAAAGACAAAAGCTTAGATCTTATTTTAATTCTCAGTACCAGCATAATAAAGGAGACTTTTGGTAATTTAATTTGGTGTGTTTCAATTTCCTTTGCCCATAGGTCTAAATTCTATTAAGTGGCTAGCATTAGGCAGTTCCCTTTCACATTTAATCATAGATTGGCCAAGGAAGCAGTGCATCCTGTAAATATTTAAGAACATGAAATGAGAATGAACTTACTTAATAGTGTCCCTACCAAGTAATAAAAGTATGATATATTGATAAATATAAAGTACTAAGCAGATTACAGATATATTTCATTTTACTCAACAGATGCCTAAAAAGTTGTATATAAATCATATTTTTTTCCCTAACTGAACCATGATTTAAATAAAATTGAATCCGTAAAGAGATCTGCTGTGCCCCTTACCTCCCTTTCTTCCTGTTGAGTGAGACCTCATCTGAC
Organism: Mustela nivalis; assembly: GCF_964662115.1. Lineage (NCBI taxonomy): Eukaryota > Metazoa > Chordata > Mammalia > Carnivora > Mustelidae > Mustela > Mustela nivalis. The sequence continues at coordinate 32,897,538 of NC_139039.1, forward strand.
CACTGAAGTGTTCTCTAGGTAGAGTCACTGCTGTCTCTAACTGGGGATGACATCAAAGCTTGCAGATGAAGAGTCAGTAGACTCCAATCAGATGTACAGGGACCTGATAAGGATGTGGCAAGCTGATCAGTGATCACTGAGAGCAGAAACTAGTGTGCCCTTCCTCTCACAGGATATCAGCCCCTTGATAAATCCCATTACTGGAACCAGGGAATGATGGGAAGTTCTAGAAAATTAACAGACTTGGGGGGCCTGGGTGGCTTTGTGGGTTAAGCCACTGCCTTCGGCTCAGGTCATGATCTCAGGGTCCTCGGATCGAGCCCCACATCAGGCTCTCTGCTCAGCGGGGAGCCTTCTTCCTCCCCATCTCTCTCTCTACCTGCCTCTCTGCCTACTTGTGATCTCTGTCAAATAAATAATAAAATCTTAAAAAAAAAGAAAATTAACAGGCCTAAATATATGTAATCTAATGGACAAGAATAAGCAAGACAGTAAGACATGCAGAATCTAAAAAAAAAAAAAAAAGATTGAAGAGACAGGCACAATTTGAACACCACTGCAGGAACACAGAAAACTGACAAGGACATTCAAACTCAACACACACACGGACTAACTTCCGGATTTTAAAGGACAGGATTTATGAACTTGATCTTACAAAGTATCAGAAGAAAAAAAGGAAAAAAAAACACCACTGAAGATACAAACAAGTCCAACTAACCATGGCATCTGCAACGTAGTAAATTAATTGTTAGAATATTATAGTCTCTACAGAATGCAGAGTGATATGGACAACAACTTACTAGTTTCAAGGCAACATATCACTGTTATCAGAGTAAAAATGGATACTTTTGGAAATGCAATGATGTTGAAAATTTTTCATCTATATACCAACTGTAGGAAATACATTCAAAAATAATTCTAAAAAGCAACCAAATCAGAATCCATACTACAGTACGTAAGACAATGAGAAGAATGTCATAAGGAGTAAGTCACTAAACATGTAACATGCTTGTACATATGGAATGACACTGCAGAGCGTCAATATTATATAAGGATTTTTGAAGGAATATACTGCAGGGACAAAGACCCAATAATAGCAGGGTATTAAAAGTAGCAACCATCATAGGAAACGGTAGATGCTTAAGTGGGCTTTGAGATTACAAAAGTCATATTTAAAATGTCCTAGTCTCACTGGAGGAGACTGAGAGAGTAGGTAAATATAAAAGCATTCAGTGTGTCCTCTCTTATTTAGGAAGACAGAGAGAGAAGAAGTAGAGAATTTGAGCATTTTACAAGATAACAGAGAAGTGACAAAATTCATTTATTAAAGAGAGTGAGCAAAACTCCTATATATGTGTCAAATAATAACAAAAATTTAAAAATTAGAATTTTGAAAATATATTGAGAAAATAAAAATAATACCAGGAGATCTCAATAGCAAGTTTTCAAAATTATGTAGTCAATAGTAAAAAATCTAAGTAAGATCAAGAATTTCTATAATACAACCAGCAAAATCTTAAAAGATCTTGTCCTTCAAGCTGCATATGTATTTACATATCCATGAATTTTTTTTTTAAAAAGCAATCATGTATGTATATAGTTTGGTATTATAATAGATATGAATGAAAATGTAGAGATGACTTACATTTTTAATTTAAATGGAATTTAAATTCATACAGCTCAAAGTAATCTTTGGATTGAAACCAATGGGTTAGAGTCAAATCCTCCTTTACAAAGAAAATTTACTCTTAAATATTTTAATTGTAAAAGAAAAACTATAAAGAAATTTATGGCTCATTAAGAAATTGGGAAATTGGGAAATGCATAACAAAATAACTGTTTAAAATAAGGTAAATCCTATTAAAATTTTTAATACAAGCCAAAATAGAAGACAGAAAAGAATATATAAATAAAATCAAAAGCATTAAAAAAAAAAAAAAACCAAGTATGTGTTTGAGAGAGAGAGAGAGAGACACCAACAGACAAAGACAGGCTGTGGTGTGGAGAGAGAAGCTTTGGGAAGACTCATTAAAGAAAAAGAAAGAGGGTTAAAGCAGACAAATTTAGAACAGAGTGCCCCCAACAAAGAGACAGAAAACAAGTTCTATTTCAATGGTGGTGGAGCATGGGAGGAAGCCAGGGCTGCCAATTAACAGTACTTTTAGTATTCAGCTAAAATAACTGCTAAAGGCCAGGTGTGGGCTAGTGCAAGGATTAAAACTCCAGAGTCCCACAACCATAGTGGAGATTATACCTACTCATAGGGTCACCTTCAGAGACCATCAATCTGAATGCACTCTGAGAAAAATCAGAAGCAGGGCAACAAACAGAAAACCAAACCAAACCCAACCAAAGAATGGGACAAGTAAAAGGAGAAATAGTCCTGTCTATAACCATACTGAGAGAATTTTTTTTTCATATTTCTCTCACACAAAAAAGAAAATCGATACATATACAGAGATCTTAAGTGACATGTTAAGAAACTGGATTTTTTTTAAAGATTTTATTTATTTATTTGGGAGGGAGAACACAAGCATGACCACGCATGAGCTGGGGTAGAAGCGTGGGCAGAAGCAGACTCCCCACTGAGCAGGGAGCCCAGGTTCATTCCCAGGAGCCCAGGATCATGATCGGAGCCAAAGGTAGACAGTTAACCGACTGAGCCACCCAGGTGCCCCAACAAATGTGATTTATTTTGCACTAATTGACATTATTTCTAAATGTGTATATGTGTATCTTAGGACCATACAATTCCACGCAGCAGAAATGGGAAATGAATGTGCTTGAATGCAAATGGATATATACAAGATTTTTATACAGCAAATGTTTTAAATATTCTAAAAGTAAAACTCATTCAAAATGTTATCAGTGTTCCAAGATTCATTGTTTCCGTAAACAATGAATCTTGGAACACTACCACAAAAACTAATGATGAGTATGGTGACTAACATAATCTAAAAAAATGTTTATCAGTGGAATGGATAATCAAATTGTGGTACATTTGTACTGGACAACTATTGAGTATTTTTGAGAAAGTATTAGACTCAATAACATGGTAGAATATTATAAACCCTATTAAGAAAATATGTCAGATCAAAGGAATACTTTCGGTATTTATTTGTACAAAGTTTGTTAAATAGACAAAACAAAACTGTTACAGTTAAGAATGTAAGCTTTAGTTATAAAAATTAAATAAAAGCATGGAAATGATTACTGTGAAACTCAAAATATTGGGAGCATAAAATTATCACCAAAAAGCAAGAGGATTCTGGGTGCTAACAATGTCCTAGGTTTTAACATTGGTGGTAATTACACAAGGTTTAGTGTGTGCTGAATCACTGAATAGTGTGTGCTATTTTTTCCCCCTAATCTGTGTATGTTCAAGTGGCTGAGAATGTTATAACACTTAAAAACAGAAATCAGGGGTGTCTGGATGGCTCAGTGGGTTAAGCCACTGCCTTCGGCTCAGGTCATGATCCCAGGGTCCTGAAATCGAGACCCGCATCAGGCTCTCTGCTCAGCAGGGAACCTGCTTCCCTCTCTCTCTCTCTCTGCCTGCCTCTCTGACTACTTGTGATCTCTCTCTCTGTCAAATAAATAAATAAAATCTTTAAACAAACAAACAAACAAAAAACCAGAAATCAGTGTACCAAATATGGCAAATACAGCAAACTTATTAATTGTGAAAGCAAGGCAATTGGTAGACAGCGGTTTGTTATAGTATGCACTAATTCTTTGTTTGAAAATTCCAATAGAGTTGAAATTGCATTTAGAATATAAAATGTATACAGATCTATTCTCTCTCTTCTGTTTTGTTTAGTAGTTTTCAAATTAATGATCATAATTGATCAAGAGCTATCTTCTTACCTAGAGTAGTATATCTAAGTTGTCAGATTGATCAGGGAAGCTCTTAAAGGAAAATGATGAAATCTAAATATAGATTTGCACAAAAGAAAGGCCAAAAAGGATATGTAATAACCAAATGAGTTTGTGCCCTAGTGGTACAGTCCTCTAGAGCCTTGAAATACAAATTATAATTAGTTTCCAAATCTTGAATGACTTTTTCTTGTAACTGAACCATTTAACATTGAAACAGCAATTCCCTTAATAGTTTGGGATTTAAAATTAACATCTGGATTATACTGGTCCAGAGACTACCATTGAATAAGCTACTATGGGGTTCTAAGACATGAACCTTGGAAATTATAGAAGGAGAAACATTAAATCCCAGTACCAGGAGAAAGGAATCCAGCTAGATTTTCAGGAAATGACTTTTATCTAAGCCAATAAGAAATTCCTCTATTGTTTTCACTTCAAGAAATAGACTTCCAATATAAGATTCAAATACTTCTATATGCAAATATGGCATTTCAGCTGTTCAATTGAGGACTTCTAAACTTCATCTGAAATAGAATTTAGAAATTGCCCCAAGGTAATTCAGAAATGAGTAGTGTCCATCTTGCCATAAGATTTCCTCTATAAAATATAATTTGGTCTAAAATTGATTTTTTTCCTAATGTTTTCTCCATCTCTTAATTACATTATGTACAATACTCTTCTTCATTGCTTCAGTAACTTATCCCAGGTCACCAACCTCCATGTCATGCCTTCTAACAACCCTAACTGTTCATGGCAAGACACTCTTGCTAGCTCAACATTTAGTAAGTTCCTATTTTAAAACTAATGCACTCATGTATCTTAAATATCTTCTCAAATGGCCCAGTTATCTTCATGTTTGTGGGTACATGCAAAGTCAATACAATGCTTCAAATGTCAAATCAGTGACCCTTCTATAAATGAAAAACTCTATGTGAGTTTGTCTCATGTATATTTTTTAAGGGAAAGGTTTAGAGTTTTATTAGTTTTTAAAACATTTCTGGGATCACAAGAACATTTTAAAATATGCATATAAATGGAGCAGAGCTAAATTGTCTGATTTAATCTGGTATGGCATTTTCACAAAATATATCATTAAGGACACCAAGACATTCTTCTTATAATCTACAATGGAAAAAATAAAACTAAACAGGAAAAGTCTCAAAATATTTTTTTGCAGATTGTACAGAAGAGCAGACATTACAATAGAGAATCAAGATCAGTTATTTTTAAGTAAAAGTAAAACCCACAGCCAGATAATGGTCACAACCAAAAGGAGAAACAAATTTCAAAAGCTGAGGGAAACCAATCTGTTCAAAAAGTATTCATTCTGTGGGGTGCCTGGGTGGCTCAGTGGGTTAAAGCCTCTGCCTTCAGCTCAGGTCATGATCCCAGGGTCCTGGGATGGAGCCCCACATCAGGCTCTCTACTCAGCGGGGAGCCTGCTTCCCACCCCCCACCCCCGCCTGCTTCTCTGCCTGCTTGTGATCTCTCTGTCAAACAAATAAATCTTAAAAAAAAAAACACACACACACAAAAAAAAAACAAGTTGCTTTTCAAGGTTTATTATTCACCATACACTACTAAACTATTGCTAAAAGTATCATACAAAGAGACTCAACGATTATGCCTTTGCAGATGTATTAATTTTTTAAAAGAATTTGAGTAGTCAATAAGAGATAAGAGATAAAAGGTGTAAACTGAACATCACTTAAATAGTTAATATACAGAAATACTTTTTATTCCTTGCTACCAACTTTAATTGGCATTATAGGCAAAGAGAAGGCATGTAGCTCCCATTCATAGCATAAAACAAACTTGGTATCATTTCCTACTGTGCCTCATTTCTCAATTTGAACAGCTTTACACTGAGTTTTCTCTTCTGAAAGAAAATGTCCTTGTCAATGACTAGAGTTAAGTACATCTGTATAATAATGTTTTCTAAATTGATAACAGAATCCAGGTAAATCTAGAAAAATCCTAATATTTGGTTCTCTTATACTGAAAGAGCAAACAAATCACCACATTTCTGGAACTATGACACAGGATTATAATAAATCAGTAATCTTCCTGAGGAATCACTGTTGAACTATCACTATCATAATGAACTATTATGATATCATAATATCAAAATTATGCCTGCCTTCTGATAATAAGAAAACTCAGGGGTCACCTGGGTGGCTCAGTCGTTAAGTGGCTGCCTTCAGCTCAGGTCATGATCCCAGAGTCCTGGGATCAAGCCTGGCATTAGTTTCCCTGCTCAGCAGGAAGCCCGCTTCTCCCTCTCCCACTCCCCCTGCTTGTGTTCCCTCTCTCACTGGGTCTCTCTCTGTCAAATAAATACTTAAAATAAAATAAAATAAAATAAAGTAAAATAAAAAATTTAAAAAAAACCTCAGGGCATCTAATTATTATGAAACCCCATACAAAATTTAAGAAAATCGTACACCTCTTTCCTTCTAATAGTACTTCAAATTAAAAAATCCAAATAAAATAAATGTGACACGGTGTTAAGGATAGTTTCACATCATAACGGAGAATAACTTTTCATGATCTATCACAATAGCACCACGGAAGAAAAATAATGATTTGAGCACCTGAATGTCTATGTCCTAGTTGTACCTATGAGAGCGTGGTACAAACCATCAAAATGTCCATCTCCTGAATCCCTGCAGCTTGTGGTCCATCACGGTGGGCATCAGTGCGGGAGGCGAAGAAGGTCTGGCTATGGTACTAGTCTTCTCTTCACTGACAGAGTTAGTCCTCCCAATCAGTAGTCATGTGGATCGTCACCCAGAGAAACCACACCTATTTGGGGTATGCTGGTCTGTTGGAGGCCACGGAATGGCTGGAGTCGAGGACCAAACCAGGCCCTGACTTGTGTCTCCTTCAAAGTCTGGACACCTTGACAAGTTTAAGGACGGGAAAGTTGAGTGCACTGAGAAAGGGTCTGTGCTATGGGTCGCCTACACACACACTCTCCCTGCAGTAGGGAACAATGTGGCCAGAGTCCTGAGTTCTTAGTTAATCCTTGGTGTTGTGTACCTCCCATGACCCACTCCCTGGTTGATTGTCTTGCTAATGGCTTTAGCTGGAATAAATTTGGCACTGTTGGACATCCTCTTCAGTGTCCCTCCTGCCCCCATCTCTTTGTGTCTTAACTGTTTTCATCATCCTCTTAGCTCCCACGGTTACCCTGGTCGATTCGTCATGCTGGCCGCGACAATGGTCACAGCTGAAATTTCACAGTTAGTGGGAGAACGGATTCAGGTCTGTGCTCTCTACTTTTGACAAGTTCCGTGGTACCGGGGACCACGTTTTGGTGCTCGCCACTGCTCCCCCAGCTACCAGCCCACTGCCTGACACAGACGGAAGACATGAATGAGGGGCAGCAGAGAGAGACGGGAGAGAGGGAGAAAGAGAGGAAACAAACCTAACAAAGGGAGGGATTCAGATTTAATGGTGAAAGGTTATAGACGGTACAACTGAAAGTGGTTAAAAGCACAATAAACTCATTCATGTTCGATTTATGAGACTCTCCCTAAAAGTAAACAATGAATTTAACGAATTTAAGTCCTTATTCCATGTAGCTCTTTAAGTAACAGAATTTTAAACCAATTTAAAATTTGTAATTTTAACTGTATTTAAAATCTTCAAGGTTTTTTTCCTTCAAAAAGTCATTTTAGAAATTAAAGGATTGCATTTTTAATCAAATATCCCGTCTTCAAACTTTCATAAATCTCTCTCAATTATTTGAGATTATTTGAATTTTCTATAATTTAACACTTTGAAGTTCAACAGAGAATTTCGACGTTTGGTCCACCCTTCCAATTTTACATGCTGAAATATTTCTCTACAGTTACATTCCAAACGGGTCCAATTTTGCTTAAAGAGGCACAAAAGGGAAATTTCTAGTAAGAAATTGGAGGTGGTCGACTGTGGTAGCAGCCTAGCATGGCTTGGGACATACATATCTGTCCCCTTCCTGTGGCTCTAAAACATATGAGGATGTGCAATTTAATGTGCTAAATCCTTATTATAAGGGAATTTCCTGTGTGTACAAATTGAAATCATTATCATATCATAGTTGGGAAGAGTGAGGAAACAAAACCAGTAACGAGACAGAAGCTTCCTTGAGACAATGTTAATTGTGATAATGTGACATCAGTGTCCTTATACAATTTGCATTGGCATAAAATATTCCAACTTTCTCAGACACTTTCATTTTATTTACATGTTAGCCAGCCATTTTATTATTGTTATCCAATTTGGAGAGCTGAGATTTCCAATTCTCAAAAACAAGTATTTCCCACTACTCTATCATCTCATAGCTAATGATGGCAGAGTTATAAGAAACTCCTGATTTTCTGACTCAAGTCCAGAGTATGTTTCATGATATAACCTCCACAACCTCTCACCCCTTTGCTCTTCTAATGTAAGGTAGTTATAAAATTGGAAAGTTCCTTAAGCTGATGATGTCTTTTGTTTTCACTACTGAGATGAAGCAGAAACTTAGCAAATGAGGCATTGTGGCTAGTTAAATTCACTTCTGGTCCCTATAGCACATCCAGGCATTGAGGTCTTTTCTGAGTTCTCTTTCCCTCTATTTTTCACTGCATCTGGGACTATAGGTATTAACTGTGCATAAATTCTTTCCCTGAAACAAGAAACAACTTCAGCACTGTGCTGAGTAAACATTCTGTTTGATATAATATCATCATAAATACACTTAAATTAAATTACCTAAACTGCCTTAATCTTTTTATTTTTAATCCCCAGACTATCTTTATGAAAAACACTTTGAGTACAATGCTCATAATGTAGTTGTTATTACCAATGTTAAAAATCCTTACCCAGTAATGAAAGTTTACATGGCTTCTGTTCACTAAAATACAATAGCATAAAGTGAATATTTCTCAAATATGTAAAATGCTCATTGTTATCACTGGTTTCAAAGATGAAAAGGATTATAAATGAATTAAAAAAATAGTGATCTAACAATGCCTATAAAAGGAGTGAATTTTGTAGTCATGTTACTAGAATTGGTTTTTTTCATTGAAGATTTCATAGGAAATGCTGCTTTATTTAACTTTTCAATAACCAAAATTACATTACCTAGCATTTTAAAATTTAATCAGAAACTCAAAGCTGACATTGTTAATAATGATCCTTAAGTACCACAAAATTTACATGCCAACCACTAACTCATTAAAAACAAAGCTCAAATTGATTAGTACAGTGGTATCACCAGGAATGGCAAAATAAGGACTTCCAAAAAACCACTCCCCTCTTCAAGCAAGGAGAACACTACAAAAAATGGCAAAATCAACTTTACCACAACTCTGAAAATTAACCAAAGTCTTTCAGTAATCAAGGGGTATTTGTTGAAGGAAAAAAAAAAAAAAAGTGGCTGGGGACACGTGAGTGGCTCAGTGGGTTAAGTATCCAACTCTTGATTTTGGCTCCAGTTGTGAGACAGAGCCCTGCATTCTGTGCTGGGCATGGCTCCTACTTAAGGTTCTCTCTCTCCCTCTATTACCTCCCCACCCTCAATTTTGCTATCTCTCTCTCTCAAAAAGAAAAAAAGAAAAGAAAAGAACAAAGAAAAGAAAAGGCTGCAACATTGTGGTTTTATCATTTGCCCTACACCCATACATCACCTCAATGGTAGCCTCAAAAATCAACAACGCTATAATTACAGTGCTCAGGAAAACCAGCAGCCTAGTAGCCATTGGAGGTGGGAGGAAGAGGGGTGAGGCATTGTTTGGAGCTACCCAGAAGACCTATCGGCAGAGCATTCTGACCATCCAGCAGTTCCTCGAATACCCACACACCAAGTTTGCCTCAATTGTCCTGATTCAGTTTGCTCATTGCAAAGAGCTTTTTCCCAGGGGCATTAATTGAAAGCAACCAGTAGCAAATGTATGAGAAAATGAATGAAAAAGAGTGAAGAATAATGACAGAGATGCAGATCTATGGTGAGGTATCAATTGTACCAACATACACATAATGAGAGTATGAGAAAGGGAGGAGTGAGAGAAGTGGACACATAGAATACTCAAATAAATGATGTCCTTCAACTGTGAATACTTAAGGAAATGCATTAATCCATATAAAAAAGAACCCACAAACTCCAGATAGGATAAATTTTAAAAAATTATATATACATATATAATTTTAAATATATATATATATATATATTTCAAAATACATTATTTATATATAATATATATATGTATTAGATATATATATAAAATACATAGGCGGGATGCCTGGGTGGCTCAGTTGGTTGGACGACTGCCTTTGGCTCAGGTCATGATCCCGGAGTCCCAGGATCGAGTCCCGCATCAGGCTCCCAGCTCCATGGGGAGTCTGCTTTGCTCTCTGACCTTCTCCTTGCTCATGCTCTCTCTCACTGTTTCTCTCTCAAATAATAAATAAATAAAATCTTAAAAAAAATACATAGGCATATTGTAGACCAAGATACAGATAGTTTAGAAATAAAAAGAGAAAGATATACCATACAAAGTAATATCTTACAAAATGGAATTTAAGACCAAAATTGTTAACCAAAAGCAAAAAAAAAAAAAAATTTTGTATTGATGGAAAAAAACAGACAAGTAGTAACAGTTGGGCACATCAGTAAAAGTTTTCAATAAAGAAAAAAACAACTACACAGAAAATCAACAAGGATATAGAAAATTTGAATACTACAACAAACCAACTAGACCTACCAAACAAGTATAGCCTACTCCGCCCAGTAACAGTAGAATATACATTTTGCACAAAAGCACATGGAACATTTCCAGCACAGACCAAATGCTAGGCCATAAAACAAATCTGAATTTATAAGAATTAAAATCATGCAACATATGTTCTCTAACACAATGAAATGAGATTTAAATTGAATAAGAGAAGGAAATTTAGAAAATTTACAAATATGTAGAAATCTGTAGAATTTTAAATGACTAATGAGTTAGGAAAAGAAATCACAGAAATTGAAAAATACTCAAAAATAAAGCAAAATATAAACAACATACCAAACCTGATGTGATGTAGCTAAAGCAAAACTCAAGAAATTTATAGCTGTAAAAGCCTATGTTAAAAAAGAAAAATCTCAAATCAATAACCTAGTTTCTACCTTAACAGAAAGTAGCATGCTAAATTAAAAAGAAAGGATAAAATAAATATTAGAATGAAAGTAAATAAAATAAAGAATAGAAAAACAATAGAGAAAATCAATCAAACTAAAAGTGGGCTCTTCGAATAAAACAAAATTGAAAAAACTTTAGGGGGATGCAGGAAGAAAAAAAGACTCAAGTTATAGGCATCATGAATCAAGGAGAGACCATCATTACCAACGGTACAAAAACAGAAAGGATTATCAGGGAATACTATGAACAACTTCTGCCAATGAATTAGGTTACTTAGATGAAACCGACAAGTTACTAGAAAGATTAAAAACTACTGGAAGTGACTCAAGAAGGAATAGCAAATCAGAATAGATCTATATCAGATGGCTTCACTAGTGAATTCATTTATTTAAAGGAAAAGCAACAGTAAGTCTTTACAAACTATTGCAAGAGCATGAACAAAATGAGGCTATCCACCTCTATCATTTCTATTCAATATCATACCGAAGGTTATAGCTGGAGCATTAGGGCATGAAAAGCGGAGTCTAGATTGATTTAAAAAAAAAAAAAAAGAAAACTCTTTCATAGATAACAAATTCTTGTACATGAATCCAAAGGAAACCATACACACACACACACACACACACACACATACACACACACACACTCTTAAGGCTAACATATGAGTTTATTGATATTGTAGCATTTCAGATCAATAAAAATTCACTGTGTTTCTATACACTAGCAATAATCAAAAATTTGTTTCAGAAATTCATTTACAACATCAAAAAGAATGAGATACTTAGGAATTAATCAAAATAAGTCCAATCATACACAAGAATTGCAAAATATTGTTTAAAAATAAAGACAAATAAATGGAAAGATTTCCCATATTAATGGAGTAGAAAACTACAACTTATTATTGTAAAGGTGGCAAAACACCCCAAGTCAATCTACAGAGTTGGGCCAATCCCTAACAAAATTCCAGGTGCTTTTATTTTGTTTTTGCACAAACTAACAAGATAATCCTAAAATGTATATGAAAATGAAAGGGGTCCAGAATAGCCAGAAATGTCTTGAAAAAGAAGGACAAAGTTTCAGGACTCACACCTAACTCAATTCTTTATAGAAAGCTGTAATTATCAAGACTGTGTGGTATTGGCATAGGATAAGCAAATGTATCAATAGAATAGAATTAAGAGACAAAATATACATCCTTACATTTATTATCAATTGTATTTTAACAAGGATGTCAGGATAATTCAATGGGGAGAAAATAGTATTTTCAACATATAATGCTGCAACAATTGGGTATCTATATGCAAAAGATGGAAATTGAGCCCCTAACTTATACAACACTTAAAAACTAACTCAAAATGGATCAAAGATCTAAATGTAAGTACTTAAAGTCTAGGGGCCTCCCTGCAGACTAGGCAAGAAGGGGGAGGAGGGGGGGACTCTGTTTAAACCCCCCCCCCCCGATTTTAGCTATTTATCTACCAAGCCACTCTAAACACCCATGAAATCAGCCTGAGATGTCTGGATCTATATGGGGCAGAAGATCACCAGTTAAGAGGTATGAAGGACAGAGTTGTGTGACAGATGTCAGAAGATAAACAGAAAGGGGAGAGGACTACCAGAAGCTAGCCACTGGAGAGCTAATACCCCAGTGCAAAATTGTCCTGCATGTGGGGAACAGTGATAGCTTGGAGAACAGTGGTGGTGGGATAGGAAAGGACTGAAAACAGCACCCAAAGGGAACACGGGGCTTAAGGGGCAAACATGGGACTGTGCTGCTGCAAGCACGGACCTGAGCCTGCAGACCCAGGACCAGCCACCACATGTACCTGACAGAATCCAGCTTGGACCTGTGTCCACAGACCCAGGGTGACTGCTGCTGGGGCCAAGGCTGGTGGTTATGGTGGCATGGGGACAGAGACAAGTGGGGACCAGGGTCCACCATTGAGAGGACCGCTGGGGTCATGCACTGCCTATGGGAGGCTGTGTTTTTCAACGGTGCATACAGAGTGGGTGACTGTGTGTTCTGGAGGATTCAGAAAAGAACAGATTGTGGATTCTCTCCTCTGGGGCCAAGATCTGGGTGAGGACATTTTCCTTTGCTCTGACCATCAGAAAAGCCACCAACAATCAAAATCCACCAGAGAACAAAAACCCCAAACCAACTGTTTATCAGAAAACAGATAATCACACCAAAAAATGGGCAGAAGACATGAACAGACACTTCTCCAAAGAAGACATACAAATGGCTAACAGACACATGAAAAAATGTTCATTATCATTAGCCATCAGGGAGATTCAAATCAAAACCACATTGAGATACCACCTTACACCAGTTAGAATGGCCAAAATTAACAAGACAGTAAACAAGTGTTGGAGAGGATGTGGAGAAAGGGGAACTCTCTTACACTGTTGGTGGGAATGCATGTTGGTGCAGCCATTTTGGAAAACAGTGTGGAGATTCCTTAAGAAATTAAAACTAGAGCTACCTTATGAACCTACAATTGCATTACTGGGTATTTACCCAAAGATACAGATGTAGTGAAAAGAAGGGCCACCTGTACCCCAATGTTCATAGCAGCAATGCCACAACAGCGAAACTGTGGAAAGAGCCAAGATGCCCTTCAACAGATGAATGGATAAGGAAGATGTGGTCCCTATATACAATGAAATATTATGCCTCCATCAGAAAGGATGAATACCCAACTTTTATATCAACATGGATGGGACTGGAGGAGATTATGCTGAGTGAAATAAGTCAAGCAGAGAGAGTCAATTATCACATGGTTTCACATAGTTGTGGAGCATAAGGAGTAACACAAAGGACATTGGGAGAAGAGAATTGAGTTGGGGGAAATCAGAGGGGGAGATGAACCATGAGAGACAGTAGACTCTGAGAAACAAACTGAGGGTTTTGGAGGGGAGGTGGAGGGGAGGTGGAGGGGGTGAGCCTGGTGGTGGGTATTAGGAGGCACGTATTGCAAAGAACACTGGGTGTGGCACATAAACAATGAATCTTGCAACACTGAGAAATAAAAACAAAAACAAAACAAAAAAAAAACATAGGTTCATATAACAACTTGTGCCCAAATATTCATAACAGTATTATTCATAATAGCCAAAAAAGTTGAAAAATTCCAAATGCTCATGTAAATGCTCATGTAAATTTCCCAAATAGACACATCCATAAAGACAGAAAGTGGGTTACTTGTTTTCAGAGATGAGAGGGAGGGTAAATGGGTGGTGAATTTTAATGAGTATGAATTTACTTTTAATTTTTTATATGATTTTATATGATTTTAATTTTATATGATCAAAAAACATACTGGAATTAGAGACTGGTGATGGCTCCACAGGTTTGCAAATATATTTAAAACATCTGAATTTTATTCAGCTGACCCTTGAAACATCATTGGTTTGAACTGTGAGATTGAATTATATGTTTTTTTTTTTAAGAAATACATACAGTAATGCAAATGTATTCTCTCCTTATTTTCTTAAGAACATTTTATTTTCTCTAGCTTACTTTAAGAATACAATAGATAATACATGTAACATAAAAAATCTGTGTTAATCAATTGTTTATGTTATCAGTAAGGCTTCTGCTCAACAGAAGGCTATTAGTAGTTAAGTTTTTGTAGAGTTAAAAGTGATACATGGATTTCAGACTGTGAGAGAGACTGGCCCCTCCAACACCCCCATTGTCTGAGGATCAACTATACTTTTAGTGGGTGAATCTCATGGTATTATATCTCAATGAAACAAGTTCATCAGTAAAGCTTATCTTACATCATCGTTTTTTGAATTTATGAAATCATAATTGAGAATGCAATAACCTTCACTGACCAATCATATGTAAGGTTCCGTGTGCTACTTTTAGACAGTGATCAACGTCTATGAAAGCCTATTAAAATATATCACTATTAACCAGGACACCAGTATCCCACCAAGCCAGATAATCTAGCACAACTCCTTTGCCCTAGTTTCCGAATGAGGCATCTTTTCTTTTATAGGTGACATCATAAATTATCAACAATGGTGACAGCAAACTCTTGTCTCCCACGCTTCTCGACTAATTCAACCTGTCCTGGTGTGTCTGGGGTTTACCTAGTTATCAAATGAAAGATTCCACTTTCTTGGACCCAAATGTGTACTAGAAACAAATCACCTTCTCTGTACCCCAGCTGAATTCCCGACCCACACGATCTGGGAGTTCGATATAATGGTGATTTGCCATTTCATTCTGGGATGGCTTGGTAGTTAGCAACAGTGAGTGGGACATCAGTTACCTCACCTGCTTTTCTGTTTCTTGACCTGGGATTGCTTCTGCAGACACTTGGTCACTCCTCTGCCCCAGTACTATGACCCGTGGCCACCTTGCTTTACAGCTCTAATTAGAGCTCTCTCCTCACCTGATGATTGGTCTTCTTCCTCTCCACTGCCCTATTTAAGTACGTCTATGGCCCGCAGCAGCACTGAAATTGTGTTGTTCATTTCACATATTTATCAAATTCAGTCAGATTTGTTCTGAACTTTTTGCAGTTAATGAAAAATAAGACAACTAGAAATCATGTACAAAGTTTGTAATATTGAAGGAAAAAATATATATGGACTACTCAGTTCTAAGTCTCTAAAAGTCACCTCTAAACCCCCAGAAACATGTTATTTTTCTAATGTTTGTCTTTCGGGCTACTCACTACCAATATCAAAACAGTATTTGTCCTTAAATTCTATATAATTTTTTAAAAATAGCATTAGTCTTGGGGAAATTCATCTGCCTTAATAAAGTTATGGTTTACTGGTATACATAAAATAGATTTTCATTCTAAATGAAGGACAAAAATGAATATAAATGACTGCATATTTTCTACTATTGTAATCTATGATAATTATAATTTCTTTACAAGTTCATGGTAAAAAGCACATGTATTAAACTTCAAGGAAATTATTATAAGTGTGATAGAGATATATATAAGTGTAAAAGCTTACCCTATTTCTTAGAATAGGATTCTGCATTATTAAATACCACCTGAAAAAGCAAAAATATTATGAAATATTTCTTTCTTAAAATTTTTAAGTATTTCTTTTCTGCCATGTTGAGACACTCTGAGGAAAATGTCTACTACATGCCAGAAAACCTTGTTTTGTTTTTACATTGTAGGTTCCTTAAACTTTTCATACTGCAGCTGTGTTACATGAAAATCATTTCAATCTCTTTCCAAACTAACAGAATTCTGCACTACCCCAATGTTTCTGCAATGCCTTCTGTCAAAATTTTACAGACAGGATAAAACATACAAATAGGTGAGTCAAAGTGTACACCACAAATTTCCCCCATTGATGGAGGGCTTCAAAATGATTGGCCATTTTTCATAAATAGCTTATTTTGGACACGTGCAATAAGTATCTCTAGTTTTTAATGGTCCTATTATTATTTACATAGTCGAATAAATTATTACTCTCAGAAACAGGAACAAAGTAAGTACATCTTAGCCTCCTATGAGGATTCTGAGTTAGCTATATCTAACTAAATTTGTTACTAACTTCCAAGTGTCTGAAGTTGAATCTAGTTTTTACTACTTATTAACTTTATATTTTTTTATATCTTGGATAGGTTAGTCTCACAAATAAAATATGGAAAAAAATAGTGTCAACTAACTAGTGTTCAGTACTTAAAATAAGTGTTTAATACATGTTCATTAATTTATAATTGCTATTATTAAACCAAAGATAAGTACTATTATTAGGTACTGTAAGATTTATGAAAAAAGAACACAGTCTTTAATGTTTAAAGTTTGCAGTGCATTTCAATATTCCTTTAAAGTTATCCTATACCTGTAAAATTCAGTTTGCTGTTTGTACCTAATAGCAAAGTAGCCTGATAAAATTAGAAATAAAATTTCTATGAATTAAGATATCCTTTGTCCTTGAATTCAAGCAAAATCTTGCTCTTATCTTTATAACTTGTATTCTATTTTTTTAATTTTTTACTCAGATGTTTTTTCCTACTTTCAAGTCAATCTGTCTGAGTTAGATTTATTATATTTTCCCCAAATCGATGGCCTCTCCAGACGACTCTCTTCTCTCTCCATCTGGACCCCTTTCTCCCTCTCTTGCAACTCAGAAATCAATCTATCACAAAGATTGGTCTATTTCTCCTTTAGAGTATGTGTCTGTCTGCCAAACCTAGCTAGATACATTTCGTATTTTTAATTAGTCCAATCTATTCTAACTGGTAGAATTTTCAGAAGTTTACCATTAACATTATATCCTTTCCTTAGTTGATTGGTTTTAACTTTTTTGCAGATAAAGATGTTTGTTACCACAGACATCGGTAGCATCATTTTAGTGACTGTAATAGCTTTGCCAAATGAGTAAAATCTCTTCCAAAAGTAACTTCGGGTGTGTCTTTTCCAGAAAAAAAATATTGTTTATAGTATGAATTACTTTAACATTTCCAAAATAGTAGGGTTTATTTTTTTTTAAACTATTTTCTGGTGAAACCATTTGCACTACAGCTAATTTTTCATGTGGATACCACTGGGTTCCAATAGAATAAGCTAGTTCCATTTCTCATGTGTTCGTCTTTGACATTTTTGAACAATTTGGCGAGTTTTGTTTTAAGGTTTAGTTGAGATGTCATTTGTAAATCATCACAATTTGGCATTCTATCGTTTGGTTAAGTTCTTTCAAAACTCCAACTACTTTCAAAATTACATTCTAAAGTTTTTGGTAGAAGATGTGATTTATGTTTTCCCTTCAAAACTCATATTCACAGTCAAGGCAAACCCACTGTTACCTCCATAGTCTTCTGTAATAGCAGTCTCACCACATGACCTCTTAAAGTTCCAAATACAATTTCATCTAGGTACAAAGCTATCTGAAAGGTAGCATTTTTTGTATCAAAGCAAGGAACAGTTTTGGTGAGAATAATCTTGAACTGGACTTCATGGCAAACAGATTAAAATACATATTCCCAAAGGCAATCTCTCCTGATATTCAGGAAACAGTACTGAACAGATTGGTGGGGATGCCAGCCACCTCAATACACCACATTTCAGGACTTCATCCAAGAACCTGCTTGGAGTTTAAACATATTTTGATCCTTTTCTCAAGCATGAATGTAATTATCTTTTTCCAGGAACCATATGAATACTAAAAATAAAAAAAAAAAACTAACATCAAAGTGTCACCATCAAAAAACCAGAAGATTCACAGTTTAAAAAAAAAAATACATGTGTTAGTTCCATAATTTACTAGAAGACCTGTCTCTCTAAGCCCTCATTTTTAAATAGTAAGGAATGCCCAGAACTCTGCAGCAGGTACTGTGTCTATACAGATCATGAGTTTTGTAGTTGCAATGTTCTTATGCACCATCATGACCCTGTATATTTTGACTTTTGAGTTTTCTAGTTTTGACTTTAGAGTTTCCAATTTTCTTTTTGTTTTGGTCTACTTTTGTAATTCTGTTGTGGACAATAATATTTGAATTAATTTTGACTTTCAGGTAGCATGCTGCACAGATACTCATTGTAAAACATGATGGCCAATGAGTGAGCCAGCAACCTGTTCTCTGGAATATACCGGTGTCTTCTGCTCCCACCAGCTGGTTGCATGCTTACCTCACCTGGGTTGTGCTTTCTGTAGGAAACTCTGTTTTTGAACAAAGTGAAACTGTTTCTGAAATTATGTGATTTACCAAAATATTTCTTAATCATAAAATGTGTGCTCCTATGAAAACTGAGTATTTCTGAAGGTCCTTGTGGAGGTGAATAAGACCACTGAAAGTAGTTTTGTTATGAAAATACAGAAATACAACAGGCAGATTGGGTCTTAACTCTTTACTTGAATTTTTGATTAAACTGTAAAGAAACCAAAACTACAAGTGCAGAAGAAGTATGATAAATGCTATGGTGTAACAAAAAGTCAGTGCCACTGTTTACAGGAGGAAGATTCTTTACGTTTATGGAATGCTTTTTCATCCTGATTGTACTGATGGTTTCACAAATCTACACATGCAGTGAAATTTCAGAGAACCATATATTAAAAAGAAAGTGCACATAAAAATGGGTTAAGCTCAAGTAAGACCTATATGTGAGTAATCACTATTATACCAATGTCAGTTCCAGATTTTACAAGGCAGTATGGTCACATATGATACATGAAAACTCTCTGCATTATTTTTGCAATTTTTTAAAGTAGGAAACACTTTAAAAAATAAAAGACTCTAAAAATAATAAAAATATAGAAGACACTATACACAGTTTGCTTCATGAGTATTTATGTGAATTTTTGCTTCACTATAAAAGAACTAAGACTGACACCAAAAATATTCATAGGATTTATGCAACAAAATTTAAGTGCCACTATACAAAGCAACTATAGTGAACCAAAAGATCTAAGACCACTTTAAAAAAAAAGGTGAACGAATGCATTTTTAACTTTTTCGATGAAAACTAAATGCCAATGTTAAGTATATAACATGCCTGGAATTCTGCTGTTAAGTAAACTACTTTCTTTAGATCAGAAGAATTCTTACTGAATCAGCACATAATAGGAAAATAGGACCACAATAATATAGCTTTTTGCCTTCTGTTACATCTTCTATCTTCAGTTGTCAACTTAACAAAAATTACTTCCACTTTCATCATCCAAAAACACCATTGTGACTTAATTATTATCGACTTTTAATTTAGAATTTAATGCAGAAGATTCATCAGTTATAAAATATATACCACTCTGGTGGGGGTATTGGTAATGGGTAAAGCTGTGCATATGTGAGGCAGGGGGTATATGGGAACCTTCTGTTCAGTACAGCTGTGAACCTTAAACTGCCCTATTAAAATGATTTTGAAAATGATACAAACTCTTAACACTTACATATCAGAACTCTAAATTTAACACTCAAGAGTCCCCACAATTTGGATGCAATTTTTTTGACTGCTAAAAGAGTGCTCTGAAATTCAATATACACTGTTACAGGAAATTTAAAACTTTGACTATTATAACTGATGAGGCTATATTTTCACACAATTATAGAAGCCAATATCAGAAAAAACATAAGTAGCAACATAAATTAGTATATGCCACCTTTAAAATTATGAAAATAATTTGTCACAAAAATTTAAAATTTCTGAAGTTTAAGTTTACTTGGAAACATTTTGTAGGAGTAGAATTTGAAGCACATTTTATAGAAAGTTCTGGTGTAAGTGGAGCTGTGGAAGAACCATTCAAACTGGGGAAATCAACATCAGCAAAAATTGAAAAGCCTTTAGTACGCATGAGAAAATGTGGATATATCAGAAGGTTTTATTTAGGAAAAGTAAAGAAAAATTTTGTAAGACTTCCTATTTTAAGTATCATTTAGTCTCTTCTCTTTTGGAAAATACCTCCCCACTTTGAGAACTGTTCCTCTGACCCTCTTTAATATAAGTTCCTGTAAGAACTAGATCCTTCATGATACAGCCTTATCATAGGACTTGGGTCAGTACTACTGAGACTTTCTAGGATTCCATGTACCAGAACCGAAATAGAACTTTTCTTTGGCATCTCTTTGCCTAAATACAGAAAGTAAGAGTGTTTTGGTTACAACACTAAATCCATGTGAAAGAAGATATCACTGGTAAGAAATAAAGTCAGCACTTCAGTGAGAGACAGAGGTTTGGGAAAGAAACGGTCAAGACAAATAATTGTAAAAACCCAACTATATCTTTGTGCTTCTTGTAGCTTGACATTTCTACCTTTGCTTGAGCCAAAATATACCTTTATCCTTAAATTTCATTTTGAGTAATGGTTCCTCACTCACACTTGTATAGTGCCTTATTTTGTATTAATTTAGATAGAGACTGTATTTTTGTATACAATTAAAAGTTTTGAGACAATCCAATACATCATGTACAACAACAGATTGTCTAAGTGGGATAATGTGTAAAATAGCAGCACAGGAGATGAATGTTTAAGAGATGATAAGGAAAAACTAAAACAAACAAAAAATCAGATATTACTTTAATGAATAATTCTTGATGCAGTAAAGATTTAAATTAGAGTATTGATATTGGGAATACAAAGTAATGGTTTTCTTTTCTAGATTAGGATGTTGATATTAGGGACTGATGCCTTTGACTATCTCCATACCCAGAACTTCCTAAGCTCACTCAGACACTACGGCTTGTAGGATACACTCCCGCAGCCACAATTCATAGGTCCAGGAACTGAGGGGTAGAAATAACGTGGCACCACAATTACCTAGTTACCCACTAGTGAAATGTTTGTTCCCTGTCCTTATGATCTGCTGGCCTACGATGCTACATTCCAAAGGAAGAAATGTTTCATCAAGAGATACAACAATGATTTCATTGAGCTGGAAGTTAAGACTGTCACCTGGCCACTCTGAAATCTTCATCATATGAATCAAAAAGAAAAGAAAAGAGTTACTAGTTACTACGTTGGCTGAGGCTAATTACCAAGAGGAAATTAATTATTATTGCACAAGAGAGGTTAAAAAGATTATGTCCAGTATACAGACAATAACTTAGTATATCTCTTAATATTAATCTCTTAATAGTACAAGTGTTTGGAAATGTGTGACAATCATATTTAGGCATAATTGTAAAAACCCAACTATATTTTTGTGCTTCTTGTAGCTTGACATTTCAACCTTTGCTTGGACACCTTGAGCCAAAATATTCCTTTATCCTTAAATTTTATTTTGAGTAATGGTTCCTCACTCACACTTGTATAGTGCCCTATTTTGTATTAATTTAGATAGAGACTGTATTTTTTTAGATAGAGACTTTATCATTAGTAGTAATGATCTGGATCCTCTAGGAATGAAATATTGGGTAAGGAAGTACAGAAAAGCTAAGGTGCTTTCTGAAGGCAATGAAAATATAAAACGGGTAATGAGAGAAAGTAGTGATGCATGCCATCTACAACCACATGACCAATTACAGAAATGAGGATTTTAATTGTCATGAATATTTATTTTATTTTGAATTTGTTTTTGTTTCTATTTGAATAGCAGTATCTCAGTCTTCCTTTCTTATCCCCTTGTACAACATAAGATGTATTGACTATATATCATATATATTCAAGTATTGTTGACTTTACATCATAGTATTTAAGTTAAAGGATATCCTAAACATCGCCTACAGACTGTTTCCTCTTCTCGGGAAAGAGTGCATTTTCAGTTGTATAGTGTTAGGTTTAATTATGATTTGCTTTTCTCATTATTTGGAAATTAAATGTTTTTTTTTTAATGTATATTATACCAAGTTGATGGGGGGTGGACTTCCGATGGTTGCTTTATGTATCAACTTGGCTAGGACATGCTACCCAGGTATTTGGTCAAACATTAGTCTGGATCTTGCTGTAAAGGTAATTTTAAAATGAGACTGACACTTAAACCAGTAGACTTTGAATACAGCGCATTACCCCTATAATGCCAACACAGCTCATCCAATCAGTTGCAGGCCTTGAGAGGAAAAAAAGACTAACAACCCTCAAAGAAGAGAGAACTCTGCCAACAGACTGCCTTTAGACTTGAACTGCAGCATCTACTCTTCTTTAACTGTCCAGCCGGCCAGCAGCCTTAGATTTGCTAATTCCTTCACATAAAAATCTCTTTCTCCTTCTCAGTCTTGCTCTCTCTCTCTTAGTGAACCATAACTATAAGATACACTTCCCATACAAGGGATACTGAGTAAAATTATCATATTTCTCAGCAGAAATGACACAGACCAGAAGGCAATGAGATGACAAAAAGTATTGTAGGAGAACAAAGAAATTCCAACCAAGAATTCTACATATAGTACACTGTTTTTCAAAAGAAAAGAAATCAACACTCTAAGATAAGCAAAAGCTGAGGTAATTCATTATTGTTAGCCGTGTCTGCAAAAAAAAATGCTAGAGATTTCAAATTGAAAGGATGAGAGAATGCAATTCAAAGCATATAAAAATATAAAGCTTCCTAATCAGTACAGAAAACAGCATTATAATATTAGAACTCTTTTTTAAATGTCCCATGGGATTAAAAAAGCAATAGCATAAAAATAATTATAAATCTGTATTAATGGGTACACGATAAATATTGTGGCATTAATGACAAACTAGGGCATGCGGAGTTCTAAAGAAGTAGAGTTTTATATTTGACCAAAACTAATTTGGTTTCGGTATAAAAAAGAGATTGCTGTAACTTTAGGATGTAATATACAATCCCCATGGGGACCACAGACAAAATCTACAGAATGTACTCTATATTAGAAGGGAATTAAAATGTGTCATATATGACAAACCCAAAGCTAACATCATACTCAGTAGGGAAAATCTCAAAGCCCTTCCTCTAAGATTAGGAACAAGATAAGGATACCCACTCTTACCATCTTTATTCAACATGGTACTGGAAGTCCTTGCCACAGAAATGAACCAAAAAGAAAAAAAAAGAAAAAGAAAAGAAAAGTCACCCAAATTGGAAAGGGAGAGGTAAAATTGTCACTATTTGCATTTGACACAATACTATACAGAGAAAACCCACAAAAAAAAATATATATATATGAAAACTAATAAATTTATAAAATCATAGGATACAAAATTACAGAAATTGGTTGCATTTTTATACATTAAAAACAAGCTATGAGAATTAGAAATTTAAAAAACAAACAAACAAACAAATAATCCTATTTCCAAGTGCAGCAAAAGAAAAAAATACCTGAAAATAAATTTAACCACACAGGCAAAAGACCTGTACTCCAAAAAAGTGTAAGATATTGACAAAAGAAACTGAAGAAGACACCAAAAATTGAAAGATGTACCATACTCATGATTGAAAGAATACTGTTAAAATGTCCATACCTGCCAAAGCAATCTACAGATTCCATACACTCCCCATCAAAATACCAATGGTATTTTTCATAGAGATAGAGCAAATAATTCTAAAATTTTCATGGAACCACATAAGACCCCAAATAATCAAGGCAATCTTAAGAAAAAAGGACAACGCTAGAGATACCATGCTCCTAGATTACAAACTACATTATAAAGCTGTAATAATCAAAACAGTATGGGACTGCCTTGAAGGCAAACACATAGATCAGTGGAATAGAGTGGAGAGCCCAGAAATAAATCCACACTTTATATGTTCAATATAAAAGGAGGCCTCTTTTGGAAAAAAATACACAATAGGGAAGAGAAAATCTCTTCAATAAGCGGTTCTGGGAAACCACATGCAAAAAAATGAAGTTGGACTGCTACCTTATAGAATATACAAAAGAAAGAAATGGATTAAAGATTTGAACATAAAACTCAAAACCATAACACTCAGAGGAAAATATAGGCAGTAAGCTCTTTCACATAAGTCTTAGCAATACTAAAAGCTATAACAAATAAATGGAATTATAGTAAACTAAAAAGCTTTTGCACATCAAAGGAAACAACCAACAAAACAAAAAGGCAACCTATTAAATAGAAAGGTATTTGCAAATAATATATCTAAGAAGAGGTTAATACCCAAAATATATAAAAAAGAAAACTTGTACAACTTAACACCTAAATTAAAAAATGATCTGATTAAAAAATGGGAAGTGGATCCAAATATCCATTTTGCCAAAGACAACATACAGATGACCAACAGCCATATGAAAAGATGCTCGGCATCATGAGTTACTGGGCAAATGCAAATCAAAACCTCAATGAGATTTTATAACGATCAGATTGGCTATTACGAAAAACAAAACAAAACAAAAAACAGTGGTAGTGATGAAGTGGAGAATAGGAAACACTGTACATTGACAATGGGAATGCCTACTGGTGCAGCCACTCTGGAAAACAGTATGGAGGCTCTTCGAGAAACTAACATTAGAATTACCATATGATTCAGCGATCCCACTTCTGGGAAGATATCCAAAGAAAATGAAAACACCAATTCAAAGATATACATGCACCCCTATGTTCACTGTAGCATTATTTACAATAGCCAAGATAGGGAAGCTGCCTAAAATGTCCATTGATACATGAGTAGATAAAGAAGATGAATGGATAACACACACACACACACACGGAATTAATATTTTTCTTTCATAAATAAGGATAAAATCTTGCCATTTGTGACAATATGGATTGATCTAGAGGCTATTATGCTAAGTGAAGTAAATCAAAGAAAGACGTATGGTTTTACTTATATGTGAAATCTAAGAACCAAATCAAATCAAACAAAACAGAACAGACTCACAGATACAGAAAATAAACTGTTGGTTAACAGAGAGGGAAGAAGCTAAGAGACAAGTGAAACAGGAGAAGTGGATTAAGAGGTACAAACTTCAGGTTTTAAAGTAAGTCACAGAAATGTAACACACAGCATAGGGAATATAGTCAGTAATATGGTAATAACTTTTAATGGCAACAGATGGAAACTAGACTTATCCGGCAGACCATTTCATGATGTATAAAAATATCAAATCACTATGATGTATACCTGAAATTAATAGGATATTGTATGTCTATTATACTTCAATAAAAAATGAAATAGGAAAAAAAATCTTAAAAATCCATAAATATATGGATATTAAACAACATTCTTAACAGGTAGGTCAAAGAAGGATTTATAGCAAAATCAGTAAATATTTCTTGTGAAAAATGAAAATTAACAGCAAAATTTACGAGATTCAGCAAAAACACTGTTAAGAGAAATTTATAGCTGTAAATTCTTACATTTAAAAAAAAGATCACGGGGCGCCTGGGTGGCTCAGTGGGTTAAAGCCTCTGCCTTCAGCTCAGGTCATGATCCCAGGGTCCTGGGATCAAGCCCCGCATCAAGCTCTCTGCTCAGCAGGGAGTCTGCTTACCCCTCTCTCTCTGCCTGCTTCTCTGCCTACTTGTGATCTCTGCCAAATAAATAAATAAAATCTTAAAAAAAAATGCAACTCAATACCTACTTTCATACCTTAAGGAATTAGAAAATAAGAAAAACTAAACCCAAAAGTAACAAAAGGAAAGAAACAACTAAGATTAGAGCAGACATAACAAAACAGAGAACAGAATATCAATGGAGAAACTCAATAAAATCAAGACCTGATTCTTCAAAGGAATCAGCAAAACTGACAAACTCAGATGGACAAACCAAACACAAAAGCAAAACACAAAACTAGTGGGAGAAAAAGTCTCAAACCAATGAAACAAACAAATGAAAAAGGGGTTAGTACTAATGACTTTAAGAAAAGAAAATTAAAAAGAAAGTACTATGAATAATGATACACCAAACAGCGGGATAAAATCAACTAATAATTAGCCAAATGCAAATCAAATCCACACTGAGATATCACTTCACAGTCATTAGGATCGCTGTTATTAAAACAAAGGGACAAGAAATAAAGAAATCAACAAGTGCCAGCATGGAGGTACAAAAATGAAACCCTTCTGAGCGCTCCTGGTGGGACTGGAAACTGAAGCAGCCACTACAGCAACAGTGTAGTGGTTTCTTGAAAACTTGAAAAAAGAAATACCACATTATCCAACAATTCCACTTTGAGGTAGATACTCTCCAACACACTGGGACTCAAACAGATATTTGTATGTCGACATTCACAGAGGCATTTTTCACAAGGGACAAAAGGCAGAAGCAAATGGAATTCATCAATGCATGAATGGAGAACCAACATGTGGCATAGGCATACAATGGAATACTATTCAGCCTTAAAAAGGAAAGACATTCTGATACATGCTACAGTAAAAATGATCCCTGAAGCTAAGAGATCGAAGCAAAATAAATGCATCAACAGAACAAATACTATAGGACTCCACTTCCATCAGGTACCGACAATAGTCAATTTCATAGAAATAAACAGGAGAATGATAGTTGCAGGGATTGTGAGGTAAGATGGGGAATTCTATTTATAGGTGTGGAGTTTAGTTTGGAAAGATGAGCAAGTTCTAAGGAGGGTGATGAGTGACGGTTATACAACTATGTGAATGTACTTGATGCCCCCATGCTAGTCACTTAAAAGCACCTATAAATAGTAATTTTTATATGTATGTTTTACCATGATAAAAAAGCATCTCTATGCATATGAATAGTATACAGTTTTATTTTTATTTACCAGTGCTTTTCTTAAGCACATATTTTCGCAAAATTAGTATTACAGAAAAATAAAAAAGGTAGATTAGAAATGGAGACCTTCCCAGGAAAGTCTTACTTTCAGTGATTACTTCTCACCAAGGCATTTTTGTTATCACATTAAATTATATAATCATCATGTAATTATCTGTAATTATAATATCCCAGCTGTAATTATAACTAAATGAACATCTCCTAAGCAACTACAACATGCGAAGGGCTATCCATATTCTTGGCTTTGTCCCCTTTCTAATTTCAGCAGGACTGTTTGCCTTTAACTTTGTTATCAAAAGAACTTCCTCGAACATGAGCTAACAGCCTTTAAAAAAAAAAAAAAAGAAAGAAAGAAAAAATAAAAAAGAAGAGAAGCCATCATACTAATTCTTAACTCATTTATTTAAAAATTCCCCAAGGTATTTATATTTATGGGACTCAAAATAGATGTCCTATTAAACTGTTGTGAGATCACATAAAGGGAAAAGCACAAAAGCCTGAAGGCGAATAGAAAGAGGTTGAAAACGTGTATAATGTATTTTGATGAGCAGAATCAGAGAATTGCCGATTTAATCACATGCAGAACTTTGAAGTCTAATTATAGGGGTCCTTCATCTTGAGCCAAAGGCCAGAAAACTAATTCTTACTCGTAACTGTAACGGAATCGAAGCTCATTTTGCAAGAGTGTCCTCTGAGCTACACGGGGCCATGGTTGTTTCAGCCTTTTGCTCGGTTTACTTTGTTGGCAAAATTCTGCCGGAAAATAAAACCAAATTTGAAACTCATCAGTTAGAAATCCTTTAATGCATTTTAAGAAAGGAAGAACTTCTGACCTAAAGCAATCCCAATCAGTAAAATTACATATAAATTCAATAACAGGGCTAGGCCATTAAGTGAAACATATTGCTGTTAAGTGGAGTCCATAAAAATATTTGTGCAAAATCTACAGAGAGGGGTATTCTTCCTGAAAATTAGAAAGTTTATTTTCTTGTTACAATATATAGAAAACCAGAAGAAAAAAAATCATCTATGCATTAACAAAAGAAATTCAGAATTTAATCAGGAAAGTTATAAGCATAAATGATGATGTGCATGTGTTTCATTTAATCAAAGAGAATGGATTATGCAGCAATAGTTGTGTATATCTCTATCAATGATGTTCACATTGCTGAAAAACTGAGTTATGTACGAGGCCGACTATGCTGCAAAGGAAATTCTCATTGTTCTTTAGCAAAGAATGTATTAATCTGACAATGTGAGAACATGCAAACTGACATATAACCCTTGGCTTGTTTAGTTTATAGGTGTTTCAGTAAAGTGTTTCTGGTGCTTTTTTAAAAAAAAAACTGAATATTATCTCAGCTGCTTAAGTAATGCTTGACACATGAGATGGTGAACAAGTATTTGTTCAATGAAAGGCTATCTGGGATGGAGATAGGAGATTTCAGTTGTAAGCTGTCCCTCAAGATGAAAAGCACTTTTTGTTTGTTTGTTTGTTTTAATTTGAAAAGCACTTTTTATATGGATCAACATTGGTCTCTTGCTCTAATAATTACAAAAGCAACAACACGATGTCTTTGTGGGAAAAAAAAAAAAAAAAGCCAGCAATTTTCTGTTGAAAAGTGTCTGTTTCAGACCATGCTCCATTAATTCTAGAAATGATGATAACGGATTCCTGCTAAAACCTGGGAAAACTCAAAAGTTCCTGAAAAGAATGAATTTTTTAGAACACCTACCAGAAATCGCTTAAATTCTACATATTTGCCTGAGATTTACAGACTTTCAGAGCTGAATCTTTATCAAAAAATTTCTGCTCAGTTCAGAAAAAAAGAATCAAGATAAACATAAAAGGTAACCACTGTCATCATCTTATCAGTGTTTAGACAATAATTATAGAGGACTTGAAATATTTTTAGATGTCTTTTTTTCCCAAAGCCTGTTAGTGTATTTTGCATGTTATCTCCTTTTTACCTGGGAATGAGTCAAACATATTTTTGTACTTCTTTGTGCCTTTTACAAATGTGCCACAAGCTTAGGAACAAAGTTTTTGCTGCAAAGAAATACAATCCATAGAATAAGTAAGGACACATTGAACTGAGCAGATTATGTGACATGATCTCGATTAATAACCACGAGAGATTATGGACTCTGAAAAACAAACTGAGGGTTTTGGGGGGGAGTGATGGGGGCTTGGGTGAGCCTGGTGGTGGGTATTAAGGAGGGCACGGATTGCACGGAGCACTGGGTGTGGTGCATAAACAATGAATCTTGAAACACTGAAAAAATAAAATTTAATTTAAAAAAAAATAACCATTTGTAGAAAACAAAAAGAAAACTATGCAGGGCAGCATGCAAATGAATGCAAATGACCCCAGACCCAGGTTGCTGTGTGCTGCTGCCTCCCATACTACCTCCTGTGTTCCTGAGAGATGGAGGTATCATACCAAAATAATCACTACAGATTTGTTTTCGGTCTTTGTCAATCCTTGGATTCCTTCCACAGTGAGAGTAAAACATTCTAATGGAAGACTGTCTTGCTTTCATCTCCACTTACTTTTTAGCTTTTATATCCCCTGTTTTTATACTTTGAAAACAAAGTCCTAAGACTTTGAGATCTCGGTTATGCCCTTTGTTTGGGGCCATGTAATCCACAGTCCACTGTAGGGGGCCCATTCAACTCTTTTACTTTGTCTCTTCCTAAGTTTTTAAAACAGATTTTGTTTGATGCTATGCTGCTTGGCATGCAGAAGTTTCACGTGCATTGGAGGGTATCAGTTTGCCTTCAGTTTCCTTGTTTTCATGTGTTAGATCCCGTATCCCCATGATAGGACTAAAAGGAAGAAACTTATCTGGAGGAGGAATGAGTAAGATGTAACAAATACCCCTTGAGAAAAGGACATTATTAAAAATGGCAAAATAACTTCTTTTCACATTGATGGAGTTTTGTATATGTCCCTGCCCAGGGCTGGGAAACTTCAGGACAGTGATTTTTTTTATTATGAAAGTTAAATTAACTTCTGTTCTGTGATATATGGTGGACTGCCTCCATTGTCCCAAAGCCTTCTTTTAAAGATCGCTTCAAGCCTCAAACCCGAGTTAATAGTGCCTTATAGAATAGCAACTCTGACCACTAATATGGTTGGTAATTTTGCCTGAGCAAGAATTCATAAGGATACAGACCGTGAGAATATTGCACTCTTGAAAAGCCTCATAAAGTGTGGCATGGTAATGTGCACCCATTACATGAAAAATATTGTCTTGTCATTGGATTAAAAAGAAAAGATAAACTTAGGAAATAAAGTTTGGAGCTGCTTACATAAAACAGATCTATAAAAATTGTTCACAAAAAAGAGGTAAAATTTAAAAAGGAATAATGTCTCACTAAGGTAAAAAAAATTAAATATATTTTCTCTTTAACAGAAAGAAAAATCATCAGAAAAGGAAAAGGAAAAGGAAAAAAAATTGGAGATAAATATTGTCAAGAAGGAAAGGCCTTCAGAAGGTAAGTTGTTTCAAGTTTTTATTTAAATTCTATTAGTTAAGGTATAATGCAATATTGGTTTCAGTAGAATTTAGTGATTTATCACTTACACATTTATTCACTTAAGTATAACACCCAGTGCTCATCACAAGTGCCTTCCTTAATACTCTTCACCCATTAAACCCATTCCCCTACCCACGGCCCTTCATCAACCCTCAGTTTGTTCTGTATAGTCAAGGGTCTCTTGTGGTTTGCCTCTCTCTCAGTTTTTCCCCCTTCCCCTATGTTATTTTGTTTTGTTTCTTAAATCCCACATATGAGTGAAATCAGATGATACTTGTTTTTCTCTGACTGACTTGTTGAGGTTAAGTTTTTTCCTAACTCCAGCTATAGTACAGACTGAGTTCTAAGAGCGAATTAAGTGAGATATGCCCTGTTGTGTAACTCTAGATCAGAGCATAAAACAGAAGTAAAATAGACTAATATAACTCTTCTGGGTATTCATGAAGAAATAAGATGATATAACAGGCTGAACTATGGACTATGGGCCAAACTAATCCCAGTTATTTCTTTCTGTTTAGTAAATACAGTTTTATTACAACACAGACATGTTCATTGATTTGCATATTGTCTGGTCCAAAGCAAATTTTATGATACAATGGTTAAGTAGTCACAGATGAGACTATACGTACACAGCCTGCAAAACCTAAAATGTTTACTATATGGCATTTTGAAAAAATTAGGGAAAAAAATTAGAAAATAAAAATTGTACTGATCTGGGTGTTAGAACCCCAGGAAAAGATTCCTGGAGAAAGCAAGTCTTCATAAATTTCATACAAACTATTAGGAAAAAGAGAAAAGTAAGATTTATTAAAAAATGATTTTATGCTAAATGTTGGGATGGAACACCTTTGCATGTGCTTGCAAAATCTCTAGGAGACAGGCACTATCATCATTTAACAAAGGAGGAAACTTGAGAGTCAGAATCTGCGAAATATTGCCCAGTCAAGGGTCTCTTCAAACTGTTGTGAGAGGTGTGTAGTACCCAAACATGTCACACTTAGGGAGATGCATTTGTCCACAGTCACAATTGTTGTAATAAATATACAAATATATAAATATTTATTAATAAATACATAAATACATACTAATATTAATTAATATAAATATTAATCGATAAATATGAATATATCTATATTATTAATAAACATGTAATTTGTATATTTACATATAATTTATATAATTACATATGTAATAAATATGTGTTTCTATATTTATTGATAAATATAAATATATTTATATAAATATATAAATACATCATTTGGGAGTTGGCAATAATATGTATGTTACAACAAAATCATTATTACAATTGCAAGTACAGCATATTGAGATTAGTTTGAACTTACATGAATGAAGAGGCCATGTGGGTTACTGACAGTGACTCGTCATATGATACTGTACCATATTGAAATGATGAATTTTCATATTGAGTTGGAATGAGAAACCAGGTAAAGAAAACGTGATCAAAGATTCCAATTAGCTCACTGCTAATATGTGCTTTCTTCCCCCACAGTGAAATCGTACAAGAACATTAAGATATAAACGAACAGAGAGAGAACAAAAAGCCCCATATTTTGTCACATAAAGTTGTTACCTATTCTTTATGGAGACCACTTTTGTGCATGCCTTGATTCTGGTGTGCTATTAAAATGTAAATGTAGCAATACTAATAACTGAGAATTTCTGTGAAATGTATGCATCTCACATAGAGCTGGTCTCCTTTTTATATTAAAGGAAAATGCCTAGCTTACACTTTAATATTTAGAATTATAGGATTTAGCTTTAAATATATTGACCAAATATCTGCAAGAAATAAAATCCTCTAGATATGGTGTATATGCTTCCAAAATAAAGCCAATCTTATATTGGTAGCTCTTAAGGTCATTATATATAACACTATTAGCATTTTCACAGATTCTAATGAAAAAAATTCTGAGCCATTTATATTAGTCTAACTGTAATATAAACATATATGTGTATTACTAAAATGGCTGCTAACTGAATATTTAATGACTTTACTGTTTCTGAATTTTTCCCTTCAGTAAATTTTAAAATGGTATTAGAGTACTATAAACACATTTACGAAACAAGTCTAAGAATAAATTTAGTGATATTCTAGAAATTGGTACAATGTAGCCCAACTGAATGAGAGTTTATTTAAATGAGAGGGATTTCACAGTGGTATCTCAACTGACTTTGAGAAAGCAGGTAAGATTTGGACTGATACACTTGCTTTCTTCCTGCTGCATCCCTGATAGAAAGCAGTTGTGAAGATAACTCAGTAGAAATTCCCAGCAGGCATTTGGGAATAGGAGTCTTCCAAAAGTCAGTCTGAGGATGCACATTTTGGGACCCATCTCTCTACATAAACAAAAACCAATTTTGTGCACACAAGATCACTAAGAGTGACCGGGCTGAAAAAGAGAAACCAGTGCCAAATATTTGGGGATGCCCATGTTAGGGTGTCACAGAGTGAGAAAGCAAACATGAGAAGCAGATGTAGCCAAGAAGCTGTGAGAGAGGACTGCTGACTTTCAAAGAATGGTTACGGCATCGAATGCTCTAGAGAAGAAAAACAGAATGGTGGACGCTGTCAGCTCCAAGATTACAAACAGGGTCACTAGACCCCCACAGTTCCACCAGATGGGAGAATCAAAGGCAGAAAAAGCACTTGCACACCTGTTCCTTGATGGTTTATAACAAACTGAGAAACTACTGTTTGGGAAAAGGTAAGAATTCCTAAAATTGTCTTTTAGCTTCTGTGTGTGTGTGTGTGTGTGTGTGTGTGTGTGTGTGTGTGTGTGTGTTCCGCGCGTGATTATTAGTCACATTGCTCTGGTTAAATAAAATAACGATACAAGAGATTAAAGACAGCTGATACCAGAAAAATATTGGAGAATATACTCGCTCAGTCTGAATATACTAGAGACAGAAACGGCTGGTAACAGAGAAGAGCAATATTGACCAAGATTTAAAAGAAACTCAGGGGTATTTGAAATATACTTGAAACCCGGAGTAAATATATTGAGCGCCACATACACAGTCATCTTCGATATCTGGGAATCCTACAGTTAGTTTCTGCTGTTATCGATTGGACCTAGAATATTTTGGTATACTTCCTTTTCCGGTTAATGAATTTAGCATTATTTAGCATTATCTTCCAATTAAATACTGAAATCAAATTAATACGACATTTTTAGACATAAGAAACTATTTTAAATTATCTTTCAAAAATGCAATTTTCCTCAGAACGAGCATCTTTTAAAAAAATCACACTATCTGGGATGCCTGAATGGATCACTCTGTTAAGCGTCTGCCTTCAGCACATGTGATGATCCCACGGTCCTAGGATCAAGTCCCAGATTGTTCAGTGGGGAGCCTGCTTCTCCCTCTGCCTGTCACTGCCCCTGCTTGTCCTCTCTCTCTCTTTTTAAAAATTAATAAAATCTTTAAAAAAATTAAAATGTCACTATGTAACAAACCTCTGAGGTATCACCCCATTCAACAATAAGTGAAAAAACTAAGGATCTTTGAGAGTAAGCTAGGGAAAGTAAAATTGCCTGCAAACACAAATTTATGTAGCCATGAAAAAAAGAAATCAAATACTCCTGATTTCAGCCACTTCCGAAGTGTATCAGTGGAGTAGGGCACAGGTTCCTCTCAACTAGCAGCATCGTCAAGACTTTTGTCCCCTCTGCCCTCTCCCCAAAATCTCCTCTTAGTGTAGGATGTGGGTCCTCTGCCCTCACCTCACCCATAAAACCTCATCCCTTAAGGCAAACCATCATTATCAAATGTCTTGGATTGTCTCACTTTTAGAAAGTGAGGTAATTCCTGGTCAAGGAAAACCCATAACCTTCAAAAAGTGCGGGGTTCGCTCTCTCTTCAGTAGAAAAACAGCTCTTGTTCTTTAGCAGGAGACAACAACAGCAAATCACTTCTCAATTGTATTTTATCATTTTTGTCTTTGCAATTCTTTGGACAATAATCATTCAGTGTCTGAATACTTCGAGTGTAACCTTGCTACAACCCAACACGTTCACTCCTGCGTAGGATAGCACCATTAGGCGGAAAGACACCAATGGCTGCAGAGGCAGGACCAAAAAGCTGTCTCAGGAGGCATTCCCTCTGTGGAGAAAGACCTAGAGCTTTCACAGGTTCCCTTACCTCTTCTAAACTTGCAGGTCTCCGCTCACTTAGCACCTTGATTAGTCTTAGTTCTCCACGGAATTCTGCATGTACTTCAGAATCTCTACCCAAGACCACATTCGATTTTGACTGTTCTTCATGGTTCTCAACCATGACGGAGATGCCCCTCATTTCTTATGTGTTTTAGATCAACAGTTCCTTACCCTGCCTCTTCCTGTCTAGCACCTGGGAATAGCACCTCCATGGGCATCCCAGAAAGTGGGAGCGATGGAGATATTTTTGCCTATTCTGTAATCAGAGAGAAATTTCTTTCATTCCCCTGTGCCACTGCCTTTCAAAAGGGACACAAGCAAACAAGAACAGTATGCCAGCTGTGTCAGTTGGAACACATGCATATCCTCTTCCGTTTAGGAATAGGATTCTACGGAGCCGTCTCACAGTGGCACATTTTGGTATCAAACATGTCTCCGTATCCTCATTTAATGATTAACCAGTAAACATGTTGAACTGGACTATCATGCGTCACATTCAACGCGGGGGCAGGGGGACTGTTTCAGTCTAATCGAATGGGCTGCGGGGGTGGGGAGGGGGAGTGCTTCCAGTCTTCTACGTAAGAAGCAGTAGTAGAAAATTAACTCAAGCTTGTGGAGAATTTAAATTCATAATACAATAGAACTGTATTTTATATACTCGATTTTTATGATTCACGGGGGCCTGTGAATTATCAGTGTGTGGTACATTGGTGCCCATTGCAAAGGACACAGAGCACGGTTTTAGCATTTAAGATTATTACACACATTTACAGTTGTAGGCCCTGCTTTATGACATTTTTCAGTCACGTTCATGATTTATCTGATGCTTGGCCTACCACAAAACGTCCAATTGTAACATTGCTCCTATGAGGAAATATAAAATCTTTATAACAATCTGCTCTACAGTCAGCCTTCTAAGAATGCATTGTGGGGACAAGGAGGAACATGCCATAGCAGTTTTATGAACTCTACTTGGCATAGATTTATGATGAAAGGATAAAATGCCCCTAGTGAATATTTAACAGCTTATGTAAATCAAAATTTTAAATGTTTTTTTTAACCTTAATCTTTAAAACCCTGTTTCAGGACTACCCCTCTGACGAATACTCCTCTCTATGCTCCTGTCCTGAGGGGAGTTTCCTGAAGATGCCATCTGCTAGGTTCATTTCATACCAAGTATCTCCTGCCTTGTACTGCAACCGTACTTCTCCAGTTTCTCTACGGGATGCCTATCAGCGTGGGATTTTCTACATGGGAAGACAAGTTTTGTTAGCCTGAACTAAAAAACACACATTATACTGTTTCAAGAAAAGGCAGTTCAACCAAGTACACACTGACTGTGGTTTGTCCCGAAAAACATGACGATTTAGGAACACGTATGCCTCGAATTATCCAGAGTCTGTTACCTTCATTACACTATAGAAAGTAAAATCATTGAGCAAAATACTAAACCTGACTCATGGAGCCAAAGTTGAAACATATTCATTACAACAACTGCTGAGTAGAATATAATTTTAAATGTTTTCAAAGGCTTATAGTAGAGACATTATTTGTTATTGAGAAAACAAAAGTTAGTTGGAGGACTTCAGGTATGAAAACACCTTAGATTACTAAAGAACAACCCTGAGGATATTTATATTTAGATACTTGTCTTGAAAAAATCTCGAGGTATAATTCCAATGGCAAAGAATTCTTGTCAGCCAGTATCTAGAGATCTATGTTCAAATACCGGTGTTTGGCAGAGTATGAAGATATCATCGTAAAACTCACGCTGCCCTCACTGGATCATTATGAATGAAGTTATTATAACTAGAATCTGACCTTATGCTGCTATAAAACTCCTCATTTTCCACAAGATAATACTGCTGTCAGTTGGTTGAGCAAAGAGATCTTAACCGTTCGTTAGAGACAAATATGTGAAAGAACATTTAAATGTTCGTACACATGAGAAATAATTTCCCTATCCATTCTATTAAATACCTTAATAATATAGCAGTATTTTCTGTTACTCTGAAGTATAAAATACTCTATATAGCAGTATTTTCTGTTACTCTGAAGTATAAAAAGTCTACTACTCCTGACATAGTGATAATGGATAACCAGCATCTAGTACTCAATAGGAGATTTTCTGAGAGCACATCTTGGAAGACACCCATGAAGACAGATGCTTTAACACAAATAATATTGTCCTCTCTCTAGCAGAACTGTGGAAAACAGTTTTAAACATAAAGTTATTTCAATTCATCAGGGAAGTTTATTTAGTTGCATTAGAGCTCTAAATGGAAAATATAAGACATTGGTTATGTCATATAAACTAGGCAATAAATATATATTGGATGTCTACCATGCTCAGCTCCTATTCCAAACTTTGGAGATAAAATGACAAAGCAAAGAGACTTGGTCTCCTGTCACTCAGAAGGCAATCTATGGTGATTCTGGAGAAAAGGAAGCCAGAATATGAAATACAGTGATTTTTTCTGCTACTATTTGAGTAAGAGAACTGTAATATTGGAAGTAGTAAAGGGGGGGGGGGGGAAGCAGAGAGAGAATGCAGATTAAACTTTCAGGAAACCTTAAAGCAACTTATGCAGAATAAAATGTTAGGTGAATGGTGGAACGGAAGAGATTAATGAAAATGAGTCAGAGGGAGGGCTTTGGTAGTCTTAAGGACTTTGGATTTTTTTCATGTAGGAAAAAATGCAAAAATATCATTTGAATCTATCAAAATAAGCAAACTCCTTTAGATGGAGTTGGGTTTGTTTTGTCATTTGTCTCTTTGAATGTTTTGATTTCTTTTTGTTGGAGATGATGCTACAATCATGGCAGAAATTTGGTGGAAAGCTTATTGGATGAGAATTGGATAAATTTACAATCCTTATTTCATAAATAATCCTACTTAGATCAAGGTTTTGTTCCTTAACCCATAAAAAGAGTTCTATTGTGCTCTCTAATTGTAAAATATTCAAGAAATCAGATTTTCCTTTCTTTTTCAAAAAGATGTATTTGAGAACAAGAGAGTGCACGTGATCATGGGGAGAGGGGCAGAGGGAAAGAGATACTTAAGCAGACTCTGTGCTGAGTGTGGAGTCCCACTAGGGGTGGGGACCTCACACCCCCGAGATCATGACCTGACCCTGAACCATGTATAGCCCATGTATTTTGTTAAATTTTATTTTAAGCTACTCTTGTCACCTTTGTTGAACAGTGAAACCAAATAGGGATGTAAGAATGGCACTTGTATAGGTTAAAAGATATATGATTAAACTATTATAATCCCATGGCACTGACGTAGTCTCTAATGCATTTTTATTTTGGTTTTCAGTTTATTTAATCATTTTAAAAAATGCAACAGTGTTAATCTTCTATAAGTTTTATGCCTCCAAAATAGATTGTAATTTTTTTTAAATGTTGTGAAAGGGAACTTTCCCATTATGTATGCCACGTTCTAGGTTTGCAACAAAATTGAGATGGAAAAACAGTGGTTTCCCATATTTTCCATCCCCACACACATACATAGTCTTCTCCATTATCAACATCACTCACCAGAATGGTGTATTTGCTACCGAGGGTGAACCTACAGTGACACATCATCATCACCAAAGTGAATAGTTTACATTAGGGTATACTCACTGCTGGGTATTCTTTGGGATGGGACAAATGTATAATAATACATATTTGTCACTATAATACCATAGAAAGTATTTTACTATCCTAAAAATCCTCTATCTTCTACCTATTCATTTCTCCTTATTGCCCCCCGTCCTTACCCCCGGTAACCATTGATCTTTCTTGCCAGTTTGCCTTTTCCAGAATATTATGTACTTGGAAATATATAGTATGTAGCCTTTTCATATCAGCTTATTTCATTTAGAGTATGCATTTGAGGCTCCTTCATGACTTTTCATGGCTTGATAGTTCATTGCTTCTTAGTGCTGAGTAATATTCCATTCTCTGGATGTACTATGGTTTATTCATTCAGCCACCCCCTGAAGAGTATTTTGGCCACTCTATCTTTTTGCAATTATAAATAATGTTGTCATAAACATCCATGTGTGGCTTTTTGTGTAAATATAAATTTACCACTCCTTTGGGTAAATACTAAGAAACACGATTGCTGGATTTTATGGCAAGAGTACCTTCAGTTTTTAAATAAGCCACCAATTTGTCTTCTCAAGTGGCTGTGTGATCTTGCATTCTCACCAGTGATGGGTGAGAGTCCCTGTTGCTCCACATCCTCACGCACACTCCGCATCATCAGTTCAGGATTTCCGCCATGCTACTAGGTGTGTAGTAGTATCTCGTGGTTATTTCAAGTTGCATGGATCATGTCTTTGATATTAAATCTAAAACACCATCACCATACCCAATGTATCTAGAATTTCTCCCATGTTCTCTTCCAAGAGTTTCATAGCTATGTATTTCACATAGATCTGTGATTCCTTTGAGCTACTCTTTGTGAAAAGTATAAGGTCTGAATCTAGAATCATTATTTTGCATGTAGGTGTCCTTTTGTTAGAGCACCGTTTACTGAAAAAACAACTTTGTTCTATCATATTGTCTTTTCTCCTTTGTTAAAGAAGAGCTGACAATATGGGACATCTATTTTGGGTTATTTTGTTTCATTGATCCACTTCCCTAATTTCTCTTGATCATCATACTGTTTTGATTACTGTATCTTTACAGTAGGTCACGAAGTTGGACAGTGTAAGTCTTCCAACTTTGTTCTTTTCCTTCAGTATTGTGTGGGTTAGTCTGGGTCTTCCTGATCCAGTCTGCAAATGTTCATGAAATTTCTTTCTTCCATTTTGATTGAGATGGCACCTCTTGAAAATATTGTCTTCCCATCCATAAACATAGAACACCGTTCATTTATTTACTCTTTTGATTTCATTCATCAGAGTTTTAGAATTTTCCTCATCTAGAACTTGAACATTTTTTATTAGATTTATGCTTAAGTATTTCATTTTGTGGGGTGTTACTGTAAATTATATTACTTTAATTTCAAATTCCATTTGTTCACTTCGGTAATAGGAAAGCTTTTGAGTTTTGTTTATTTACCTTTGCTTCTAACTGCAACCTTATTATAAATGACTTCTAGTTCTTGGAGT
This sequence comes from Mustela nivalis, assembly GCF_964662115.1. NCBI lineage: Eukaryota > Metazoa > Chordata > Mammalia > Carnivora > Mustelidae > Mustela > Mustela nivalis. The sequence goes on from NC_139039.1 coordinate 32,937,494, forward strand.
TTTTATGTCAATTCCTTTAGATTATCTACATAGATAACGATAACCATTTCTGGTATTAAAAATTCATAATTGTTCCTTCTGTTATTAATTAGCCAGTCACTGGCTTATCAATTTTATACATCTTTGCTAAAAACCAGTTTTTCCTTTCATTGATTTTTTCTGTTGATTTTCTATTTCCAGTTTTATTGATTTCTGCTGTATTTTTTTTTTTTGCTTACTTTAATATGCTTTTCTATGTCTAGTTTCCTAAGATGGAAGCTGAGCTTATTGATTTTTAGATATTCTTTTTTAAAATTTTTTTTTAAATTTCTTTTCAGTGTACCAGAATTCATTGTTTATGCACCACACCCAGTGTTCCATACAATACGTGCCCCCGACAACACCCACCACCACGCTCACCCAACACCCCACCCCCAGCCCCTTCAAAATCCTCAGATTGTTTTTCAGAGTCTGTAGTCTCTCATGGTTCATCTCCCCCTCCAATTTCCCTCAATTCCCCTTTCCTCTCCATCTTCCCATGTCCTCCGTGTTGTACTTTTTTTTTTTTTTTAAAGAAAATCATATCTTTTTTTTTTTTTTTTTTAGATTTTATTTATTTATTTGACAGAGAGAAATCACAAGTAGATGGAGAGGCAGGCAGAGAGAGAGAGAGAGGGAAGCAGGCTCCCTGCTGAGCAGAGAGCCCGATGCGGGACTTGATCCCAGGACCCTGAGATCATGACCTGAGCTGAAGGCAGTGGCTTAACCCACTGAGCCACCCAGGCGCCCCGTGTTGTACTTTTTTTAATATGTTTACTCAATTATATAAATTTCCCTCTAAGCACAGCATTTACTGCATCCTATGAATTTGGGTAAATTGTATTCTCATTTAGTTCAATTTTTTTTAAATTTTTCTCATCTTTTCTTCTGTGACCCATGCATAATTTAGAAGTGTGTTGCTTAATCTTTACATATTGGGGGATTTTCTGGTTATTTTTCTAGTATTGATTTCTAGTTTAATTCCATTAAGATCTGAAAGCAGACTCTGTGGCTTTTATTCTTTATATTTATTTTATTCTTTATATTCTTTATATTCTACTTTATAGCCCAGAATGTGGTCTGGAGAAAAATAGGTACTGTCATGTTGGATGAAATAGAATATAATGTCATTTATATCTAGTTGATTGACAGTGCTGAGTTCAGTTATATTCTCACGGATTCTCTGCTTCTGGATCTTTCCATTTCTGAAGGAAGTGTATTGAAGTTTTCAACTTTAATAGTGGATTCATTTGCTTCTCCTTGCACTTCTACCAGTTTTGCTTAATGCAGTTTGAAACTCTGGTGTTTGAGACATACACATCAGTAATTGTTAGTCTTCCTAGAAAATCTATTCCCTTATTAGTATGTAATACGTTTTATTAGTCTCTGGTAAATTTCCTTACTTTGAAGTCTGCTCTGTCTTAAGTTAATATAGTTATTCTTGCTTTCTTTTCACTAGTGTTATCATGGTATATTTTTCTCTATTTAATTTTAATCATATGTGTCTTTATATTTAAAATAGTTTCCTTAAGGACAACATTTAGCTGGGTCATATTTTCTGGCCTACTCTGACAATTCTAATGGGTATATTTAGGTCACTGAAAGACCAATTTGATATAGCTGGATTAGGATTATATATGTTGTTATCATTTCCTATTTATTGTGTTAGTTTATTCCTATCTTTGTCTTCCACTTTTTTCTGTCTTGTATATTTTTAACTGAACATTTTGTGTGATTCCATTTTCTGTCCTTCTTAGTATATCAAATGTCCATATTTTTCCTCTCTCTCTCTCTCTCTCTTTTTTTTTTTAGTGGTTGTCCTAGATTTCTCAATATACTTTTACAGCTGATACAGGTTCTCTTTCAAGTAACACTGTGCTACTTCATAGTAGTATCCTCCTTTCTATTCATCCCTTATACTATTGCTCTCATTTATTTCACTTATACATAAGCATATATATACATAAACATACAAATTCAAATACATTGTTGCTATTATTTTGAACAAATTATTTTGTGTTTGGTGAATTAAGAGTAAGAAGCACAAAGGTTTTTAATTTCATCCTTCTTCAAGGATCTTCCTGTCTTTATGTAGACGCAAGGTCTGACTTGTATCATTTTCCTACTCTCTAAAGAACTTTTTAAACATTTCTTACATGGCAAACAAATTCCCTTCATTTTTGTTTGTCTCAGATAGTCTTTATCCCCTCTTCATTCTTGACAATTAATTTACAGAGTATGCAATTCTAAGTTTGTGGGTTATTTGCCCCCAACATTCTAATTATTTTATTCCGTTTCTCCTCTTGCTTGCATGGTTTCTGAGAAGTAGACATAACACTTACCTTTGTTCCTCCATAGTCACTTTTTAAAGGATTTTTCTTAACCTCTGATTTTTTGTATTTGAGAAGGACATGCCTAGGTACAATTTTTTTGGACATTTATCTTCCTAGTTTTTTCTGAGCATGCTGGATCTGTGGTTTGGTATTCAACATTAATTTAGAGAAATTATCAGTTATTATTGTTTCAAATATTTCTTTTTCTTTCTCTCTTTTCCTTGTGATATTCTCATTATATTTATGTTATACCTTTTGTAATTGCACCACAGTCCTTAGACTTTTCTTTTCTTTTTAGGTTACCATTTTCTTGGCTTTTTGGCTTGAAGACTCTGACACATCCTCTAGCACAGAGATTCTTTCCTCTGTTGTGTGTAGCATACTTGTCAGTCCATCGAAAGCATTCTTCATTCTGTTATGGTGTTTTTATATCTGGCATTTCTTTTTGGTTCTTAGAATTTTCATGTTTGCTCATCTTGCCCCTCTGTTCCTGCAGGCAATCTGCTTTATCTACTGGAGTCCTCAGCACATTAGTCATCATTGTTTTAATCTGCCCATATGGTAGTTCCATTATCCTTGTCATCATGTCTGGGTCTGATGCTTTCTCTGTTTCTTCAAATTATATGTTTTGCCTTTCGTTATGTCTTGTAACTTCCTTGTGGAATGTACAGAGAATATACTGGTTAGAAGACACTGGAGAAGATGAGCCCTTAGTAAGGTGGTTGTGAGATTGACGGAGGGAAGAGGACTATTGTCCTATGCTTAGGTCTCAATCTTCTAGTGAGCCAATGTCTCTGGACCGTGGACTTGACAATTCTGGGGGTGGAGGGGGTGTTTTCTTTTTTGTTTTGTTTTGTTCTGTTTTTTCCCTCCTTTCTTAGGTGGGACAAGCTGACTAGAGCGGCCTGGAGTTGGACATTTCCATTCCAGTCAATTAAGCTTCAGTAATACACCAGTAGTTTAAGCTTCATTTATCTAGGTTTCTCTGGTAACAGGCCTTGGTAAGAATAGAGCGTTCTGAGGTCTTTCAAAAAATGGTTCCTTTTGGGGTGCCTGGGTGGCTCAGTGGATTAAGCCGCTGCCTTCGGCTCAGGTCATGATCTCAGTGTCCTGGGATCGAGCCCCACATCGGGCCCTCTGCTCAGCAGGGAGCCTGCTTCCCCCTCTGTCTCTGTCTGCCTCTCTGCCTACTTGTGATCTCTCTCTCTGTCAAATAAAATAAATAAATAAATAAAATCTTAAAAAAAAAAAAAATGGTTCCTTTTTCCTTTCCCCTGAAGGGGCTTCCCTAGAAGCCTGAGAGGAGTTTTCTAAGATAGTTACTGTGGACTCTGATTGAGCTCCCAGGAAGTAAATATCACCATGTTTTGCCCCTCCCCAACCCCTCCCACTGTAACTGAATCTCCCTGGGGCTTTTACATCTTCAACTTGTCCACAGTGAGCCTCCAATACTTTTTCATCAGTTATGATTTAGGGTTTCCTACTCCAGCACTAATTTCTGTAGTGATTTCAGCCCACGAGTCTGCTCCAGTAAACTGTGACTCCCTATTCTTCTTGTCTCTCCTATCTTGGAGGCAATGGTTTGCCTTGTGTCCTCTCTTAATGGATCTAAGAAGAGTTGCTGATTTTCAGTCTGTTCAGATTTTTGCATGTTGTTAGGACAAAGTTGGTCTAACCCCCAAACTTCTTCCATGCACAACTGGAAACCTTGCCATATCATTCTAGTATATATTAATATATACTTCTCTTACAGTTGACTGGCCAGTGAATTCTTCAAGGCCAGCCCCCCATCAGGAGGAAGGGAAATAGATTTCACCTCTCAAGAGGAGAGTGAGTCAAGAATTATTAGCCGTCATCAACCTGCACAATTACAACTATTTGCAAAGAGGGTTAAGACCTGGGTGATGGGAATGGCATATCTAGTTTTGAAAACAGTTTGGCTCTACACTCTAGAGCTAATGATAATCATTGTCCAACATCCAACAGGTCCTCTTCTAAATAATTACATACATGTAAACATTTTTTCTCTCGAAGACATGCTCCAAAATGATTACTGTAGTGCTATTTAGCCCCAAATGAGAAAACGGAAGCATGTCCTTTAACAGTAAAATGGCTAAAGGTTGTGTGACAGACGACAGCAATCTCCCATCTAACATGCTCTTGAAATAAGATTTTGACAATTTCATTTTTTGAAGGTGGGTTGTCTATTACCCCCTCACCCCACCTTGACTCTGGGTAGACTGGTGATTAGTATTAAAGTGACACTATGGGACTTTTGAAGATAAGTCATGAAATGACAGAAAATCCTTACCTGATTCTCTTGGGTTCCTCACTCTTAGAACCAGGCCCCATGCCACAAGGGAACCCAAGCAACCCACAGAGAACCAACCTGGAGAGGAAATTGCACTTTGAATGAGCTTCTGCCAACAAGTGAACCACAGAAGTCAGCCATCTTTAAAAATCAATCCCCTAGGGGCGCCTGAGTGGCTCAGTGGGTTAAGCTCTGCCTTCGGCTCAGGTCATGATCTTAGGGTTCTGGTATCGAGCCCCACATCAGGCTCTCTGCTCCACGGAGAGCCTGTTTCCTCCTCTCTCTCTCTCTGCCTGCCACTCTGCCTACTTGTGATCTCTCTCTGTCAAATAAATAAATAAAATCTTAAAAAAAAAAAAAAAAAGTCAGTTTGCCCTAGCTGACACCAGCTGGAGCCAAGGTGAGCAGAGGCATCATCATTGTGCCTAATTACAGGCTTGGACCAAAATAAATGACTGTCATTAATTCCAGCCACTACATTTTGAGGTACTTCTTATGCAGCTATAATAACTGGGACAGAATGATGCACTGGTGTTAGAACAAGAAGGCAGCTAAGAGTCTGAATGCCTTCTGGAAAAAAAAAGTAGTTTTAGTGAAATTGCTTTAGTAAAAATTGTAGCGTTTTAGTGAAATCATAAAAAAGCCTCAAGGAGGCAGCTCGTAAAGATCTGAAGAAAGGATGTGTTATCAGAAGTTGGAGCTCCGTGTCAAGCAGAGGCAGCATTGCTGGCAATACGGTCACCTGTCATACTGTGGGAGACAGGGAAAGTGCCCACCGAACTGGGTGACCTAGCTAAAGGAGATTTTCAGGTAGAATATTTGAAGTGCCATCTGGCACCTTCTCACTCTTTATGATAAAATGTGAGAAGAGAAACACAGCATAAAGAAGTGTTTAAACTTTAAAAAGCCAAGACATACTGGGTTGTAAAATAAAATTGTTTCTCATTTCCAGCCTCTCCCATGGCAAAATATTCTCAAATTATCAAAGACTGAATCTCAGTTAGGATCATAACCACCTTTGTTAAGACTTCAGAAATATTTAAAGGAATGATTCATAAGATCAGACCAAAAAAAATACTGAAAAATATCCTCAGGGAATGTTTTTCAAGTCTTCATTAGACAACAGGGCTTCTAAGACTCCTGAAAGCAAGGCTCTACACCTGCCTTATGCAGAGAGGAAGGCAGGGAAGAATTTATGGCTGTGGGTTTTGTCTGATATAAATATATATGTATACACAAATTGCATATAGATCATACACATGCAAATATATCATCTATATGGCTGTTGTTTTTAGTCACTAATTCTCCTACAGTGGTGCACAAGACAGCAAGGGTACCTGGAACCTCGCGGCATATTTGCACAAAGCAATAGGACTATGGCGGGATGACAATGACAGATACTACAAAAGAGAACACAAATATATGGTTGATTCTTGAGTAATGGTGGGACCAAAACCTACATAAAATGTAATTCAATTATGAATGTTTAAAAGTGAACAAAGCCTTCTCATTTTTTAATTTACAAGTCCTAGACTTATATCTCTAGGAGGTGGTAAGGCTTGGTATGGGTATAAAATCAAAATTTTCTTTTTATATATTACTAATGTTCTATTTCTTGATCTTCTGAGTGAACTCTATATGGGTGTGTTTTATTAGATTTTATCAAGCTGTATCCTTATGATTGGTGCCCTTTCTGTACATGTTATACCTGTGTCTGTTAGGATTCAGTCTTGAAAACAGAAGGAGATCAATCCAGTTAAGGCACTCGAGGCTCCTAACCATGACTGGAAGAACATAAAAGTACTGAGTTATATTGTGCTCTAATCATGGAACAATAATGGCTAAAAACCCATATTGTAATCTGGAGGCTAGCCACTACAAGAAAAGCAGAACAGTGTTTCAGTAACAAGCTAATGGTGGAGAAAATGAAATAAACATGATAAATACAGTATTGATCCAAAGGATGGCAAAAGAACAGGAAACACGTAACAGCTATGACAATAGGACAAAAAGAACAATGCTAAGTTGAAAGCTATCACGGTAAATACACCAGTAATTGCTTCATTCTACCTGATCTAAAGAGGTCAAAGAAAAATACATATTAAAAGGCAAAATATGCCAATGATAGTTATGAATTACTTCACCTGAATAACCCATGGAGATAAAAAAAAAAAAAAAAAAGTCAAAATAGCTTCCCTGATAACCCTCCTCCCAGGTTTGGTGTAACGTGTGTCTATTCTGAAACCTGAATGCCCATGGCAATGGGATAACCACAAAGCAGTTTCATCTTTTTGAAAATATTTATTTACTGATCTGACAGAGAAGAAGTGGGAGTAGGGTGAGGGGCAGAGGAAAAGAGAGACTCTTAAGCCAGTCCCACTGAATGGGGAGCCCAATGCAGGGCTCAATCCCAGGACCTGAATCATGACCTGAGCTGACATGGGTACTTGTGGATACTTGACCCACAGCCACCCAAGCACCCCGTCAGGCAGTCAGTCTTCAGAGAGAACAGGTTCCACATCTGTGCCTCTAAACTAGTTACTTCGATTATTTTACATTTCCATTTTCCTCACCTATAAAATGGATAGGAATACTACCTACATTACAGGTTTGGATGGGATGAGCTGAAGAAAGTTGTTAGCAAACTGCCAAGTACCTAGTCACAATCGGTAGCACAATGATTACTGTCATTTCTATGTATAAAGGACTCAATGCTAATCAGAAATGACGATACAGCTTCAAGTTCGGAGATCATTATTTTCATTCATCCCTACTTGTCTAGATGTCCTTGGCTAGAAGTTTCTCTCTCGCTCTCTTGTTTTTTGGGTTTTGTTTTGTTTTTTTTTTAAAGGTAGAGTTCATGTTGCCATATTCCCTGAATTCTTTCATGATTGTACTGAAAAAAAAAAAATATCGTGACTGTGGTTAATATTCTTGGGTCATATTTTATTTCCCTCAATACTTGCAAGGTAGTGTTTCATTGTTATCTGATTTTGACTATTACTGTGGAGAAGTTGGAGCCAGGCTAATTTTTCCTGCATTTAAGTGGCATTTTTTTGGTGTGATTGTCTAAAGAATTCTCTTTATCCTGAAGTTCAATAGCTTAACTTCAGGCTATGTAGTCTTTGCTAGAATGTCATGACATTTATTAAATGGCCTTTGGAAGAGTTAATTTCCATTAATTTGGTGGTGTAGCCTTTCCATACAAAAGGAGACCACTGGGCTTCACAGCATTTCCCCAATTCAGTATGTTGGTCTAGAGTCTGTTTGGAGAGAACTACCCTGTTCACTTTACCACACTGCATACTTTTCTAGCTCTCAGTAGTTTCCATTTTTTTTTTAAGATTTTATTTATTTATTTGACAAACCAAGATCACAAGTTGGCAGAGAGGCAGGCAGAGAGAGAGAGAGGAGGAAGTAGGCTCCCTGCTGAGCAGAGAGCCCGATGTGGGGCTCGATCCCAGGACCCTGAAATCGTGATCTGAGCTGAAGGCAGAGGCCCAACCCATTGAGCTACCCAGGCACCCAGTAGTTTCCATTCTTCATCAGAGCAGGGAAATGAGTGCGTACTAAGTTTGTTCATCTATACATTTGGATAGGTTAAACGGAATTTCTCGAAATTTTATCATTTTACCAGATGATGTCAAAGGGAAGAAGTTACTTTTGGAACTGAGATTCCTTGTTGATTTTCCTGCAAGATCCAAATACATGAATCTTGTCTTGTCCCTTTGCTTAAAATTTTTAGTGTGATTTAAGTTATATTCCTTTCGTTATTTTATTTTGTTTATGCAATTTTATTTCTTTTTTCATTTGTTGACTAGCTTTTACTAGTTTTTGTCCATTTCATTAGATTTTGGGAAAGGACATTCTATGAAATTTAAATTCATTGTCTTACTCAGGCCCTTATTACAGCTTTCTAAGAGGCAATTAAGGGTACATGTATTTTTTAAGATTTTATTTAGTCATTGGACAGAGAGAGAGAGACAGAAAGAGAGGAGACACAAGTCAGCAGATTAGGAGAGGGAGAAGCAGGCTTCCCACTTAGCAGGAAGGCCAATACAGGGCTCAATCCCAGGACCTTGGGATCATGACTTGAGCTGAAGGCAGACATTTAACCAAATGAGCTACCCAGGCGCCCCATGGACACTTGTATTCAAGAGTATTTGAAGGAGAAAACTTTCATGAAGAGCTCTAGATAAGCCTAAGAACTTTCAAGAAGTCAATAAAACAACTTCAAAAAATAATGATTCTTTTTTAACAAGAACTGAAAAATATAGGGAAAGTATTTTTTTAATAAATAAAGATGAGAAGAGCCAGAATTAAGAATTATGAATTCTTACTTCTGATTTCAGAAGTAAGAATTATGTGTATTTTGTATAACCACATGAAATATTAGGCTGAGGATGGTTGATCTTATAGCTTTAGTAACTGTACAGACACCACTATGTTCCAATGTATACTATGGTAGATGAAGTTAAAAATTTTCACAAGTGACATTATCTATAAACTAAATGAGATTCCCAAGCATTCTGCAACCACTAGAAAAAAGGGTTAAAATATTAAATGACAAACACCACGAAGTACATTTACACATTTAAAAACTGTAAGTGCTAACAAAAAAAACAGAAGTTATGAAGTGTTAAAATCTTAATTACACGTTCATCCTTCTACCCTGTGGGTACTGAATATACATGTGGTTTTAATGTACTTTTAGAATTGTGACTTGTTCTTTCAGCATTATGGTTGGTGTTTCTAATTGTGAATAATGTTTTCAAACATAATGTTCCCTAAATGATTATTTTTATTACAGATTGGTATCTGGCTCTTCCATAGAAATCAATATAGAATTTGAGAAGATCTTAGAATTTTAAACTTCAGTGGGACCATAGAGATCAGATACTATCAACTTCATTTTACTGATGAGAAAAGACCTGCATAGATGTTGAAACTTTCCAAGCTTCTGATATTTTATATATATAATATTTATATATATATTATTTATACATAAAATTTGTAACAGAAGAGATGTAATTATTTTTGGAAGGAAGAGAATATATACACTGTCATGTTTAAAAAAAAAAGAAAAACTTCTATTTTGTTTTATTCCTACAACAAACATACAGTTGTGTACAACTGTGACTGCTTTCAAAACTTAGTCACGGTATGATTTTTTATTTTTTCTTATATTATCAAAAATTAATTAAACCATTTCTGCAAAAATTAATATGTATTTTCAGTATCTGCTTAATTCATGGCCTCCAGCATTCTAGACAGTTTGTGGTTATATGGGATCGAGTTTGGGAAGCTGAAGGGGCTCCGTTTTTGAAAGGCCCCATTTCTTCTGTTCTTCTGCTAAGCCCCATTTACTCACGTTCTGTATTTTGCATCTGAGTCAAAACCAAAGAAGCTGTGTGCCCACTCCAAGGGAGAAGCAAGAAAATGAATCATTCTTTGAGTTCTGTCCTAGGCCCCCAAACACCAAACACTAACTAGCAAGAGCAGGATCCCAAATACATTCTAGTGCATTAGCTTTGAACACACCTCCGCTGACACCGGCCTCAACACCCTCTACCTTCAAGGATTTACAAAATAACACCCATTAGTCACTTCCACTTGTTGGGATCCTACACTGGATTCTTGAAGGAACATGTATCCAGGGCCCCTTTCCAGTATAATAAATTCCTAACCCCAAGCAACTACAAGACTTACCTTCTCTACTTGCTGACTCTCCCACACATCCTGTCTGCTATCCTCTGTCATTCACGCTATTCAATAAACTCTGCTTTTTGGGGCGCCTGCGTGACTCAGTCGGTTAAGCATCTGCCTTGGGCTCGGTCACTATCCCGGGGTCCAGCCCCGAAGCTGATGGAGCCTGCTTCTCCTCCCTCTCACCACAGCCAACCCTTACCCTCTGCTCCTGCTCTCTTACTCTCAATCTCAAATAAATTAATAAAACCTTAAATTTTTTTTTTAAATTAACTCTGCTTTCACTTCCTAAAGCTCGTATTTGATCTTTACTTTACAAAGTCAAAGACCCTCCTGGCTTGTGCTGTGCCCCTGCTTCCCCGTCCACACTCCTCCCCAGTACCCCGCGTCCGGATGTCTCGAGTCCCAGATAGGAATTAGCACACACGCAGATCTAGAATGAGGATCTGAGATTCAAGCTGTAAATTCTCATCTCACAGAATCCTGATCCTGCTTCCAAAAGAAGGACCAACAGTGCTCTACAGAGTGGGGGTTAATGATAAGAAATTGAAAAATTAAATTTTAAAATCGAATATTTCTGTCAGAAATAACACATTTTAGTATTTTAGGATGAGGGAATGCTACAGAGATTTTCTTGCCAGTCACATCTCTTTGTGCACAAAGAGTAGAAAAGTGTTAGATTTCTGAGAAAACACGCAGCTTTAGGAAAGGAGAAATTTTAATTTTTTCAGGACAAGTGTGAGCAGCTCTCACTTAAGACCTGCCTGAATCTTGGATATAAAAACTCTCTCATTAGAATAGAGTTCCTAAATTATTGTACAGGTAATCTTTAATAATAGCACAAAAATAGAAGTTCAGAGAGACTCAAAATGGTACAACAGTAATAAAAATTAATAATAATAATAATAATAATAATAATTCTAAGAGAAAGATAAACGTCAGCCCTCTTTCCCTAGGCTTTGAATTCCAGGAGATCAGAGACACCTCAGAAAAGAAGGTTCAGAGTAAGCTATGTCACATTGTGCTTCCTTGTTTTTCAAATGTTATCACTGGATTCTTCACAAATAATTGACATCAACAAGAGAGCACATTTATCTTCTAAATATTATCTATTTATCACCATTATGAACATACTCCTTTAACTCCAATCTTTCGGATAGCTTTGGAAGCAGTTCTTTGTCTTTTTCTATCGATGCAATAAATAACATTTAAATCATTTATCAGTCTAATATCCACCCGGCTACACACAGTCAAGGAATTATACCGTAATTAAACTTCTTTCAATTATTATTAGGTAATCGTGGAATTAGAAATATGTGAGCGTTTCCCTGTAGTACGTTCTTTCCTAGTTTGGGTTCACCTAAGTGCAAGAACAAATTCATGTTCAATTAGCAAAGCGCAAATATGAAAGATACACACGAATTATAGCCTCTTATTCTTCTTTGTAATAATTCATGCTCAGCCAGAATATACAGCACCATCGCCCACTTTCTCCTGCACACCATCCCCGCCAGTGACCACTTCCGGTGTGAAAGCAGCACATGCCATTCTCTTCCCTTCAACTCAGATAGTGAAGGTCTCGATCCACTTCCTACTCTGAATCTGTACCATGGCAATTCTCCCAGGGTGTGGTACCGATGCCCTTCCAGGGTGTGGTACCGATGCCCTTCCAGGGTGTGGTATGATTCCCTTCCAGGGTGTGGTACCGATGCCCTTCCAAGGTGTGGTACGATGCCCTTCCAGAGTGTGGTACCGATGCCCTTCCAGGGTGTGGTATGATGCCCTTCCAGGGTGTGGTACCAATGCTCTTCCCGCTACTCGTCTTCATCATCTCTTCTCTACGCTCTTCTCACACACAACACTAGTCTTAGGTACCGGCCTAAGGATCCCAGGGTTTTCTCCTCCCATCAATTTAAGATATTGCTTATAGTTAGCTGGAATATTTGACAAAATTCCTATAGAGTCTAAGTGTCTGCACGGTGAAGGACATACACATCTACCACCCATGCTTCCTTCTAGATACAAGACCGAGGGGTGTCTGGGTACCTCAGTTGCTTAAGCAGCTGATTCTTGACCTCCACTAGATGCAAGGTCGGCAGAACAGGCTTACATAGTGTTGATAAAAATCGACATTTTCTGACCTACATTCCCTGACTGGGAATAGATGGACTCAATGTCGCATCCTCATTTACAAAATGATGAAATTCAGGTTAATTCAAATTACTTAATTAGATAAAAATACAAACCTGATACTATTAATAAAGTGAAAGAAATACATGAAGAGTTTTTAAGAAACTTATTTCTGATCTCAGATTTCTGTTGGCTGGTTAAGTCCCACTCCCTGTCCCAGCCCAATCTGATCGCTACTTTTCTTTGCTCCTCTGTGACCCTGAAAACTAACTTGTGAGTTTTCCACAACTTAGTATTTTTTTTTTCCTGTTGGCATTGAGATTAGAGCAAGGAGAGGTGGAGATAGGTCCTCCCTCTTGTCCCTGGAAGATGGTATGGTCTTCCCAGTGATGCTAAACTCTGGGTCCCTATATTGAGAACCTGGGCATTCTTTTATCCTAAACAACTATATATCATAAAGGACTTTGTCATTTGGCTCTAAGTTAGGTCTGTTGTTTAAGAAAAAAAAAGTGGAAAAAAAAAGTGAGAGAGATGAGTAATTATAAAGGGATTTCTTGGAGATTTGATTTCATGAATTTTCACCCTCACCAGTAAAAACTTTGTGGTGTGATGAGTTCTAGGACTTACAAATGTTTAGACTATGTTTTAAATGAAGTTGAAAATGAAGCAGAAGAGACTTCTTATATGCCCCCTACCCTCACACGTGCACAGCCTCCCCCACTATGAAAGTCCCACACCAGCATGATACATGTGTTCTAAATCATGAGCCAAAATTGACATTATTATCATCTAAGGTCCACAGTTTACATTCCAGTTCACCCTTGGTGCACGTTCTATAGGTTTGAACATACATGTACTCATCATTATGGTATCACAGAGAGGATTTTTGCTGCCCTCGAAATCCTCTGTACTCTGCCTGCTTATCTCCTTCCCAACCCCTGGCCATCACTGACTTTTTCACCACCTGTAATTTTGTCTTGTCCAGAATACCATATAATTAGAATCATTCAGGACACAGCCTTTTGGAATGGTTTCTTCCACTTAGTACACCTATTCCCTCCATGTATTTTCATGGCTTAATAGATTTTTTTTTCTTTTTAGTACTTATATCCTTTCATCATAGCAATTGATCGATCCGAAAAATGTTACCAAAATGGCCCTAGAGAACACTCGCCAGTCTTAACATCAGAGATGCTTCAACATCACCATCTGTAAACCTGACCAGGCACAGACTGGTTACGATTTGATGAACTAGGACTGAAGAGAAATTAGACCCAGGTCTTCACAGTGTATTTGCCAGGTCTGAAATTATGGCAAATCAAGCTGTGTGACCTTGAGCAAATTATTTAACTTCTTCTGACTCAGTTTCTTAACCTGTAAAAGTGGAATTAACAGATACATCAGCGTGTGGTTGAGATTATCCAATGAAGTGTTCAAAAGCATACAGAATAGAGTTTAGAAAGGATTAAGCACCAGTGAACATTAACCATATCATATTTGGGACAAAGAAAGATACCAACATTCCTGAACTCCAATAATACTGGTATCTCAGAGCGAAATTCTTAGCATTATGTCTATTATTATCCTATGGCTTTCCAAGGTCTTACATTGGTTTGAGTGATAGTCTGACAATTCTACTGGCATGAAGAAATGTCAAGGAGCAGAACCATAAAAGTGGCTAAGCCACGATTCGTGGCAGAAATCTGTTATAATCCTGATTTCCATACTGGAGACACAAATTAAAAAAGCTATAGGTCACTGGTGAGCTAAATACAGACTGCAGGTGAAATAAACTTATATAGATAGTATGTGGCTAACGGAACTCATAATTCGGATAATTCAAATACAAGCATTGAAATGAGCAAAACCAACTGACGTGGTAACCTGAAGTCAAGATACAGGGAGTGCGTGACTACCAAAGGAAAAATATGTTTCTTCGAAGAATGTTGTGAGATTCCATTAATGTGCTTGGCTTTCTACTATCGTTGAAGGGAGTCTGAAGTTGAGATGACAGAGTGCCTCCAGACGTCTACCTCAACCTTAGTGTTTCAGTGAATTACAAACTATACCAATTTGAATTTTTGATGAAAAGCTCCAACACAAGATGAAAAAGCCCAAAAAGTTCTAGTATGATCTTCAGCTTTAATTTTTTTTTGAAGATTTTATTTATTTATTTGACATGGAGAGGGGGAGAGGGCAAGCACAAACAGGATGCTGTGGGGCGCAGGCAGGGGAGAAGCAGACTCCCCGAGGAGCAAGGAACCAGATGTGGGGCTCAATCCCAGGACCCTGGGATCACAACCTCAGCCGAAGACAGAAGCGTAACTGACTGAGCCACCCAAGTGCCCCAAGCTTTAATTTTTTTAATGTAGAAAAAGGGTCATGGTAAGGTTTAATCAGGGGCAACACTGTTAAGGACTTTAACTAAAATGCCAAACCCTTAAAAGATAAGAAATTTCCCTTAATCTTTACGAAAGAAATGATGCTAATAAAAGTGAAGCACAAGATATTGATTTAAAAGGAGATTGACAATAATATTAGGAAAGCAGAAGGAAATAATTAAAGAACGTTGAAAATATACGAATGCTTCTAAATTAGTAGCAAAAGACCAATGAGACTTTTAATGGACTGTAGTTTTAAAAACTTACAAATGGACTACTACAAAAGAAAACACATTTATTTCAATGCCATTTGGGTATTCTTTTTGTTGTGAATGGCTGCTGGGTGGTATTCACAAATACTTGATCTCTCTCTAAGCTGTGTCTCTCATGGAAAATGTTTAATTTATTTTCAAAGCAACTCCCTTTAGGATGGTTGTTTATCTCCTATTTCCTTTCCCCAAAAGATAACTCAGCTTGGGTGGCTATTTTTCCAAAATTACACATCTCCTTAGGTATTGCTTGTTTATTTCTAAATGGTCTTTCTCTAGGGTAATGGAACATTTGCTTTGTTTATAATAAAGAATGACTATGTTTTATTAATGAATAGTTCATGTTAGCATGTAAAAGCTAGACAAAGAGCGATTCTGAAATTTGTATATACGAAAACATCTTTAATTCTCTGTGATTTAACTTCAATCTATAGCATTTACTTTTTAAATTCTGCCATACCTTACATTACTAAAACAAAGAAAGGAACACACCTCTACTTTTAAGGTTCTTCGAGTTTTCTGCTGGGGGTGGTGGTGTTTCTTAGGGTTTGGTTTTGTTTATCAAAGTTGTTTTTATACCATAGCAAACAGCACTCTACAGAGATAAGAGTTCTTTCTACACAAACCATGTCAAATGCTGGTGGGATGCGATACACAGTTTTAATGTTTACATCACTTCTAAAAAAATCCAATTCCTATGAGACTATTTTATATCATCTAGAATTTATTATAAAAAAATCTGCCAAGAAAATCAGTTGAAGTAATCAAAGTATAGACAACAATTTTAAAAGATATAAGCATATAATTGATAACTGAGAAGATGACTCAGTCAATTTTCTGCCCTCACTGCATAAGCTAACACTAGTTTTCTTTTATAATAAGACAAAATGGAGTGATGTGCCCTCTGCACCCAGCGGTGTCCATTCTAGGATGGTTTCTGTGTGTCTGGCTGATGGACTTGAAAAGATGCGAGGCACTTGCTCAACTATCCCAGCTCCCATTTTACTCAAAATTTTGACTGCTATTGGCATTTTCCTGGGTTCTTCTATTTTGACCAACCAATCTAAAATTAACACTTCAGGTTATCCTATCGCATTAAAGTCTAGCATTATCACTTTGTTTACACTAATGAGTCATCCTTTAGCTACTCTTCTGCTGGAGCTCCCTGATTTAACTCCTGTAACAACCTCCCAGAAAGTTAGGTTATTATTTTGTTTTTAGGTTATCTATTTTTAAACAAGCCATCTTCAGATAACAATCTCAAAGTGGAGTATTATAAGAGTTGGAGAAAATATTTATTACTTACATAATAGAAATTATTCTAAATATTATGTCATTCAATATTGCAAAGATCTTTCTCTTAACTAATGAGTAAGTGGAAACTCAAAGATATCATACAGCTTCCCTCATATAATGTGGCTAATTAAGAAGAGACATCAGCACTGAAAATCTGTCTATCTTGAAATCTGTATATGCAGGGCCACACATGCTGCTGCCTATCAAAAACATATACCCACCACTTAAATTACAAGGTTTACTGTTGAGTATCACAAAGCTAGGAAAGAAAAGTGCATTTTTTGGTTTTGTTTTAACTGATGTTTGGGGTTTGTTGAGGGGTAGGGAGATTGGAATCAGGTGCAGAGGGGATCTTGCTAATATGACCATGAGATAATCACAAGCTTGACCAACCCTAGCCAACCACTCTAAACAAGTTAACTTAAAATTTTCAAACGATTATGTGCAGTGCTATTTACCCGAAAACACTAATAGATTAGGAAACTTCCCGATTTTTATGTGGCATGTAAGGAACTCAAAAGTCACCACTCTGTCCAACAACAAGTGAAAAGCTGAAGAAACTGAAAAATCTACACCTGTTCTTAGATCCGTCAGGGAAGTGAGGTCATAGGGCAAATCACTGTCCCCCAAAGTGAACAGACAGGCAGGCAAATCCAGGGAACGTAACTTATCTGAACACAAAACTCCATGGGAATAAGAACAAGTAGAAAAACCTAAAATGTAACTGACAATTGGCCAGAGTCTCATATAGTCAAGTCTAAGCATTCCCAACTCCACAGATCTGGTCACGGAATCCCCACATTTTTTAGGACTCTGATCTCCTAGAGCACAACGTGGTTATCACAGCAGAAACTGAAGAAAAATCCCCTCATTCTCCCTGCAGTGGTAGGTAAAGTAACCATTTTGAAATACACTGGATCATTATATTCTTCTTAACCAGGCCTACCTTTAGAAGAAACTTTTTTACGAGAGCTTAACCTATTGAATTTTTTCCATATCCTATCAGATCTGGGAGTAGAGAAACATCCAACTCTAGGGCAATCTCACCATCCTGCTCCACCTGGGTACAAAGGGAACTTCAGAAATACTTGTTAAATTCATAGCATAGAGGCACAGGCTCATTTAAAGATTGAAACTAGGGGCGTTTGGGTGGCTCGGTGGGTTAAAGCCTCTGCCTTCGGCTCGGGTCATGATCTCAGAGTCCTGGGATCGAGCCCCGCATCAGGCTCTCTGCTCAGTGGGGAGCCTTCTTCCTCCTCTCTCTCTCTGCCTGCCTCTCTGCCTACTTGTGATCTCTGTCTGTCAAATAAATAAATAAAATCTTAAAAAAAAAAAAAGTAAAAAAATAAATAAATAAAGATTGAAACTAATTACAGGACCATGGAACATTCCCCTCCCTCAACAACTTATCACATTACAAAATGACTATTTACACCAGTTCCCTTTACCCAGTATATTATGTCTGGTCTTCAAGGCAAACTAATAGGAAAAAAACTACACTGTTTTAAGAGACAGAATACCAGAACCTGACTCATATAAGGCAGATATGTCAGAATCCTCATACTGGAAATTTAAAACAATTATGATTGTTTTAATTAATTAAAATCCTAAGGGATCTAATGGATATAAAAGATAGAATGCAAAAATAGATAAGCAATCTGAGAGAGGAAATTCTGATAGATAATTAGAAATAAATTCTAGAGATCAAAAACACTGTCCCCCAAAATAAAGAATGCTTTTGATAGGCTCATTACTAGACTGGATGTAGCTAAAGAAAGAATCTCTAATTAGAGGATATTTCAGTAGAATTTCCAAAATTACAAAGACTGGGGGGAGAAAAAAACTAAAATAGATTCCTAAGAACTGTGGGACAACTACAAAAGGCTTATCATGTGCATGATGGTAACATCAGAATCTTCACAAGAAGGAGAAAAAAGGAACAGAAGCAATATTTTCAGCAGTAACAACCATGAATTTTCCCAAATTCATGGCAAACAGCAAGCCACAGATCCAAGAAACCTAGGAAAAAACCAAGCAAGATAATTACCAGAAGACTCTCCCTACAAATTACATGTAGTCTGTGGGAAATCAAAGATTAAAACAAACAAAAAACAAAAAACAAAAAACAAAAAACAAAAAAAGGTGGGAAAACACACCTTACCAATGAAAAGTAAAGTATTCTATTGGACTTTTCCTGAAAACTTTACAAGCAAGAATAGAGTAGAATGAAATTCTTGAAGTGTTGAGAAAAGGAAACAAACAAACAAAAAAAGACAACAACCTAGAAATCTGTACCCTTCAAAACATACTTCCAAAGTAAAGGAGAAAAAAAAGACTCTCTCTCAAAAAAAAAAAAAAAAAAAAAAAGCACGGAGGATTTCTGTGGCAATGAAACTTACATACAATATTATAATAGTCACTACGTGTCATTATGTATTTGTCCCAAACCATGAATGCATAACTCTAAAAGAAAATCCTAATGTAAACCATGGACTTGGGATGATGATGTGTCAAGGTAATTTTATCAATTGTAGCAAATGTGGTGTCGGATTTTCACAGTGGAGGATGCTGTGTATTTGTGGGAATGGAGCATACATGACACTTCTGTATTTTCCTCTCAATTTTGCTGTAAGCCCCAATGTGCTTTAAAAAATAAAGTCTATTTAAAAATAACAAAAATTTGTTAATTGTTAAGTGTAATAGTTAAGTGTCTATCACTGGCTCAGGTCATGATCCCAGAGTCCTGGGATCAAGCCCTACACTGGGCTCCCTGCTCAGCAGGGAGCGTGATTCTCCCTCTCTCTCTGCCTGCCACTATGCCTACTTGTGATCTTTCGCTACGTAAATCTTTAAAATAAAATAAAATAAAATAAAATAAAATAAAATAAAAATTATAAAAATTATCAACAGAACACAATGAATAAAAGGCAAATAAAAACACATTTTGATATTTCTACCTCAAATCTTTAAAATAAAATAAAATAAAATAAAATAAAAATTATAAAAATTATCAACAGAACACAATGAATAAAAGGCAAATAAAAACACATTTTGATATTTCTACCTCATGGTTAAACAGGTTTTTTTTAAAGATTTTTATTGATTTGAGAAAGAGACAAAGCTTGTGAGAGAGAGAGAGAGAAAGAAAGCATGAGTGTGGGAGGGGCAGAGGGAGAAGAAGACTTCCTGCTGAGCAAGGGAACCTGATGCAAGGCTTGATCCCAGGACCCTGGGAACATGACCTGAGCTGAAGGCAGACACTTAACTGACTGAGATCACTTAACAGGTGCCTCCTGAGATTCTTTAAATTTCTTTTTTTTTTTTAATTAAATTTATTTCTTTTCAGAAAAATAGTATTCATTATTTTTGCACCACACCCAGTGCTCCATACAATCCGTGCCCTCTCTAATACCCACCACCTGGTACCCCAATCTCCCAGCACCCCCCCCCGCCACTTCAAACCCCTCAGATTGTTTTTCAAATTTCTTAACTAGAGCCTTTTCTCTCTAATACACTGACAATTAAGTGGGAGGGAGTTCTTTTTGGAAAAAAAAAAAAAAAAAAAAAGTTGCTGGAACAGCCAGCAATCCCTAAAAAGTCAACCTCACTCCTTGCCTCACACCATTTATAAGAAGTAATGAATTCACCTAACAGTTAGAACTGAAAGTGTCACTTTTTTAGAAGAAAACATAGGGAAATTCTTATGACCTCAGGTTAAGAAAGTATTTCTTAAAGAAGATTTTTTAAAACCTTCAAAAAGGAAAAATTATTTAATGTGACACATCAAAATTTAAATTTTCTATTGAAAAGACCCAGTTTAAAAAAAAAAAAAACAAAAATACAAACAAGACTAGAAGAAAATATTTTCAAAATAAAGATGATAAATGATTTGTATACAGAATAAAGAATTCTTACAATTCAGTAATAAGACAAATATCCTCATTTTAAACTGGACAGATGATTTAAATAAAGCATAGAGCAAAGAAAATGTACAAACAAAATGAAACAAAGAAAAAATACAAAAGGCCAATTAGCATGTGAAAGAATGATTAAAGTAATTAGGGAAATGCCAACTAAAATCCCAAGACACCATCACATACTCAGTGGCTTAAAATCCTCAGTACCAAAGACTGACAAAAGAATGTGAGGATTTGCAAGTAAAAATGCAAAATGGTAGTCACTTTGGAAGAGGTTTTGGTGGTTGCTTATGAAATTAAACATACACTTACTACCTGACCCAGCAATTCCACTTCTAGGTATTTACTGAGAAAATGTATTCACACACAAAGACTGATACCAGAATATTCGTACAGCTTTCTTTATAATACCAAAAAACTAGAACTCAATCCAAATGTGATCAGATGGTAAATACAGAAGCAAATTGTAGTACACTCATACCGTGGAGTTCTATTTAGCAATATCCTGAAGGAATCTACAAACATCATGGTAAGTAAAAGAAAGTAGACACAAAAGAATTCTATGATTCCACATAGTTGAAATCCTAGAAAAGGCCATACTTTGGTAAGTAGATCAGTTGTTTTAAGGACTAAGGGATTAGAATAAGAGAATCACTACACAGGAAATTGAAGCAGTGATGAAAAGATCTTGTATCATGACTGTGGTGGAGGTGACTTGACAGTATACATTTGTTGAAATGTATCAAACTGTACACTTAAATCTGGTGAATTTTATTTTCTGTAAATTATATCCCAATACAATTGACTAAAATTAAAACAAAAATCAAGCTTTCTGGAAAAATACCAGTCGTGGTAAATGGGATTGTTCAGCTTCCTGCCTAGAAAAGGGTGCACCTCGACGGGGTGTCAGACTGAGGAACTAGCTGTGGAATTGTCTAAATTCAGACAGAGAACAGCAACATCTATGGGAACACAGGCCATCCAAGTGACAGGTGTACAGAGCCTCAGCCAGGAGCTCAGGGGACATTCTGCTGCTTGAGGCTCAAGGTCATCACTAGCCTTCCATCTGCTGTTATGACATCCATGCAAGAGTGTTCTCCAGAGATTATTTTATTCATCCCTAGATTATGGACCTGAATTCATGTTTTCTTATGTTCCCTACATGAACATTCTTGAAATAGATCCATCTTCTCTCCATTAACAATAATGGATTACTGCATTTATGTTGCTTCTATTATTTGTCTCTTGTTTTAAAAATAGTATCTTTTAGGGGTGTCTGGTGGCTCAGTTGGTTAAACGTCTGACTCTTGATTTTGGCTTCGGTTGTGATCTCAGGCTCATGAGATCAAGCCCCACATCAGGCTCTATGCTGGGTATAAGAGTCTGCTAAGATTCTCTCTCTTCCCCTCTTGCCTGACCCTCCCTACCCTGCTTGCAGACTAGGGAAAATAAAAATAAATAAAAATAGTATCTATTTTTAAGATTTCAACAAAGTACAAAGGAAAACGTGAGAATTTCCTATAATTCCAGTATTAATGACATTTTAGAACAGATAATACATGACTTTTTCCCGAAGGGACCAATCAGGAATCACCTTTGGGCCCAAAGATACACTGTACTAGCAGCCCATTACAGACCCCACAGAGCTCTGCGGCTCCCTCGCTTTCTCAGTATCCTTTGGCTATTCCTCACTCCAAGTCTTGTATTTTCTCTGGTCTGTCCCTGGGTCACCTTCCCACAGGACTGCTCCTAACTAGTCTCCAGCTCTTTTCAGTATGACGAAGTTTCAGGGCAACAGCCTCTCTTGTAGAGGCTACCTACATATAATGAAGGTTGCAAAGGAATGAATCTGAGAAATTGCTTTCCATGCCCATAACAAGGAAGATTCTGGGCTATGGAATTCTGCCCAGCATCCTTCACATAGACAGACCATCCTGGGTTTCATCCATTTTCAAAACTGACCCTGACTTAGAATCAAGATGTCCCCTTTAAAATCACTACAGCAACCACTCTTTGATCATTCATGGATGAGGAATAGGGACCTCGGGATAACAGACTCCTCTCTTTCAAAAAGGTTTACTATAAACATGAACTTAGTCTATGAACTGAAATACTGTTAACTACCTGATTTCATGTTGTGAAATAAAATTCAATAGATCTTTCACTACTCCAGGAGAATTTTATAATCTTGAACCCCCTATCATACCACATTATGATTTTTTACGGTTTATAGTGTCAGATATTGTTTAGTGTTATCTTTCCTTGTTACCATAGATACCCTTGCTCAGAAAGCTGTGTGAATTGCACCCAGTGTTATTGTTAAATAGAGGAGCCTACGTCTAATCCTAGCTTTCTTTTTAAATCACCTGAAACCTATTCTCTTGCCAATCAAGCATTATGAGTATTAGTCATCACTGAGTCTCAGATGTATGTTTACAAATTAATACAATTTAACTTTGTATTTTAATTCTGCATACTTCTGAATACAAGCACCCCTTCAAGTCACTTATTTGTATTTGATAAAGTTTATATTAATACTACAGAATAATCTCCATGTGTTCCACAATGCTTTCATTCTTCATTGCTTCCTTCACTGCATTTTTGTGTTATTTAATATTTAGAGAATTTCAGAATAATGAGTCTGATTGGGAAGAGACCTTAGAAATTTCTTCTCAAAATTGAGAATAAAAAATATATATTTCTTCTAAGCACAAAGATGATAATATTTAAGAAAATGAAGTACTGTAGAATAAGCCCTTCTAAAAGATGTGATTTAGCCCCACAAATTACAGACCTGAAAGTATGGATATTGAGAAATAGTGTTTTGCAAGACTAAGGCATGAATTCAATCATGACTTTGGAAGTTTATGTCCAAAAGGAAGTCTTTGAAAAGGGAATTATTGATCTCCTTCCCCTTGCTAATAGTGAAGTGTCTACTTCAAATATCTAAGTTGATTTCTTTCTCATGTGGTAGCACACAGAAAATCATAGTACTGGATTTAGTATGTACAAGTGAACTTTGCTTTCCAACCAGTACATAGCTCTACTTGGTCAATTTTAAAGTCATTGCTTAAGTCAACTGAGTATTTTCCAGGTTCAATCAAATTATTTCACTGACTGAAATCTGGTAATTTTTAAGTTTGTATGAGACATTTTTTTCTTAAATCAGCTGCCTAGAGCTATTCAGTGCAATATTAATTGAGGTCAAGTACTTGGAAATGTAATATAAAATTACCTCTTATCTCAGTTTGTGGGGTACTGCCATGGGTCCTTTTCCCAGAAAAGAGAATCTGACACAGTAGTTGAGCCACACAGTGGCTACTCATTGTTAGGCAATGCTTTCAGGAACAACCTTTGTAAAGGGGTGATGGACGCAAGACCAGACAGAAGTTGAACAGCAATACATTTGTGACAGAGGCCTCAGCTGGCATCCTGACTGGCTGTGACAACCTTTTAGAGTTTTGGAGACAACTCTAAAAGGTTGTCTCCAACTGAGGCCAAGGTGCTATGCCCCTGTATCACTGCCAAGGTAGGTACCATAACCCTGTTGTCTTCAGGGACAATTCTTAGGAGAGATCCATTGTTAGCCCTCAAAGCCAACACTCACAACAACTGGGGCACCAGTGCTTGGGTCCTACAGAGAGTCTCCATAACATCCTGCATTTTTCTGACATGTCCCAACAGGATACTTAAAATGTATTTCCTTTCCATGAGCCTGTATGCCGTCTGGAATTCCAAAATTAGATCAATTTCCCAGAATAAGACAGGGGATCTCAATCCGTTTTCTGCAGAATCCTTTGTCTCAGATATAGTGCTGAAGTGCTTACCTTAGGGGTGAGAAGCCGATGACATTCAGCACTTCATTTTTCTGGATTGGAGGATGTGCTGATTTCCTTTCAAGTTATTTGGCCAGAACAGCTAGACCTTTATCTTGACAATATTTATCTGACTATGGTTTGTTTTGAAAAACAAAAACAAAAATTTAAAAAAATTAAAAAAATTAAAAATAAAATAAAAACAAACCTTCTGCTCCAGAAAAAGTGCCAAAAAACATCGGACTGAGATACAGTCATTAACAAAAAAGTGGTAGTGCATTTATGATACAAGTTCTGTGAAACTTACTCTCCCATACACAGCTTAGTATCCAACCAAATTCTAAGCAGATTTCCAGAGCAATTTGTGTACCTCCTCTCAAATATCTGCACCCAAATTTCAGCTGGCCTTCATTTTCCGAAACTCTGATCATCTCAATTCACTGAGACCACTGAATTCTAATTATGTTTACCCTCTGAACTTCATGATCAGAAAAATGGTTCATCTATAAGCCAGGGTGATCCTATAGCATATCTAATTGGTTACCCATTTTTTCCAGAAATCATAGTTCTATGCTGTCTTTCAATTTCTAAAAATAATGGTTTCATATATTTGGCCCATACATTTTTTTTTTTTTTTTTGGTGGTAGGAGGTAATGCATAGTAGCAGTTAGTATTACATGAGTGACAAACCTTTTTTTGAATCAAGTACAAAATTTACAACAAATCCCAAAATACATGTATTTAGAACAGTATAGATCAGCTATGCTTAATAATGTAAAAAATAAAAACTTTAAATAAAAAAAATAGAATAGTAAAAGACAACATGAAGCCTATCTCTTACATACAAGAATAGATCTAAATTAGGAAATCCACTAACATGTTTCATTATATAACAGCAAAATGAAAATGGTGTGTTTATCCATAGATACTGAGGTTATTATATTATTCAACAGCTTGAGCTTTGATTTTTCAAAGTTGCTTTAAGTAGATATATTTCCCTTAAGACAGTTTTTTAAAAATCTATTCAGTCAACAAGTTGTTATTCATATTAGCTATCTACTTTAACCAATTTTATTTAAAATTTTCAAGTCACTACAATAATAAAAGTCATAGAGAAAGTCTTAAATTATCACTGTTTGTAAATAAGTTCATTACTTTAATAGAAAATTCAGGGCGCCTGGGTGGCTCAGTGGGTTGAGCCGCTGCCTTCGGCTCAGGTCATGATCTCGGGGTCCTGGGATCGAGTCCCGCATCGGGCTCTCTGCTCGGCAGGGAGCCTGCTTCCCTCTCTCTCTCTCTGCCTGCCTCTCCGTCTACTTGTGATTTCTCTCTGTCAAATAAATAAATAAAATCTTAAAAAAAAAAAATTCAAAATATTTGGCTGAAAAAAGGGGCATAAATATTTAGAAATTCTTATGATAGTTGGATTCAGTATTAATATAAATACATCAATATCCCTACTACATATGAAAATAACTCATTAAACTAAGGACTGGCTCACTGAAAAGATAAACAAAATTAAAATACTTTAGCTAGATTCACCAAGAAAAAACAGGACTTAAAATCAGAAATGAAAGAGGAGACATTACAGCTGATACCACAGAAATACAAATGACCCTAGACTACTACAATTATATGCCAGTAAATTGGAAAACATATAAAAATGGATAAATTCCTCACAACACCTAACATTCCAAGACTGAATCATGAAGAAATAGAAAATCTGTAATTACTTTTAAGATTAAGAGTAATTACTTTTAAGATTAAATTAGTAATCAAAAACCTCCCAAAGTCCAGGACCAGACCACTTCAATGGTAACTCTACCAAACATTCCAAGAATCCATACCAATCCTTCTCAAACTCTTTCAGAATGAAATCTCTCAACAAAGTGGGTATAAAGAGAAGATACCTCCACAGAATAAAGGTCATGTATGACAAGCCCCAACTAAAATCATATTCAACAGGGAAAAGCTGAAAGTTTTTTTTCTCTAAGAATGGGAACAAGACAAGTGTGCCTACCCTTACAACTCCTATTCAACATAGTACTGGAAGTCCTAGCCAAAGCAATCAGGCAAGAAAAAGAAGTAAAAGGCATCTGAATTACAAAGGAAAAGGTAATATGGTCCCTGTTCACAAATAATACGATCTTAAAATAAGAAAATCTAACATTTTACCAAAATGTAATCTGTCATGCTCATAGATTGGAAGAACTACTATTATGAAAATATCCATATTACCTAGGAAATCTACAGATTTGATGCAAAAGTCTATCAAAATCCCAATGGCATTTTTTAAATAGAAATGGGACAATCGTAAAATTTGTATGAAATCACAATACCACAAATTGCCAAAGCAATCTTGAGAAAGAAAAACAAAGTTTGAGGCATCCTACTACTTGATTCCAAACTATATTACAATACCTTAATAATTAAAATGGTAAGAATTGGTATAAAAGCAGACAATGCAATAGAGATCCCAGAAATAAACCCATGCATATACAGCCAATTAATTTATGACAAAGGATCCAGGAATAGACAAAGGGAAAAGGAAAGAATCCTCTCTTCAATCAATAGTGTTGGGAAAACAGGATATCCACATGCAAAAGAATGAAAGTGTACCCATATATTACACACACACACACAAGACTGAAATGGATTAAAGAATTGAATGCAATAAATAAAACCACAGAACTCCTAAAGAATACACAGAGGGTAAGGGGTAAACTCTTTGTCACTAGTTTTGGTAGTGATTTTTTATATCTGACACCAAAAATAAAAGCAAAAAAAGCAAATGAGCAATTACAACAAACGAAAAAGCATCTGCACAACAAAGAAAACCATAAACAAAAGGAAAAGGCAACCTATGGATAAGGAGAAAATATTTACAAATCATTTATCTAATAAGGGGTTAATACCCAAAATAAAAAAAAGAATTCATGTAACTCAACAGGAGAAAAAACAAACAATATAATTTAAAAAGGGGTAGAGGAACTAAATACTTTTTTTCCAAAGAAGACACAAATGACCAACAGGGACATGAAAAAGATGTTCAACGTCACTAACCACTGGTGATATATAAACCAAAACCATGACGAGATATTACATCATTCCTATTAGAATGGCTATCATCAGAAAGACAAGAAATAACCAGGGTTGGCAAGGATGTGTAGAGAAGAGAATCCTTATGTGCTACTGGTGTAGCCACTAAAGGAAAACAGTAGAGAGGTTCCTCCAAAACTTAAAAATTACCATATGATCCAGCAATTCCACTTCTGAGTATTTATTTAAAGAAAACAAAAACACTAATTTTAAAATATACAGGCACCCTTATGTTTACTGCAGTATTATTTACTATATTCAAGACATGGAAACTACCTCAGTGTCCACTGGCGGATAAATGGACAAAGAAAATGTGGTTCAGATACACAATGAAATACTGTGCAGCCAGAGGAATGAATGAAATCTTGCCATTTGCAACAATGTGGAATTGAAGGCATTATTCTAAGTGAAATCAGACCAAAAAAAAAGATAACTACTCTATGACCTCACTAAAATGTTTTTTAGGGTTTTGTTTTATTTTTCCCCCCTAGATTTCACAAGCAAAAATACTCAGGTAGCAGATAGAAAAAGCAGATTGGTGATTGTTTGAGGGAGGAGTAGGGGGTTTGCAACTTTGGTGAAGGGAGTCAAGAGGTAGAAGTTTTCAATTGTAAAATGAATAATTCAAGGGGATAGAATATATAGCATGGTGAATATAATTAATAATTCTGTACTGCATATTTGAAAGCAGTTAGGAGAGTGGATCATGAAGGTTCCTCTAAAAAGAAATCTTTTAACTATATAAGGAAACAGACATTAACTATTGCTTTGCAATATATACAAATATCAATTCAATATTGTATACCTTAAATAATTGTTAGTATGTCGATTCTACCTCAATTTGAAAAATACTTTGTAAAAGAGGGAAAAAGTTGAAAAACTTCATAAGGCCAGGTGTGATACAATGGTTTATCAATGAAAATTTAGGATCATGATTAAGGGGAGAGTCACCGTCATATTTATCTGTTTATTATTCAATCAGTGTACACAGAGATACTTTTTAGTATATAGGTGCCATCAATTCCTATTTAAATCCAGGTACAATGTCTTTTTTTTTTTTTAATTGCTAAATTCTCCCTTCCTAGTTAATTGCACATCTGATAACTTACAGGGCTGTTTTCATTCAAAATAAGGCATCTCTTTGTATATTTATGAGGATTAATCATTAATATATGCTACAATAAAAAAATTCAGGTGCCTGTGAGTATATTTTGCAAGCTACCATTTTTGAAAGGTAGAGAATCTTGCTGCCTACATAGCAAAACGCTACATGGTTAAATTTGGGGAGGGAAACTGAAAGGCTATAAAACAGAATATTTTATAATTCAACTTTTTGTACCACTTTCTTTTATACAATGTGCATGTACTACCTATTCAAAAGTAAGTCATTTTGGTAAATAAATAAAATTTTGCATTTTGTTTGTTAAAATGTCATCATTTAGAGTGTGCATATAGTTGTTTTCTTTTAAACTTTTTTTTAAATTTTATTTATTTATCAGAGAGAGAGAGAGGAGGAGAGAGCGAGCACAGGCAGACAGAATGGCAGGCAGAGGCAGAGGGAGAAGCAGGCTCCCCGCTGAGCTAGGAGCCCGATGTGGGACTCGATCCCAGGACGCTGGGATCATGACCTGAGCCGAAGGCAGCTGCTTAACCAACTGAGCCACCCAGGCGTCCCAATATAGTTGTTTTCTTTAATTTAAAAAATAAATTGAAGACGTGGAACAATTTTCTTCAAGAAGTAATAATCACTACCATTTAATGAGTACTTAATGTTTGTCAGGTGTTTAACTTTGTCACTTATACTCTTAGAAGATATAAACCACATTGTTTGGATAAAGTCCGTGAAATTCCAAAAAGTTACACAGTGTTTGCAAGGTTACAAATAGCATTAGAAAGCAGAGGTGAGAAGATTTTAATCCATATATATCTCTAAAGTATGTAGTTATCAAATTAGATACATCTGCCATCCAGAAAGCAATGAGCAGAGCAAAATGTATAATGAAAGGTCTTTTAACAACCGGGAATTGTTTTTTTCTTTGGAAAGAATTCTGAAGCTCTCAGTGCAGGGTATGATGGGGGGAATTAATCAGACAGGGAACCAACCATTTTTTTAAAGTCATCTGTGAATAAGGTAACTGTTTCTAGATTGCACATCAGATACCCAAAACACAACCTAAAAATGAACAAAATGGAATTACCTCAGTGGCCTCTCACATACTACTTTGTTTCTTCCTTCAACCCTAGTCATCACTGGAGCGAACGTCACCATTTTTCTGTAACTTAGAGCATATGTTCCTCTGCTCCATCCCCTGTGAGTCCTTACTGTACCCAGAATAATGGGCCAAGTCTTTACAAGGACCTAAGGGCTGATAGACCCCTACGGAAGCTGGCTCCCCGCTCCCTTTCTTACCTCCTCTCCTCTATTGATTCTCTTTCCCCAGCTCATTCTACTGCCCCAACACAAGACTCCACGTAGCACCTCAAACATACTTATCAGTCCCCACCCCAGTTCAAGCTGGTCCCTCCACCAAACACACTCATCCTCAGATAACCCATTCACTCGTTCTATGCAACTTCTTCCTTGAATCTTGCAATAAAACCTAAGTTGATCACCTTGCTTAATCCTGCTATCAGGCACCTCACCACAAGCACTTTCTATCTCCTCACTACCCTATTATTCACAACTCCTTAACGCTATAATTTATTATTTTTATGGTCTCTCTCTCTCCCCCTGCCAAGATCTATATGTAAGAGTCACAAGGCACATTCTGTTCACTGCTAAATTACAAGTCTTGCAGATGCCTGGATTTGCAGCACCTAGAACCCACCAGGTGCTATGTAAATACTTACTGATTAAATAAATTGATTACATTTTCTAAAGCAACATTATTCAATTGTTATACTTCTTCCAATATTTATATTTTAATTTTACACATTAAAAAATCTTGTCCATGATGAAACAGTGTTTTACCACCTCTTTCACCTTGGCACCAAAAAGTTTGAATTTGGGGTGCCTGGGTGGCTCAGTGGATTAAAGCCTCTGCCTTTGGCTCAGGTCATGGGATGGAGCCCCGCGTTGGGCTCTCTGCTCAGCGGGGAGCGTGCTTCCTCCTCTCTCTGACTGCCTCTCTGCCTACTTGTAATCTCTGTCAAATAAATAAATAAAATTTTAAAAAATATTAAAAAAAAAGTTTGAATTCTTAGAGTTCTGCTGGTAGACCAGTTGATGCTTCTGAATTAAACTTCTAGTTTTGTATTATATGCATTTTCTGGGAACACCACAGGATGTTCAGCAGTACACTATTTACTTGAAAGTATTTTTATTAGAGGGGGGAAAAAAGTACCTTTGTGATGTTTCCTGAGCACCGTGACAAAAGAACATTTAATTACCCAGTAAGTAGCAGTACAAGGCACCCTCCTGGTCTCATCTGCCCTAGCCGTGATTAATGGTTAACAACAAGTGATAACTGTATGGAATGCGCTGCCTTTCATTACAGAATCACACTTGAAAAGGGAGGAGGCAAATCAATTCTAATTTTATCAAATAACTTCACAAAGAAAATAAATTAATTATATCTCAGTGTTGTGTTTATCCATCTGCAATCTGAGTAAAAACTAGTGTCCTTCTCAACACACAGCACTTCCTTAATAAATATTCTTGTTATGAATAAATGACTGAGTTGAAATGTTAGTAAGAAGCCCAGCAGAAGTAATAAAAAACAACCATACTGCCTTACGTTCAGATACACTCTGCAAATAGACTGTCATGTTAAGAAGAGGACTAAATGGGGCACCTGGGTGGCTCAGTGGGTTAAGCCGCTTCCTTAGGCTCATGTCATGATCTCGGGGTCCTGGGATCAAGTCCCGCATGGGGTTTTCTGCTCAGCAGGGAGCCTGCTTCCCTCTCTCTCTGCCTGCCTCTCTGCCTCCTTGTGATCTCTGCCTCTCAAATAAATAAATAAATAAAATCTTAAAAAAAAATTAGAGGATTAAATGAATCTTCTTCCTTCATAAGAGTCAGTCTTGTTGTGCAGGGGAGAATAGTTCAAAGAGGAGTAAAAAATGGACAATGATAAGCAGGGAAATATGGCAATGCTCCTTTGCAAAATTATAGTACCTTGGACTATTAAGAATCAGAAAAGAGAACAAAGTCTGCACTGCAGTTATGCTGGTCTTGACTGGCAATACTATCAAGAAATTTTGTTGAAACATCTGCCCCCCGCCTACACACACACAGTTTGCCAATGTAGTAAGAAAATACTCTAGGACAATGGATTTTTAGCATGATCCATTATATAGTTGCACCATACACTGATAAGACAATATCAGAACAACAACAGTGACAAAAATCGGTGAGAATGATTGGTTAGTTTTTTTGAAATTTAAGTACTTGTGAGATACAGGAATGGAAATTTTGAAAACCTGTGACTAAGAAGTGACTAAGAAAAGAGGTCTTGGCCAGAGATAAAATTTGAGAGCCATCCTA
The DNA here is from genome assembly GCF_964662115.1 of Mustela nivalis. Classification (NCBI taxonomy): domain Eukaryota; kingdom Metazoa; phylum Chordata; class Mammalia; order Carnivora; family Mustelidae; genus Mustela; species Mustela nivalis. The sequence goes on from NC_139039.1 coordinate 32,969,255, forward strand.
AATAAGAATATGGGTGAGATATTGGGGAGCTATATTTAATAGCAAAATCCTACCCAGAAAACCACTCTATGAAGGTAGAAAAGAAAGAAAACAATTTTATTACTGAATAAGCACTAAATCTGAACAGGATATACAACATAGGTAATAAGCTGAGAGATTGCAGAGACAGAAGGAAATCTAACCCTTATATAAAGCCAAGGAAATACAATCCATTACCCAGATGTTCTCAAGATTAATATTAACTAGTCCTCAGGTAAGAGAACATGACAGCACCCTTTAAGCCCTCCTAAATTCACCTAGCAATTGGTGACTATCTGTATTGGTTACTAAATTTGACATTTTTTTTCTAAGATTTTATTTATTCTTTTGAGGGACAGTGAAAGTGAGAGAGGTCACAGAGGGAGAAAGAAGCAGACTCGCCACTGAGCAGGGAGGGTTCCAACATGGGGTTCAATCCCAGGACCCTGAGATCATGACCTGAGCTGAAGGCAGTCGGTTAGCAGACAGAGCCACCCAGGTGGCCCTCAACATACCTTTATGATAGAAATTAGTTCTACAACTCAGAGCCACACTCCAGCTAAAATGAGACTCCGAATCATCCTCAGCAACTAAGAAACAGAGGCTGGATATTCCCTGTTTATATTCTCAGGTCCTTGAGGAAAACATTCCTGGGTTTTAAAGCTAGGTTAACTCTTTGAAATCTTGACGTACACTTCAAAGCAATGCAGAAAAAACTCACAGGTTTTCTAAAGTAAATGCTCAAAAGGGGCAGATGGATATGGGCAGGGTTTTTGACTGATATTGACAAGAAAGTCTGGGTTTGGAAAAGTAGTAGGCGAGGCCAGGGAAGGGTTGATGAATCCCAAGAAAATGCTTAACATACAATTCTACCCGTGATGACGACATTTAGACTGATGTCCTTATGATAAGAGGGAAATGTGGACATAGGCAGGGAGAATTTTATGTTAAGGCGGCGGGACATTGGAGCGATGTATCTACAAGCCACAAATGCCTGGGTCTATCAGAAGCTGGAGGAGACAAGGGAAGATCCTCATCTCTAGGATTCAGAGGGACCGTGGCCCTGCGGACACACGGATTTTTCCCACTTCAATCCTTCAGAACTGTGAAAAATCTAATCTCTGTTATTTAAGTCAACCCAGTACTTTGTTCCTTCAGGCCTTGAAAATAAATGCAGATATGTTACCATAGGAGTGAGGAGGTCAGTGGGGTAGAGAAAATACTTTCTGAAAGTTAAGTCAGAAACTGAAAGAAAAGGCTACAAGATGGCATAGCTCGTCCCTGTGCATATTGCTCTCGTCAATCATCAGATCTCACGCGGTGTGGTGGAATGACGAGGTCATAATGATACGAACAAGGTGACTCAGTTGGTGCAGCATGATGGGTCGTTTCTGGTTTGGGGGTTTTCCAGGGGTGGTAGAACCACAATGGGAGATCCTGATTCCTACCTCCTCACCTTGAACGTCTGACACTGGTGAAGGCAAACAGGGAATGAACCATGGCTGGTTTACTTCTATAGTTATTTCTAAGTTAAGAAATCAAACCTAGGGCTCTAGTCCCATCTGCTTCACTCTGTTGTACGAAGGTCTTTGCAATGCTGGTATTTGGTGCTGGACTCCTACCATGATGGACTGGACTGTGTGCTCCCCAAAATTTATATGTTGAAGCACTAACTTCCAAGGTGATGGTATTTGGCAATGGAAACCTTGAGAGGTAATTGGGGTTAGATTATTATCAGAGGAATCATTAGAATAGATTTGTCCAGGACTGTCCATATGTCTGGGCTGGGTTCAAGAAATTCATATATACATGAATATTATTCATATATGTTCCCTCTGAATATACACATGAATCTATGTATATACACACATATGCATGTGTCTCTGAGTATGTGATGTGTATCCAAGTATGCAGGCATTGTTTTTCTTAATCTGTAGGTTTGAAAAACCCAAATTAAATCTTGTCACTCAAAATGTACTCTGAGCTAGAGGCCATGAGAAGTTCAGAACATTCAACCCAATCCTGATCTACTGAGTTAGAATGTTTAAATTAGCAAGATCCAAAGGTGGGCCATACTAACATTAAATATTGAGAAGCACCATCCATAGACACCCGAAACACCTTAAAGTCAGGGCGGTTCCAATTATAAAGGCCTTCAAGAGTACACTTAAGGATGGGAACTACTTATTTAAACTACTTGTTTAAATTGGATTGTTTAGAACAATTTTTCTCTGTACCAAATTAGCTGCCAAATCATCTTCCTTGTCCAGTTCAAATGATCACTGCCATCTGCCAATACCTGTATTTAAATTTAATCTCTGATAGTTTAAAAGTATTGCTTAAGGCATAGAATCCAAATTTCATGCTCAAAGCCTATGTTTCACCAGCAAAATTATGTCCATATTCTGAATTTCTAAGTGGCAGAGGCTGTGTTATAAAAAGATACGAAATGAAGATTGAAACATTATCAGGGAGTTCTACATCCAACCCTCACCACTACCTACAGATCTAAAGATGCCTTTTGCCGAATTTCCACTCAAAAAGAGCCCAGGAGCTTGTGGGAACTCTGGATTGAACGAGAAATTTATTCCAAGGAAGAGATGTCTCAGGAGGCATCAGGGAATAGAGCTCTCAATTCTTTTATTAATTGGAAGAAGGCATTTGGAAAGGGGAAAACCCTGAAAAGGAAAAATTTTGTTCTGCAGGCTGTTAGGATCATTGTTGCTATGATAATAATAGAAGCCATAAAGTCGGGACGTTTGCGAGAGCATATTGACATGCCAGGATTTGGAAGGAGTCCTGGCCCAGCACGCAGCTTTCAGGAGGCCCTACACTGTATACCCCAGGCTTCCGACGCAGAGAAGTTCCTGTGGAGAAACACGGCAGATGAGAACGATCACATCAGGACGGCGCCAAGGCTCCAAGCCAGAGCAAGGCAGCCAAAACCGTTAAATTTTAATACAACTCCAGATGTAACACCCGTGTGTCTGAATGACTCTATTGGTGTTCCTTCCTACTTTGAAACATTAGTTTATGTGTAGTTTAACACTTAGATAATGTGCATCTCACTTAAATATAGACTTTGGACAACATAATCCACTGTGTGCAAGGAAACGTAAAAAACGTTATTTTTGGCTCTTCTTTAGTTTGTTACCTATATATTAGTATTTCTACAGCGCGTCAACAAAGAACCATGCACGAGCTGCATCCCTGACTCTTAAAGTTGTAGGACGTGATGAGTGATGGAAATAATGTTCCTAAAAAAAGCCTCTTTCCTTCCCCTGCTACCCCTGGGTTAGGTGAGAAATCCAAAAGTGGGAATTCCCACCCTGGGTGAATATGCATTTTTTAAAAGCCTAAAGGCAACATAGTATCCTTGCTATGTAGACCATTTGAAACTCTTTTACATGGCACCAAACCATATTTAAGATTATCTGACTAAAGAAAACATTGAGAGGAAGGATTTTAGAGGGAGAGTGCAAAGAGGTTCTTGAAATGCAGCAACACTGAGTTCGTTTCTGCTCGTTGTCATCTTCCAGGGAGAAGCTACAAGTTTTCTTCAGAGACTCAAAGCAACTGTGTAACGGAGTGATTTAGAGGCACTAATCTAAAGAGTAAGTAATGGTTAGTGGCTTTTATCATGAAGCTTTAAAAGCACTGTACTGCACATCAAAAAGACCTGTTTCTACCCAAGACCCACCTAGTGCTATTCTAAAGATCCTTCTTCGCCAAGTTTTTTCTCTCTTCTTTACCTCAATTCTATCCCCATTAAAACATAGTCAGTGGAAATGATGTCTAAGCGACATGCAGTACATGTGATTCCTGGACTCGGTCCTTGGTCTCCTGCACTGTATGGTCTGTGCTGATCTGCGGACCCGCCCCCCTCCGAAACAAAGATATGCTCAAGCCTCTCCCCCAGTATCTCAGAATGTGACTTTATTTGAAAGTAGCGTAGTATTTACATGTTTTCAAGTTAAAATGAGGTCTTTCGATTAGGCCCAAGTCCAGTATGACTGATGTCCTTATAAAAGGGGAAATCTGCGCTCAGAGACATGTGCACAGGGAACATAATGTGAAGATGAAGGCAGACACGGGAGTGATGTCTCTACAAGCCAAGAATGCGCATCACAGCCAGCAAACACCAGAAACAGGAATGGACTAGGCTGTCCATCAAAGTCCCCAGAAGGAAACAACCCGCTGACACTACGATCTCTGCCCTCGTGCAGCCAGAACCATGAGACAGCGCCTACGGTTTGCGTTACCCGGTTTATCGTACCTTGTCCTACAACCCTCACGAACTAATGTACGTGTGAAGCCAGAGAGATAGCTCTGATATAATCCAGACCTAGTTCTGATATGGACAAGCAGTGAGACCACTGACCTAGCATCTTTCCCCCGTGAAATCTGCCTCATGTTTGTTGACTTTCTCTATGTTGTTTCTTGATTTCTGAGCAGGTCTACTCTGGCCAGGGCTGGGGCCACACATGGATACTTCAACGGCCACACGTCCTCACAGAAATAACATCCTTTTAAGTTTCGTTGAAAGCCTGATCTACTGCAGAGCTGTACTGACAACAGTTGACTAGAGCCCAGGTATAAATAACTCAGAAAGGATAAATATCTTTAAAAATTCCTATTCTGCGTGTACACCACTGTCTGACGTTTCTCTGTGTACGATGTGAGCAGTGAATTCACCTACGCAGAGCAAGGCAAAAATGTCCTGACGAAAATAGAAAACAATATTCCCTTCCCTAAGCCTCCATAGTGTCACTCGCGACCCTGAAGCACGATGTGTGAGGAGCCTCGTGGCTAAGCGGGTGCTCCTTACGTCAGGAAGTTTGCTTTAGCTTGACCCGCTGTGGCCGCTCGGCTCTGCTAACCAGACTTCTCCAGGACGGGCCTGCCATTCGACACGGGGATTTCTAGCTATTATTTTAGCTCTTACACATGCTGTTTATTTTTATTTTTTTCCCCCAAGGACTCCATCTAGCAATTCCCTCACACTAACAATTTTACAAATTTCTTCTTGGTTATTGGACATCCCATCCTGGGTCTTTCCCCGGGAATTTTCTGTGTGCTGTCCTTTACTGCCCCTTTCTGGCTTATCATCGCTCCCTGGCTGTCCTCCTGGGGGCACCTGGGGGGCTCAGTGGGTTAAAGCCTCTGTCTTCGGCTCAGGTCGTGATCTCAGGGTCCTGGGATCGAGTCCCGCATCGGGCTCTCTGCTCAGCGGGGAGCCTGCTTCCTCCTCTCTCTCTGCCTGCCTCTCTGCCTACTTGTGATCTCTGTCTGACAAATAAATAAATCTTTAAAAAAAAAAAAACTCTGTCCTCCTCGTGTCCCACCGAGGTCCCTCCAGTGTAGCTCACGCCGCATGGGCCTGCCTCTCACCACGGGCCGCACGGCTCCTGCAGGCCGAGCTCATGGCTTGTGGCCCACGCGTAACGAGGACAGAGGCACAGCCCAACGGCTGATGAACGGGACATGGTTGGGAAAAAAAATCCCTTATCTCTGTAATTGGAGGATGGGTTTTTGTAAAAAGATATATTATGAACGACGTTTTAAGATTTAGGATACAAATTTAAAAGCATGGCGTGCCAACTTACTTTAAAGGAAGGAGGCTGTGATATGTCTTCTCAGTGTTCTGTGACACGAGGAGCCATTTCTTTTGCCATATGATCCAATCAGGAAAACAACTAGCGGTAAGTAACTAATACCAAAAAATTCCTTTCTTTTGGTATCACTCGTAAAGTTTGTCAAAAGCAGGGAGAAATGAGGGTGTCTGAAACATCGTGCGTGAGAAAAAAGATTGGTGCAGCTTCTAGGTAAGAATAATGACAATAATGGGACAGAGGAGTCTCTACATCATGACGAGTGGAAAGATTTAAGTTGATGTTTCTCACTAACGAGAACAGGAGGTAAGAGTGTGGCCGACCCCCTTTGCTGACTGAGGAAAGAATGACATACCCAATTCAGAGCTCTGAGATTTCTTACCAGTAAATGTAATTTAGCATGGAGAATATTTTAAGTATTTTATATCTATTTCCTACTCTAAGGCCAGTTACATTTGTGATATAGTTAAAGCCACTCCCTTGTATTTTCTCAATTTACTGGAAATATTCAATAGCAGATAGAACATTGTGCCTGGAAGAATAAAGGAATGCCTATTCTTTGGTTATTTTTTAATAATAAAACACTTGTTTTGCATTCATATGAAGTAGGGATAATAGTTCTGGGAGTATGATCTTCAACCCAATTCAAAAGTTAAATAATGTTGATCTAAGCTAATGGATAAAGACTGGATTATTCCTCTCAATTCCTGATCCTATCCCAATAACAGAATTATACAACCGCACCCTTCACTGTGGGACTTCACTCCCCCTTGTGAAAGTGATTTCTTCTCCCCACACTGACCTTGAGCTGTCCTGCTAATGAAGGACAGCAGGCATCATGCGTACCGGGTATTACCAGGAGCCTTAAACGTGCCTACCTGGTTTGGGTTGCAATTTCTGGAGGCTCCACCTGCATCACTAGAAAAGCATACACCCATCAGTCAGTGACTCCAAAATGACGTAACGTGCAAAGGACCTTACCATGACCCGCATGCACTCTGAAGGAAAAGCCTTGATCATCTAACCTGCAGTCCTGTGCAGGAGAAGGATTCAGAGCAGAAGTCACGAAAATATGGGGATGTTTGTTTCCTGCCATTATTGCAGAAGAAATCTTACTTCTTCATTAATCACAGTAACTCTACTCTCTTGGCTGGTGTAAGCATGAACACATGACGCTATTCTAGACCTGACGGGAAGTGTGCAGGGAAACGGGTTCAGAGAGAGATTTCCTCACTACAAAGATGAATGCCAGGAAATGATCTCTGGTGTGGTCTCTGCCGTCACCGAGCCGCCATCTGACTACCAAGAACAGGTAAAGCAGACCACATAAGCTAGTGCCCTGGGGAAGGGATGATCCAGAGGGCAAAGAAATGAAAGAACCCGAGTCTTTAATAACATGGACGCACTGCTAAGATGATCAATTCATCAAGTCTGGGAGTATCATGAAGTAAGGTTCTGGGGCTTACAACCGAAAGTATCTTTCATGAAGCAATATTAGGCATATGCAATGTTGTCTTTAGTCCCATTGAGTGAGGGGAATAATACAAAGTTTTCCATAAAGCATCAAATATCAACTATTACAGGCTGCGGGGGACATATGCTTTCTGCAGCAGATACTCACATCCACGGCAGTTCATAGATAATAGAGAATATCTATGATAATATCTATATATAGATAATGCTCTGAGTGTATTATAATAAAACTTTATTCACAAAAACAGGGCAGTGGCTAGATTTAGCCTCTAGGATATATTTGGCTCACTATGAACTAAGGGACAATGTAAGCCACATTGATAATCTGTTAGTTGGCATGTATTACAGAAACATTTTGTTTGGCTGAAAAAGAGCAGGCTAAATGGGAAAAATTACACTTATGGCTTTTCCTCAGCAAGGATTATATCCAATTACCAAAATATAGCATTTCAAAAATAAAACAAACAAACAAACAAAAACAACCAACACTAGTTCAGCTACTACTTTTTTTTAGGGCCAAAGCTTTGTGTCAAAGACAGGACATCTGCTTCTAGCAATATGGAGATGCAGATACACTGAGATAATTTAAACTACTAAACAACTAGATCTTATATCAAAAAGCAATGATAAATCATACTTCCTGTTATAGTCACGTGGGAAGGAAAGAAAAAATACTCTAAGGGAAAACAAAGAAAAAACAAAACAAAACAAAAAACCAAGTTAACAAAAATGAGAAGATCAATGAATGCATCCAAATATACGAACGCCACCGTGAACCCAGAGCTGGCATGGTGAGAACAGGAGGAGACACAGTCCTGTGGTCAACAGCTGTCCTGAGCCAGGGAAAGGTGAAGAAGCTGAACCACATAATCCTGAGCATTACTCTCGAGTGGACTAACTAGCTTCAAGCCTTGCTACCGCAGAATCTGACCAAAAGCAAACACAATTTCTTCCTTTTAGGCTTGAAAAAGGCCATTATTTAAAAATCACAATTTCCAACACCAAAGATGAAAGCAAGAAGGAAGTGAAACTGTATCTTTAAGGTGATTTTTTTTTTTTTAGAAAAATGACAATCTGACCAGAAATTATTTTTCATAAATGATAATAAGATGAGCTTGTTTTCAGAAAAAGAAAAAAAAAAACCAAGACAGGTGACAGCAAAGGGACCTTCACTAAAAGACCCTCTAAAGTCTAAAGACAATGACACCAGGAGAATATTATGAGATAAAAGCAGCAGGAGAAAATGATGTATTAACATGTTTGCAAATCAAACATGTGGGTATCTAATGCATTTTATGTGTGGGGCTTAGCAACAAGAACTACAGTATTAGATGAAAATGTAAGTTAGAAGGGAAATAAAATAAGCAAACTTAAAAAGTTGGAGGAAGGAAAAAAAAACTAAGAACAATGACATAGGTCATTTTAGAGTATACATCCTGAAACAGAAAATAAATATTAAAATGGAAAGGAACCATGAAAACATTTTTAAAGTCTAAGAAAAGAGACTGAAGGAAAAAAGAGGTATCACAAATAAATATTAGACATAAAAACAGACAAAACGACAAGATAAATTTAAAAGATAGTAAGAGAATATTATAAACTACTTTTTGTCAATAGATATTAAATTTAAATGAAATAATAACCTTATGAAAAATAAACTATTTATTTTCTCTAAAAGCTGTAAGTCAAATCTATTTCATTTTAGGTTCATTAACTTCAGTTTAACCATAACTTTATTTTTTTTTTAAGATTCTATTCATTTATTTGACAGAGAGATCACAAGTAGGCAGAGAGGCAGGCAGAGAGAGAGAGAGGGAAGCAGGCTCCCCGCTGAGCCGAGAGCCTGACTCAGGGCTGGATCCCAGGACCCTGAGATCGTGACCTAAGCTGAAGGCAGAGGCTTAACTCATTGAGCCACCCAGGCGCCCCTACCCATAACTTTAAAGAAATTCAACATTTTTTTCAGCTTTACTGAAGTACAACTCACAATAAAACTATAATATATTAGAAGTCTACAACATGATGTTTTGATGTACATATACATTGTGACATGCTGTAGTCACATTTCATGCAAAAATGGCAATAAAGTTTATTTAAAGACCTTAAAGTAAATGAATATAGATGGAGAAAAATGCTATAGTAGTAGATGGGATAGCTTAACACGGTACTTACGGCAGCTTCTCTAAAACCGAGTCCCAGATTTAATGCACTCTTTTCTTTTTAATTTTATTTATTTATTTGACAGAGAGAGAGATCACAAGTAGGCAGAGAGACAGGCAGAGAGAGAGGAGGAAGCAGGCTCCCGCTGAGCAGAGAGCCCGATGCGGAACTCGATCCCAGGACTCTGAGATCATGACCCGAGCCGAAGGCAGAGGTTTAACCCACTGAGCCACCCACATGCCCCAATAAATAAAATCTTTAAAAAAATAAAATAAAATAACACCGATGTATAATTTTATACCTATTACATATCCAAAATTAAGAAATCGGAAAATATTGGGGTGCCTGGGTGGCTCAGTCAGTTAAGCGTCTGCCTTAGGGTTCAGGTCATGATCTCAGGGTCCTGGGATCAGCCCCATGTCAGGCTCTCTGCTCAGCAAAGGAGTCAGCTCTTCTCTCTCCCTCTGCCCCCCACTCCAGCTCCTGTGCGCGCACACACGCGCACACGCGCACACACACACACACACACACACACACACACACACTCTCTCTCTCTCTCAGATAAATAAATAAAATCCTTTTAAAAAATCTGAAAAATGCTGAAGGTATAGAAATATACTGAAAATCGTAAATTCTCTTGGGAAAGGCCTAAGTAGATACAGCCCCACGGGAAACAGTACGGAATCATCCTTGAAGTCAGATATCCACATATGCTAGAAGAATACATTTCCAAAGTTAGGTTGATTCCTTAAGAAATATTTTTGCCTGTGAAATACAAGAGCGACGCAAACATGTTTAGGGCAGAACTGTTCATAACGAAAACTAAAATCAACCAAGAACAAAAATATTATTCAACAGAAAAATGTACACCCTATGGTCCATGCCTCGGTTGAGATTTTATGGTAGTGAAAAGGAATATCCCACAGCTACACACAACATGGGCAACTCTCCAAGAAGAAAGATATAGTGAAAAAATCTAGGACATTAAAGAGAGTATGATTCAATTATTATATAGATCAAAAGTTAAACTAATAAAGTTTTATGTAGAAATATGTACCTATGCAATGAAGTTGTGTTTTTCATAAATAGTACAAGCAAAACACAAAATCCAGACAGTGACTATCTTTTGAGGGAGTTAGGGAATAAAGGACACAGAGAAATGCAATAATTCTGGCTCGCAGGTTGAGAATTGATTTTATTGCTCATTTTTAAATTGTGTTCTATTACATATAAAACTTATTCTCATTTGTATGTATCAAAGAGCACATAGAAAATAAAAAAGAAACCGATGCAAAAAGTAAGAAAACCAAAAGAATTTATTGGAAAGAAATGGTGGGGTGTAGATTTATCAGTTGTAACCCAAACATTTAAATTATGAGAGAGAAAAAAGTGAATCAATTCTCTAGTTTCAATATCCAAAAGGTTTTATAATGTGAAACATCTTAATGTTTCACATTGTACATGTGTAAATGGTGTTGGACATTAAATTTTATCCTTGTTTTATATATATATAATATTTTATATATTTTTATTTATATATATGTGTGTGGGCATATGTGTGTGTGTGTATGTATATATAAAATTTAGAAGCTAAGAAGGAAAAGTTTATAAAAGCACGTATAAGTGATAGAAAACCTCACTTCTGCCTTCCCCCTTCACCAAGCTCTACTCAAAACACTCAGCATCTGTTCACTTCTCTAGGCAACACAGACCCAGGCTGGGGCTTAATTATCTGTCACTAACATGTTACTTACAAGGAGAATACTTCCATCTCACATAAAGCTAAATAAAATAACTCAAATGCATGTCGTGACGGAGAACACAATCAAAATTTTAAGCAGAGTTCACCTTATCCGTGGCTAATCCTCAAGGATGACAGACCATCTGAACACTGCAGACTGTGGCATCTTGTACACAATTTAATGAGTGGATTTCTTTTTTTCCCCTCATTGGAAACTGAGTCTCTAGGCAGCTGTTCATCCCAAAGATGCCACAGTCCTCACAGTTGCATTGGTGTTTTTTTTTGTTTGTTTTTGTTTTTTTTTTTTTATTACTGCTGGGTACCTGTTGTCCTGTGGGTGTTATGCACACACGACTTCTTCCTTTCTTTTTGGCTTTCTGTTTCAGGATCACAACAGAGAAATTCTTTTAGAAGTTTAAATAAAGTCTATTTTTTTCTTATTCGGAATCACCAACTAAGGTACACTCAAAAGTTCAGACTTTGTTCTAGTTGAGCTTTTGCCCACCAGAGGAAAAATATTTTATTCTAATTTTTTTTCCCCTCTTTCAGTTTCGATATTGTGGTTTTCTTTCGAAACAGTGATTACATTTTTTTCTTTAGTCGGCTCCACCATCAACCACTGGTGTCTCTTCTCTTCTCTCAGTCCCCCTGGGCCTACCATGTCCCTCCACAACCCCATCGTGAAGAAATTGCTGGGTCACCAAACTTTTTTTCCAGTACTCTAACTAGGAATCCTTCATGCAGACCTGCTCTTATTTTCTGCTTCAGTGGTCTTTGTTCGGCATTAATTTAGGACACTTCAGGGAGAAGTTACCTGTTTGTTCATTTTGCTGCTTGAGTGTACAGTATGCTGAACCACTGAGAAAAACTCGCATTTTAGCCATAAAAAGCTGAAATTCAGAATTCTAGCAGCAACCTGATCATCAGCAGTCTAATCATCAACTAGAATTGCATGTCTATTTAAAGCTTACCTAGACCCCATATGGTTTTCTGGGAAAAGAAATGGTAACTAGCAGATTCACCTATTCCTATCTGCCCCTGATGCATTGTTTCAGCAAAGGATTGGCAGAATTCTGAAATTTCTTTTAGGGTTTGTTTTTGCATCAGCTCCCTAAGGAACTTGGTGTTTGTACTGAACAGCCTTCACAGATCATAATCAGGATCATCATTGTAATAATAATAACCACCATAGTGAGCACCGTTATCAGCATCCAATCTTTATTGTACTTGTGGTCCCTGAAACTGTAAGGCACCAAAGAATAGAAATTAAACATATTTTTAAAATCTGTCATTTTCTGTTTCTCTACATCTTGATCATTACTATAATATCTTTCCCTCCTTTTCTTCACTCTTCCCATCTTCAATCCTACAGTGACCTTACACCCTGGGTTACCGAAGGCAGCCTTAGCTCATACCCATAGTACAAACATAATTATTAATAGAGCTTCCTTTTCCGTTCACAAGATTTCCAGTTTGGGGACATGATGTGATTTCTTTACTTATGCCCCAGAGGAGGGTCATCCTACCTTTATAAAACTATCCTGCAATACTACCAAACTCAAGTTCTATTAAGACAAAATAGCCACAGAAGAAGATAAAAATAAGTAGGGAAAGAGGAGAAACATCATCAATACTATCATGTTCTTTTTATTTTTTAATGGAAGCATGGTGAAAAATATTCTCCCTCTCCCTCTCCTCAATTCTGTCTAAATAATCAAACTAGCATGGCTCTCACCCTTGAGGTCACCTTGAGATCCAAAATGGCTGCTGAAGCTCCCACCATCCCACTTGCATTGCAGCCAAAAGGAAAGATGAAGAGCAGTGAAAAACCTATGTACTTAGGGGCACACGTACAATTAGCTGACCAAGTACCTATCCTCCATTTAATGTGCCATTCTTGAATGTCAACTTAACTCTCATTATCATTGGTTAGAATTTAGTCACATCCAGGGAGAAAGATCACAACAAAAGACAGACTTCTCTTTTAGCTGGGTATATGGCATTCTCAATAATGCGGATGTCCCGTTAGCATGAAAGAGTGGGGGGGTAGATGTTGTCAAGTCTAACTTTAATCTCTGAAAATCCCCTAATGTACCATGGTAGTCTGGAGTGCTGGTACCACACTCCTTGCTAAACACTTGTGTGAATTACTTTAACCTTACTATGACGTGGTTCCCTACCAGGGAGACTATGACAACTCACTTCAGATGATGGCTTTAAGGGTTGAGTTAATATATATATAGCAGTCTGAATAGTTCATGACACATGCTATGCATTCCATAAACATGGTCACCACTTAAATATACTTTGAGAGTCATTTTGTAACTGCCCTAATTATAGCATCTCACTCAATAACCTACCTTGAATATAATAAATTCAGAAGTCTGTATTTGATGATATTTGTTAATTTCAATAAAGAATGACCAGTTTCACTTGACTCATTACCATTGCCAGGAATTCTCCAAATAGCACAGGTAGATTAAGAGTTTTCAGGATTTCAGCACACAGTAAAGTTGGCGTCTGGTATTTCCTTCAAAAGAAGCTGGCAGGCTGTCTCCCAAAGGGCCTGGTAGGGTAAACATGTCACGCTGGTGAATTTCTGCAAGGTTTGGATCGCATCCTTGCAGGCTCAGACATCTTAATGGTACCCGGCAAGGAGACTAGTCCCTCAACTTGCCTTTCATGAACCAAATCCGTAAGTTTCCATTTAAAATGACGATTGTAACCATAACAGGAATATACAGACTCAGATATCCAGACCTAAACAGGAAAAATACTCTTCACCAAATGGTGTTTGCTAAAGGTTGACCTGAAACAAAATACCCCTTCCTGTTTAGAACCATGTCCACAAAAGGCTTTGGTTTACAATGACAATATGGCAGTTGATGTTGATTGCACTTCACCCCTAGATCCATAAACAATGCCCGGCTATAATCTTTCTGGGATTCCCTTGCTCACCCGGGCTTTGAGTAGACATGTTCTTTCCACAGACACTCAAGGCATTCAATCACATTTCAAGCAAGCCTTGTCTATCTAGATGCCATTTGGCCTTTTATTGCCTTTATCTGTCAAGTTTTTCGGGGGGAGGGGCAAAAAAGTCTACCTGTCAAAGAGGACACCTCATTCCCTAGCTCATGGAGATTTTCGCCTGGAATATACAAACCACCATCAGCTCAGAACATACCTAACTACTATTACAGGAGCAGAAAACCAAGGCTTATTGGAAGCTGCCATCGTTCAAAAAGAGAAGAAAAGACATTGAACTAGGTCTACCTGACCCCATGGCCTTTTCTCTCACACTAATATACTGCTTGAGATTCTTTTCAATATTTTCCTTCACTGTTGATCGCTTACCCTCTATCCATCCTGAGTGTCACCCAAAGTTTTGTCATTTAACATATAATATTCATCTGGAGGCAAACAGAAACCAAGAGTGCATGACTTGGCAAAAGCATGGGATATATTGAATGGACGCTGCACCCAACATTCACCAAGGAGAAAGGCACTCAACAGCAGTGTCTGGTGAGAGAGAGTATTCCCCAGGGATAGTCCCCTCCATAATCATTACTCCTTGCTTCTCTCCTTACTGTCTGTTTCAAAAAGCCCATTCACCAGCAGGCTTTTCTTGTCTTTGCTGTAACAGCAGCTTCACTGTGTGGCGAGCCAGGTGGTGGCAAGAAGATAATACAGCCCATGTTCGCACAACAATAGTACAATCAGGCATGACTGAAAATTATGGACAGTCCAATTTGTCACAGCTCAGTACAATAGTCCCAGACTGGTACGCAAGCAGCAGTCCTGACATAATCAAGATTCCATTTCTTGCGGGGCCACGCAGACAAATTTTACTGAATAAAATCAACAAATATTGTGGGCATATCTAACTCCATCATCATCACCTCGACTGCAAGTACAGTCTTTCATTTGGAAACATCAGCTACGGGGTCGAGGGTACCACATTCATAGGATCGATGAATCTGGGTCTTAGATATACGAAGTCCCTGAAAGACTGCCTAACCCACCTATTTATGTGAGATAGCACAGTTTTCTCTGGAGTTCTTAATAAAGAATCATTCATTTCTTCTTTCAACGTAATCAATAACAAGGAATTCATAATAACACAGAGTGATCCATTTTGTCATAAAAATGTAGTTGATAAAATGTTCTTTATGTAAACGTGAAATCTGGAATATATACAACAGATCATCTCTGTTTTGTAGGATAGTTGTCCGGTTTTTCTAACATAGTCAGGATTCCCCTCTCTAGGAATGCCTCCAGCCAGGCCTCATGAGACAAAATTTTAAATCCCTTCATGTTCCCTGGATGCATTCCAAGTTATCAGTCTTTCTTTACAATATTTTTGCTAAAGTTAAATTCGGTTGCCTTTGAACAGCATGGGGTTGAACTGCAAGGCTCCATCTATATGTGGATTTTTTTTTTCTCAGAACCAATACTCTAAATGTATTTTTTCCTTATGACTTTC
This sequence comes from Mustela nivalis, assembly GCF_964662115.1. Taxonomy (NCBI): domain Eukaryota; kingdom Metazoa; phylum Chordata; class Mammalia; order Carnivora; family Mustelidae; genus Mustela; species Mustela nivalis. The sequence goes on from NC_139039.1 coordinate 32,984,742, forward strand.
TTAATAATATTTTCTTTTCTCTTGCTTACTTTAAGAACACAGCATAGCACACATCTAAGATACAAAATATGTGTTCCTTACTGTTTACATTAACAGTCAAAAGCAGGATGTTAGTAGTTTTGAGGAGTCAAAAGTTATACTTGGATTTTCAGCTGCTTGGGGGGTTGGTGCCTCTAAAATCCTTCATTGTTCAAGGGTAAAGTTGATGTCACCCAGATGTCATCTCCCTCATCTTCACGGGAATCATAAGCATTGTGTATCTATTAATACAGTAGAAGATAATATTTCTTGTTGGCTATCCTGAGCTGAGAGTCGAATGGATCTCTGAAAGTAATTAAAATAGCTAACTTATGAGTCGCTTCCACTATTTCTGCCACTGTCTTATAACAGTTTTACGATGTAGGTTCTAGTATTAGACCCACTGTGCAGATGAGGAAACTAAGCCACAAAAAAATTCAAAGAAACTCATTGAGAGTAAACCAGCTAGATTTTTAAAAGATTTTATTTACCTGAGAGAGTGAGCGAGAGAGAGCACAGGAGCAGGAGCAGAGGGAGAGGGGTTAGCAGGCTCCGCGCTGAGCAGGGAGCCCTACCTGTTTGTCCCATCCAAGGACCCTGAGATCAGGACCTGAGCCAAAGGTAGATACTTTACCCACTGAGCCACCCAGGCACCCCAGTAAACCAGCTATTAAGTAATGGAGTTCGATTTGGATTCAGGCAGGTTGCTGCTAGAGCCCCTGCTGGTAACTATTACGCAATACCAGTAGTTACCAAGGGTAGGCTCTGAACCAGAATCATCAAAACCCTCTAGGAACCTGGTAGAAGTGTGTACCATCAGGCCCCATTCCTGATCTAAAACAGAAGCTCTGAGTAGACTGATGCCACTTATAAGCCTGTCCAGAAGTTCTGCTGTAGGATCTAGCTTGAGAGCTACTCATCTACAGAACATGCATGTAAGTCCTTAATGCAAGGTACACATGCCACTCAAAAAAGATTAAAAACAAAGAAACAAGACTCCTGAACAATGAGAGTTGGTTCTTACCAGTCGTGGACCAGAGAAGATCAGAAAGCCACATACAGTATTGCTGACAACAGATTTTTAAAGGATAACTCACCTACTAGGCATCTAACATTACTACTTAATCTTTTTTCTTTTTTTACTATTTATTCTTAAATAGTGTGTCAGCATAGCGTTTCTTTTTGTTATTATTCAACGATCTTTGAAAAACTATCAGGGCCTCTTCAACTGGAGGACTGAAAGCACCATCCCCACAGTCACGGCTGATAGCCAACTTAGAAGATTTGTCTGTTTCTAGGACGTTGACGGATTTCTTGTCTCTCTTAATGCCTATCTTTTCCGTGGTCATAAAAATTCATTGCAATTTCACAACTGATTTTGTATCTCCAAAAACTCATGAATGGAAAATGGATTACTTGTCCTAGGCATAGTGAGGATAATAAAAATGAATGCATTTTCTTGAACTACTTAAATATCTTATTAAATGAAGTCAAGGTCATTATAATCTCTTGGGTAAAATATCTATGGTACTTTGAAAAGACTATTGCTTAATCCATCATGATTATTGGGTTTTAATTATTTTACTGTTCATATGAGATTACAACATGTGGTTATCAGTCCTAGACACAGTAAGTAATAACAATCAACAGCCAATTACAATTTATAGTTTCCATAGGTGCAAAACCAGTCAAAATATATCTAGGTGCACTAATTGGCCCTATAATTTAATAAGACAGTCTTGATGAAGTTCTAGAACCTAGGTGAGTTTCAGTGGGCTGAGGTCCGGAGCCAATGACCAAGAAAGATTTCTTGAGACATCTTTGGTGCAAAATGGTGGTTTATTAAAACACGGGGACAGGAGCCGTGGGCAGGAAGAGCTGCTGCCCCAGGTTGTGAGGGATGGCAGGTTATGTACCCTGCCTTTGGGGGAAGGTGAGGGAAAGGGAAGTTTTAATGGAGTTTTCATATGCTAAAGAGGGCCTACAAGGTGCCACGGTGTCCCAGGCCTACCTGAGGCCTTGCCTTTGCAGCTGGATCAATGTTGTCTTTAGACCAGCCATTAACATTAAGATAGTTGAAAGACTTTTTGGTGGGGGGTCACAATCCTGCTATCAATCGTCTTTGTTAGTGAGATTTAGGACATTTGTAAACCAAGGAAGACTCCTGTCTAGCAGGATTGTGAGCTCTGCAAGTTAACTATTTGCTTATTGTTCATGGCAGTCAGGGCTGCCTGAGGGATCCTACACTTATGATAGAGGGGAAGCGGATGGGGGGGGGGGTACAAGGCGCCAGCTTTTGCTTTGTCTTCAGCCAGCCTCGTGCTCCCTCATCAGTCTCATCAAGACTTTTGTACACCTGCCAACTGCTGCCTGTAGCAAGAGTAAAAGTCAACCAGCAATTCCTATTATCATACTTTTCAAGTTACTTGTTTGCTTAAAATTACCTAATCCAAAAATACCCCTGGGAAGGATGATCACATTTTACCGTTTGGTTTTAATCGCAGGGAAACACACAGAATTAGAGTTCCATGTATATGTAAGATACACTAATAATAATCCCAATTATTCCCAATTATCCTCCCAAATTTAGATGGTGAGGTGGCAGCTGTGGTTAATAAAAATAGCACTTAGTTTTGGAATCAGAAGACCTAGATATTTTGCCACACACCATCTGTGTGACCTTGGGCAACTCATACCAAGTCTCTGGGCTTAATTGACTTCTATGTAAATGGTTATACTAAAATTTTATCTCCTTACCTCACAGTATGTGCATGAGGATTCCTTGACATTTATAGGGAATAGCTTACGTAAAAGGTGAAATTCAGCTTAAATGGTTTCAAGCGATTTTAATAAAACTACTCACTTATTCACCTTTTTATAGCTCTGTTTCCATTCTCCCCTTAATATTGGGAGAAATTTTGAATTTTTATCTTTCTTTGCTTTAGTATGTCATGTTTTCTTTTTAATATAGCAAAAAATGAAAAAAAAAAACCTCAGATGGCCAAATTTAACTATATGTTTGCTTTATGCTGTACTTTTCTTCTGTATTATCTTAGAGATTAAGAAAGAGACAATTAATACCCAATTAAGACATACTTACAACTAGTTTTTATGAGAGAGTATGTTTTTGCTAGTGATAGAATCAAATGATTCTAGATTCTAGTAATGGAATCAAGACCGAACATCAAAAAGTATGTTGCTGATAAGTATTTGCAAGTGAGTGTCAAACTTCAGGGGGCAAAGTATGCTTTATGATAAACTTCAGGGGGCAAAGTATGCTTTATGATGAAGATTTTGACACAGAATTCAAAGCAGGAGAAAAGTCCATTTCCTTTTCTTGTATGAAATTGTGTTTTATCTGTGTGTTTATGGAAAATATAAGTGAAGGGAAATGTAGATTTCCTCTCATTCCTTGTCTCCATCACTAGATCTTGCACTTAGCTGAATTTCTACAGTAGCAATATAAAAAATAAAACTCCAATTTGAATGGACTCTTATCTGACTGATAAGTATCTCCATGCACCTATCTTTCTGCCCAAGGGCTCCTAAACCATAGTTTAGGCTGAATGAGAAATAATGAAATAATCTTCATCCGTTCAAAAACAGTTTCTTCTAGCACCAGAGACTCGGACTTTTCATTCTCTTCAAATCATTCTCTTCTCAAAACATTTTTACATAGATATAAGCATTAACCTTTCCTTTAGGCCACTGTTACTATCATTATCTAAAATTCTTTTCTGAACATCAATTGTGCAAATGGAAAAGGTACTTCCAGTTAAGAAAGGGTAACTCTCCTTAGGGAGCTGACAACATAATAGAATATTGTTTGTATTGAAAGTGCAATTCTAGCTGAGGTTTTATTTTTTAAATACCTAATAATCCAAATTATCACAAAGTCAAATCTACTCCCTAGTGATGTACTAGAAAGCTAGATTCACAAGGCCATTAGGTAAGTTACTATTAGGTAAGTTTCCACTCAGCACAGGGCCAAATCCTGTTTTTAATTGACTTATTTTTTTCTTGTGGTGAGAAAGAAACAGAATTCGAACAGTTGGAAATTAAAAAGACAAACTACATACATGATGCTATTTCATTTCACAGATTGTGACCTCTACATCCCAGGTTAAAGGTGACCATGGGACTAGGAACCCTTTATGTAGACCAACTTGCTCATTATCTAATAACTTTGAATCAGTGTACATGCAAAAGCCAAATGCATATTTTCTAGAAGTAACAAAGTAGGAAAAAAATGTTGAATGTGTTTCCTGTGGGGAAGTCACAGATGAGGCTACAAGACGAGGTGAAAGGAGACCTGGAAAAAACAGAGAAGGTGGGGACCACTTGGTGGCTGTATAGAGAACAAGTCTCTTGTTGGCTCAAGAGAATGGACTCTGAAATAGAAGTTCATTATGTTTTGTTCACTCCTCACCAAAAGCAATTATTTCCGGTCTCTGACTAGAATTTTGGGAAAGAGTCTCTCATTTGAAGATCCTGGATAGGAGCATTGAGTAGGTCAGTGAGTTGCACCTTCTGAAATCTATTCTTTCAACATACAACTGCCATTTCCCAATTCCCAATATCATATTTACCTCCTTGAAGACTAACTCTTTTCACTGTGTACTGAATTAGGGTCTCCTTAAAAATATGGAGGTCATTAAAAGTACTCGTTAAGATCCTGTGTGCAGAAACACATAGATAATGGTTTAAATTTCTGATACAACACTTAATTAAACTACAGTTGACCCCTGAACAATGCAGGGATGGGGGGTGCCAACCCCCTACAATTATATACGTATATCTTAACTACTAATCTAATTATCTAACTACTTAATATCTTAACTACTAATCTAATTATCTATCAGGTAATTACTAATCTAATTACTAATACAATTATCTATGTATATCTTAACTACTAATACCCTACTATTGACCAGAAGCCCTACCAATAACATAAATCATCAATGAACACATAGTTGTATGTTACAGGTATTATATACTATATTCTTACAATAAAATAAATACTAAGCAAATCATAAGGAAGAGAAAAGTACAGTTATAGTACTGGACATACGTTTACTGAAAAAAAAAATCTGTGCACAAGTGGACCAAGACAGTTCAAACCTATGTTGCTTAAAGGTCAAGTGTAGTTAACTTGGCAGTTTTTGTTTCATCTGTGAAATTGAGATCCAAATTCCAAGTGAGGCTCCCTTAGAATAATGTGTAAGAAATAGACCCACGGCTGACAAGCCTGGAAGAGTGAATTTTAGAAAGAAGGAAATGGTCACCAGTTTCCAGTTCTAAAAAGAGGCCAAGCAAAGTATCAAAGAGCACATACATAGTCAGGGCAATTAAAGATAGAGATTCTTGGGATGCCTGGGTGGCTCAGTTGGTTAAGCAGCTGCCTTCAGCTCGGGTCACGATCCCAGCGTCCTGGGATGGAGTCCCATATTGGGCTCCTTGCTTGGCGGGGAGCCTGCTTCTCCCTCTGCCTCTGCCTACCATTCTGTCTGCCTGTGCGCACTCGCTCTCTCTCTCTCTGACAAATAAATAAATAAAATCTTAAAAAAAAAAAAAGACAGAGATTCTTGGAGATATTAGTAACATCGGCAGTCCCTTTTTCAGAAAAGTGAAGGAAAAAATAATATCTAGAATGGGAAAGATTGAGGAGTACATAAGATGAGATGCTGGAAATGGTGAGTCTTAGAGGAAAAGAATTTTAAGAATAGGATGAAGGTACGGATGACCTGGGAGTGGTAACTAGAAGAAGAACTCACTGAAAAGTCCAGGTCTGGACCTGAGCTGGACACAGTGTTTTAAAGAATAAACAGTCTACTTGACAAGACTCTAGTGGAATTAGTATCCTCAAAGAGAAACAGAACTCGGGTAAGGCAAAGAGAGAGAACATCCAACAAGATACTATACCACAGTGATTGTTGAAGAAGTTCCATACGGAAGTGCAAAGGGAAGAAGAGGTATCTAGATCAAGCCAAGTAGTACACGGCAAGTTATGGTCTTGATGGGCAACTGAAAGTATATAGAAGCATGGAGACCTATCTTGTGGCTTGACTGTTAAGGTCACAAATGAAAGATGGGTCCTAGTCCTAATGCACAAGCATTTTGTTTTACTCCACATTGTTTTTTATTATATTGAAACACGTAAAAAATCAGTGTATTTACCTTTGTGAAAAAGGATTTCTTGCTCAGTATTTAGCCACTGATGTGCCCTTCTAAATCGGTAACCTGTGTTTTATTTTATATGTTGCTTTAGTAAAAATGAAACCTTGGAGTCCCCATGCCTTTTCCTCTGAGTATCTGACCTGTGAAACATCAACTTTTCCTCTTTACCCATGTCTCCCAGAAATAAGTTAAGTTGCTTTGATGTTTTATAAGTTTAATTAAATCCCTATCTCCAGGAAAAATAATGTTATTCTGATGTCTCCGAGGCACTATTTCTACAATCTGGTCCTTAGACAATATGCATCTCATTTTCCTAGAGAACTTATTAAAATACACATTCTTGAGTGCCATCATCAACCACATAAGAATTTCTGATCAGTAAACTTGAGAATATTCCACTGTAATTATCTTCATTCATGGTTGAGAAAGAATTTCCTTATAATTTGCCCCCCGCCACCCTGCCCTTAGAGATAATGAATACAATTCTAAGAAAAGGAGTAAAACTTTTGAGATCAGGAGTTGTTGATAAGGATTCTGGACTCCAGGAGCCTCTCAGGGCTGGAAAGAGTTCCCATGTTTAGCTTTTCAACTGGACAGGTGTGAGAGCTACACAGCTCTAGCACAGGATCACTAGAGAAGTGAGGCTTTGGATGATGGTGAAAATGTGTGACTAAAAATAACTGTGGCCTAAGAAATCCAGAAGTGGCTGAACTAGTTAGATCAGAGCATTAAAGGTCTATCCCTCACAGATGCTCTCTAGATCCAAAAACCAGGCAGCTGTGACATCAGTGCAGGAGGGATCAGCTAGATCGTATAAACAAGTGGGACAACATTCAATGCGGTATCAAGGCTCACAAGGAATAAGGACAGCAATGTCAACAGTAAAATGACCCAGAAGCATGACCACTCAGAGGCAGGTCTGCATTTTCAGAAAATCCACAGGACGGCCCAATGGAGTAAAGTACTCCAAAGGATAAATGGATTTTGTGCCATCTTCTAGTCAGGGTATTGGGATCTTAAACAAGTTTCAATATAATTCGAAAGTAAATATTTTGAGGAACAGTTTCTTTGGTTTTATTTATTTATAATAACCTAAAAAGGGTATCCAATGCTGAGAAAATAGAACAAAAATTAATTCAAAAGGTGGAATTTCTGTGATAGAAAAATAATTGTTAGAGAAAAATATATCAAGAATAGTCTTTAGTGATGTTAAACAGAGACTGATATCACCAAGACAGTGGCATGGTTGTACCTGACTTAATTTCCACCTCACAAAAAGAACAAATAACAACTATTCAAGAATAAGACAGCACAGAGAGAATCCTACAACACAGGGTTGAGGCATGCCTGTACCATAGAGACCAAGACATATTGCCTTAGAAGATAAGAGAAGCAGCTACAGATTGACATCATTGCCCTTTCCCCAGGCCAGCAGAGTACCACATGGAGATGTCTCCCCTCGACTTGTTCTTCCAGTCAGAAAGGAAAACCCAAGAGGGACAGGCAGGTCCCTCCGGCATTGTGGGACACTTCTCAGGAACCAGCACCTACTCTGATCTCACACCATGAAAAGGGCAGAAAAATCTGTGGGCTTCAACCAGTGGGAAAGTGACTACAAGAAGGAGGAGTGGCCTGTAACAACCAGCACATAGATCTTGGCAGACCAAGCTCATACCTGCAGTGCCTAAGTTATAATCCCAGTCTGAGGTTTTATTCGGTGCAGAAGCACGATGGGGTCATCCTCTGTTCAGGGAACTGGACAGACTACAGGTCTACTTTATTTGCAGGCTCAAACAAGGAGTTTTGCCAGCCAGAAACCCAGTTGGCCCACATCCAGGCAAGGAGCTGAAACACAGCCCCACCTACTGCGGAGAGTGTCTTCAGGCGCCCTCGGAACAGAAGCTGCAATAACTTCTGGAAGCTCTGCCAGAAGCATTTGAGCCAAGTGGTGGCAGAGGAGAAAAGGTCACTCCCAGAGCAAACCCAGCAGGAGGCATGAAGTGTTCTTAAGCACTGGCTAGGGAATTAATGCATAGCCAAGCCTGAGGGTAGTTCTGGCCCAACCCAAACAAACAAATTGTGTGGGAAGTTCAGACTTCCCCCAGGCAAGGGAGTCTCTACATAGCCCCAGCCACTGTCTTTCAGTCCTACCTGACCATACAGGCTAACTAGTGACGATTCCTAGAAGCTATACAACCCAGTAGCCCTCAAGCTAAGGGAAGGAAAAGCAGAGTCAAGAATTACAGAAAAAAGCCAGTGGCCTTCTTCAGTCAGGCAACATGGGCTGTGGGTCAGCCCACATTTCTCAAATGCACAAGGCACATTTTCTAAGACAGATCATATGTTAGGGCACAAAAAAAGTCCTAGCAAATTCAAGATTAATATAATATAAAGTATCGTCTCTGACCACAATGGCAGCGCATTAGAAATCACTAACAATCTATAAACATGTGGAAATTAGATACTCTTCTAAACAAACAATTAAAGAAAAACTTAAAAGAGAAATTAAAGTTTTTTGAATCCTCCCAAAATGGAAACACAACATGCTCAAACTTGTAGGATAGAGCAAAAGTATTTGTAAGATGGAAGTTCATAGCAATAAATGCCTATGTTAAAAAGCAAGAAAGATCCTAAATAAAAAAACCTACCCCTAGGGCGCACCTGGGTGGCTCAGTGGGTTAAAGCCTCTGCCTTTCAGCCCAGGTCATGATCCCAGGGTCCTGGGATCAAGCCCTGCATCTGGCTCTCTGCTTTGCAGGGAGCCTGCTTCCTCTCTCTCTCTCTCTCTCCCTGCCTCTCTGCCTACTTGTGATTTCTCTTTCTCTGTCAAATAAATAAAATTTAAAAAGAAAAAAAAAGCCTACCCCTATGCCTTACTAAATAGAAAAATAACAACCAAAGCCAAAGTTCAGGAAATAGTAAAGGTTGGAACAGAAATAAATGAAATAAAGAACAGAAAAATAATATAAAAATTAACCAAACTAATAGTTCTTTGAAAAGATAAACTTGACAAACCCTTAGCTAGAATAACCAAACTAAAAATAGAAAAATGATCCAACTTAAGAAAATTAAAAATGAAAAAAAGACATTACACTGATACCAAAGAAAATCAAAGTATTATAAGAAACAATAACACTGAATATCAACAAACTAGACAACCTAGAAGGAAACTTAAAACTTGCCAAAGTGAATCAGGAAGAAATATAAAATCTGAACAGACCAATTACCAGTAAGGAGATTAAATCAGTAATCAAAGATTTCATAACAAAAGAAAGCTCAGGACAAGATGGCTTCACTGGCAAACTTCACCAAAAATTTAGGGAAGATTTAACACTAATCCTTTTCAAAATCTTCCCCCGCCCCCCAAAAAAAGAAACAAAAAAGGCTCACTCTACAAGGCCAGGATTATCCTGATATCAAACAGGAAAAGCACTAGGAAAACTATAGGCCAATATCCTTAATGGATATAGATGTAAAAATTCTCAAAGTACTGGTAAACCAAATTCAGTAGCATATGAAAAGGCTTATTCATCATGATCAAGTGGGATTCATCTCTGAAATGCAAGGATGTTTCAACATATGCAAACAAATCAGTGTGATACATCACATTAACAGAATCAAAGATCATACGTTTATCTCAATAGAACCAGAAAAAGCATTTTACAAATCCATTAAGGATGAAAATTCTTAAATTAGGTAGGGAAGATACATATCTCACCATAATAAAAATGATACAGGACAAGACCACAGCTAGCATCATCCTCAGTGGTGAAAGTTCAAAAGCTTTTCTTCTAAGATCAGGAAAAAAAAAAATGGTCTTCACTTTTACCACTCCTATTAAAGATGATACTGTAAGTCCTAGGTAGAGCAATCAGGCAAGGATAAGAAAAATGCATCAAAATTGGAAAGGAGGAAGTAAATTTGCCTCTATTTGCAGATGACTATTTTATATGTTGAAAATCCTGAAGATTCAACATAAAAACAGTTAGATCTAAATGCATTCAGTAAAGTTGCAGGATACTAAATTAACATATATAAATTATTAGTATATCTGTACACTAATGACACATTTACACAAAAAGAAAAAAGATCCCATTTACAATAGTATCAAACAATAATAAAATACTTAGAAATAAATTTAAGAGTGTGAAAGAGGCTGACTCTGAAAACTATGACACTGGTAAAAGAAATAAAGAAAGACACAAAAAACTGGAAATATATCCTGTGTGCATGGACTGGAAGAATTTATAATGTTAGAATGTTAATACTACCAAAGGCTATCCATAGATTTAATGTAATCCTTATGAAGTTTCCACAGCATTTTTTGCAGAAGTAGAAAAAAACACTCCTAAAGTTTATATAGGACCATGGAAGAATCCAAATGGTGAAAGAAATCCTGAGAAAGAATAAAACAGGAGGCTATATCATCCTGATTTAAACCATACTATGAAGTTACAGCCATCAAAACACGATGGTACTGCCATAGAAATAGACAAATATACAAAATGGAAAAATACTAAAAGCCCAAAAATAAACCCAAGCATCTAAGGACAAATCATATTTGACAAGAGAGCCAAGCATTTTCTTTCTTTCTTTTTTTTTTTTTTAAGATTTTATTTATTTGTCAGAGAGAGGGAGAGAGAGTGAGCACAGGCAGACAGAATGGCAGGCAGAGGCAGAGGGAGAAGCAGGCTCCCTGCTGAGCAAGGAGCCCGATGTGGGACTCGATCCCAGGACGCTGGGATCATGACCTGAGCCGAAGGCAGCTGCCTAACCAACTGAGCCACCCAGGCGTCCCCAAGAGCCAAGCATTTTCAATGGAGAAAAGATAATCTTTTCAATAAGTGGTGTTAGAATAATTGAATAATCATATGTAAAAGAATGTAACTGAATCCATATCTAATTCACTCACAAAAACCCAAAACGAATTAAAGATTTAAATGTAACCCTCATTCTTACACACACACACACACACACACAACACTCAGAGGAAAAAAGCTCCTTGTTATGGATCTTGGTAATGACTTTCTTTTTTTTAATATGACAACTAAAGCACAGGTAACACAATCAACAATAAACAAGTGGGACTGTATCAGACTAAAAGCTTCTACACAGCAAAAGAAGCCATCAACAAAGTAAAAAGAAAATCTAGAAAATAGAAAATAATTGCAAACCATGTACCTGGAAAGGGATTAATACTCGACATACATAAAGAACTCATACAACTCATGAGCAAAAACAATAATAACCCAATTTAAAAAATATGTAAAGGAGATGAACAGAAATTTCTCCAAAGATATACAAAAGGCCAGCAGATATATAAAAAGATGCTGAATATCACTAGCCAATAGGGAAATGCACACTAAAACCGCAATGAAATATCACCTTATGCCTGTTAAAGTGGTCATCATCAAAAAGATGAGAGATAACAAATGTTGGTTTGTGCACTGTTGTTGGGACTGTAAATTGGTAGAGCCACTGTGGAAAATAATTAGGAGGAGCTTCCAAAATTAAAATATAGAACTACCAGGGGCACCTGGGTGGCTCAGTGGGTTAAAGCCTCTGCCTTCGGCTCAGGTCATGATCCCAGGGTTCTGGGATCGAGCCCCACATCGGGCTCTCTGCTCAGCGGTGAGCCTGCTTCCCCCCTCTCTCTTTCTGTCTGCCTCTCTGCCTACTTGTGATCTCTGTCTGTCAAATAAATAAATAAATAAAATCTTTAAAAATAAATAAATAAATAAAAATAATAAAATATAGAACTACCATATATTCCAGCAATTCCACTTCTGGGTGTATATAGAAAGGAAGCAAAAATAGTAATTCAAAAATTATCTGTACCCCAATGTTCATAAGAACATTACTTATAATAGATGGGATATAGAAACAACCTAAATATCCACTGGTGGATAAATGGATAAAGATGTTGTGGTGTATACACACACACACACACACACACACACTATAGACACAATCACACAGCAATATTCAACCATTAAAAAAAAAAATAGGAAATCCTACCATTTGTAATAGCATGGATGGACCTTGAAGGCATTATGTTATGTGAAATCAGCTAAAGAAAGACAAATAATGTATAATCCCACTATATGTGGGGACTAAGGAGGAAACAGTCAAAAGGTCTAAGCTTCCAGTTATAGGAGAAATAAATACTAGGGATGTAATGCACAACATGATGACTGTAACTCACACCACTCTATGTTATAAAGGAAAGCTGTTGAGAGTAAGGCCTAGAAATTCTCATTACAAGGAGAATTTTTTTTTTCATGTTATTGTATCTATATGAGAAGATGGGTGTTAGCTGAACCTATTAACCATTTCAAAATATAGGTAAATCAAGCAAATGAAAAAGAGTACTTTCTCATATTAAAAAACTATTTCTTCAGTTTATTCCAAAAGCATTTATTCAGCACTACAGTAGAGACTATTTCTAGGGAATGAGTTAAAAAGACAACTGTGCAATGTGAACAAACAAGCATGTTTATTTCATATTAAATTTGTTACTGAAACTTGAAAAGTTTTTCCAATAAATTAAAGAGTGAGGACTGCATGTTCAAACATTCAAGAATTCCAGTCAGTTCTGCCACTTTACTGGGCAATTGTGCCCAGTAATTTCCTGATGCAAGACAAGATACTTCACTTCTTTAAGTACCATTTTCCTCAGTTGTAAAATACAAAAATTGAGTGTGTACATCACAGGACTGCTGTGATGGGTGAATGAGATGACGCATGCCAGGTTCTTGGCATAGTCAGTACTAGCCATTGTAGCCATCCTATAATCCTGCTTTGTTTTTAATTGCTTAAGAGACTTTTTGTCAGTCATGAGACAGAAAGTCAACTACTCCAGCTTGCCCAATTAAATAGCAATACGGAGAAATTTCCTTCACTGATGAGAAATTTCACTGCATCAAATTAGATCCAAAGGACATGAGTAGGAATGAAGGTGGAGAGTGATAGCGACTCATATATCCTCCTCTTCAGAAACAACAACGGTAGAAGCAAGGACTAGACAAACACAATGTCCCATAACTTGAATATTTCTCTTCTAATGGTTTAAATCACTCAATGCATTCCATGAAAATAAATTTTAAAGAAAAAACTATCATTTCAGGAAAATGATACAGAAGGTTTCATAATATTGGTTAAAGTCAAACACCAAATATAGAATTTTGCATAGGACTATGAAAAAAAAAATGTTGTTTCTATCACTGCTATAGTGCCCCATCTCAACCTCCCAACTCTATAAATTAACATAAATAATGCTACTTCCTTTTTCCTTAAACAAGTTTTATTTCATGTATCTCTCACCACTTTCACTGTGTCACCATCATTATCAACCATCACCTTTCCTCATCCTAGACTTACTTGGCGGCTTTAGCTTTCACTACCGTACTGTGATGAAGTAGCTATACATTACAGGCATCTTCTGTTTTTTAACACTCTTTTTTTTTCATTTATTTATTTTCAGCATAACGGTATCATTATTTTTTCACCACACCCAGTGCTCCAAGCAATCCATGCCCTCTATAATACCCACCACCTGGTACCTCGACCTCCCACCAACCCCCGCCACTTCAAACCCCTCAGATTGTTTTTTAGAGTCCATAGTCTCTCATGGTTCACCTCCCCTTCCAATTTACCCCAACCCCCTTCTCCTCTCTAACATCCCTTGTCCTCCATGCTATTTGTTATGCTCCACAAATAAGTGAAACCATATGATAATGAACACTCTTAAAGGCTATAGGAAGGAAATAAACCAGGTATGGTTACTTAATCTTAGAACTTCTGATGTTTTTATAATAAATTAAACCATATATACTTCCCCAAAATGTCAAAAATTGCTGACCTGTCAAGGGCAATAAATTAAAAAAAAAAAAATAGCTGTTGCAGTAAGGTATTTTGTGCCCTAAAGAGAATAATTTCAACAGGCCAATTTAGGGATATATGTAAAATTATCAAAGGAGAGGTTAGTGAAGAAATAAAAACAGCTTCCTTTAAAATTACCATGATGGAATGAAATAAACAAATATGGAGGGACGCCTGGGTGGCTCAGTTGGTTGGACGACTGCCTTCGGCTCAGGTCATGATCCTGGAGTCCCGGGATCGAGTCCTGCATCGGACTCCCAGCTCCACGGGGAGTCTGCTTCTCTCTCTGCCCTTCTCCTTGCTCATGCTCTTTCTCACTGTCTCTCTCTCAAATAAATAAATAAAATCTTACAAAAAAAAAAAGAAATATGGAGTAGCCTCAGGAGAGTATAGGATCAATTTAATAAAAAGAAGCCTGTCTTTTCTCAATCTTACTAACAACAACGTGGCTTATAATTACTATCTCCAATTTCCCAATTCCTATGGACTCCACAATCCATATCAATCAAGCTCCTCTTGCCACAGTGTAACTAAGACCATTTTGTCAAGATCACAAATGACTTCTTTTTTTCTAAATCTAATAGTCCCTTCTCTGTTCTTTGACCTCTCAGTTGCATTCAATGCCTCTGACCACTCCATCCTCTTGGAGTACTTTCTTGACAGGGTTCTAAGGAAATGTTTTCTCTCTGACCTTACTGGCTTCATGCCCCACAATCTCCTTCACTGGGGCTCCCCTGTCTGGTTGGCCTCTAACTATGATCGTAATTTCTAACTTTGTTGTGGTCATTTTTCCCCCCACTTTCCAGAACTCCACACTGACGAATCAATTTCATACCTGACATCTTTGCATTGCCATCCACTATAGCTCTGAAAATGAATATACTCAAAAAAAGAAAATGAACATACCATCACACAAAACTCTCAAATTTGTTCTTTTCCAGGTGTTCCTCAACTTGAAAATGGTACCAGCACACCACGGTAGTTTAGATAGAAGGACAAAACCTTGGCGCATCCTGGACTTAGCATTCTTCCCTACCACACCCATGATATAATCATCAATCAAAGCCTATCAATCGCCCCCCCCCCCCAAAAAAATCCTTCATTCGGTTACTTGCTTTTACATCTATACCTTCCACTTTAATACAAAATGCCAAAATCTTTCATCTGGATTAATATAATAACCTCCTAGATGTTCTCTTTTCTCTCTCATTAGACTTCTTATAATTTTATAATAATAAAATCCAAACTCTGTATTCTGCCTCACAAAGCTCTGTGCCATCTGGCTTCCTCTTCCCATTGATCTTATCCTGGACACTTCCTGTCTGCCCTGATTCTTCCAAACAGCACCCCATGAATCTATCCAGCTTACGACTGAACTCAGCCTTTCCACAGCTATTAGTTCTGCTTGGAACACTGTGTCCTTGCCCAACTGCCTGGGATTGATTTTACATATCATCAGAACCCACCTTATTTTCACCTAAAATAAAGTACCTTGCTTTCTGCTGAGAACCACCCTGTCCCTCTCTACATGCCACTTGAATATAAGCTCCAATAGGGAAAGCATTTCTGTTTAGCCTACTTAGTAGTGGACCTGTGGCACCCAGAAGAATACCCAGCACACAGTAAACCCTCAATAAACCCTTTCTAAAAAACTGGGTGAAGTGTTTCCGCTGCTTTCTCATGAAGACTGTGTTTTGTCTTGTTTTTCTCCCCCCCAACTGCACCCCCATGAAGAACGTGCATACAATGGGGATAAGCCTACATCTCTTTTCTCTTTCGATTCCCAATAGCGAATAATTTCCAAAGTATGAAAATCACTAAGAGCACTAGAAACACTTTGAACTAATGTATTAAAATGTGGCAAAGGAAATGAAGATATGCTAATCACCAGGGAGGATCCAGATGACATTTGATTAACAGATGAAAAAATAACATGAACTCAATCATGAAGTTTTGATTACTTTTTGCAGCCATGTTTGGCACACCATGAACGGTAATAAGGAACCTGGACTATGAATATCACCCAGGGTTGATGGAATTGTGCAGTACCTAAAAGAAGAAAACATTAAAGTACTAGTGAATAGTTTGATGACATGTCTGACCATGACATGCAGACTAAATCAAAGTTTCATCCATTGATAAAGTTATGTTGAATGGAGGCCTGCTGAGAAATGATATAATTAGACCAAATTTTGAGGAAAGCTGTAACAGTGATTTAGAGATGTAGGCTTAAGGGTATTATTAAACTTGAATCTCTGAACCCTAAGTGGTATGTGGATAGAATTCATAAGCATTTGCAAACTTCCTGCAATTGTGATATTTGCCATTTACATGCAAGCTTAATCATTTAAAAGGGACTAGAGATTACATTAGACTCTCCTAGGTGTCTGTGGCATAAAAGATACAATTACCCTAGGATTCCAAAACATCAATGTTCAATTACAAGTAACAGATAATGGCTAAACATGAAAAAAAAAAAAAAAAAAAAAACCTGAGAAACCTTATTGAAGGAAAGTACACACTTAGATACTGAAGAAAAGAAACTGAGTTTATTTAATATGATTTTGTTTCATGAGGAAAGTGAAACACATTAAAAAATAAGCTTCTTGGGGCACCTGGGTGGCTCAGTGGATTAAAGCCTCTGCCTTCGGCTTGGGTCATGATCCTAGACTCCTGGGATTGAGCCCCACATCGGGCTCTCCACTGGGCGGGAAGCCTGCTTCCTCCTCCTCTCTCTCTGCCTACTTGTGATCTCTGTCTGTCACATTAAAAAAATCATTTTAAAAAAAAAAGCTTCTTGGACAAATATTTCAAGTTGATGTTACATATACTATGTGTGAACTAACATTTTTGACAATAAATGAGGTCTCCTCAAATAGTCATAATGCATAAATCAGTAAAATTAAAAAGAATAAAGTGGTGTTTTCATTGTAATAAGAATCACTTAGATACTAGGAGAGTCTAATTTTTGCTTGTAAACATTTGGAAATATTCTTACAAAAATATTCAAATAATGATGTCACTAAAAAAATGTCATGAGGTGGAAAAGTTGTCCAGACTTTGAACTACAGAATAAAACTTTTCAAATATCCTAGCAAAGTTAATGAACATTAGAAACCAAGAGAATAAATTTCAAGAAGTCTCAGGTAAATGTTTAATAAGGACATTAAAGGTTTTTTTTAATATTTAATAGTTATAGGTGCTAATAAGTTGACCATGAGTCAGCAATGTTTAAATCCTTAACATTTCTAAGCACCATTTGTGGAATAAATATAGACTAATATTAGTATATTAGTATAGTATATTACTGCATATTTTCAATGGTGATCAATTTCATACCTTTTTTTTAAGATTTTATTTATTTGACAGAGAGAGATCACAAGTAGGCAGAGCAGCAGGCAGAGAGAGAGAGAGAGAGGAGGAAGCAGGCTCCTCGCTGAGCAGAGAACCCGATGCAGGACTCAATCCCAGAACCCTGAGACCATGACCTTAGCCGAAAGCAGAGGCCCAACCCCCTGAGCCACCCAGGCACCCCAATTTCATACCTTTCAAAAACAAAGCACATAAATTCCATAAATAGGAGAAAAAGATGAGTGTCTCCGATAATACATATTATCTACCACGTACCAGGCATTATTCTAAGCTAGAGTCTAGCAAAGTATTATCCATGGCAAAATTTAATGCAGGGTTTATTTCTGTATGAGCCTTGAACTAAGAATGCTTTTGCATATTTAAAGGGTTGAAAAGAAAAAGAAAAGAAATAGGAAGAAAAGGGTGAGGGTAAAATGAGGAGGACAAGGAAGGAAGGAGAATAGACAGAATACGTAATACGGATCACAGGTGGATACTAAAAACCTACATATTTACTTACCGGACTTTACACAAAAATTGTGCCTACCCATGCTGTAGGCATTCAATCAAAGATTAATTTAGGTTTACAGAAAAAGACTGGGGAAAGAGTAAATGTCATGGATTTTTGTGTATGTAACAGGGCTTACATAAATAATTGCAAAAAGTTGTTCCATAACTGTAGGAATTTAGTCTGCATCCTAAAGAATAATATTACAAAAACTGCTTTACATTAAAACAGTTTCAGGGCACCTGGGTGGTTCAGTCGTTAAGTGTCTACCTTCGGCTCAGGTCATGATCCCAGGGTCCTGGAAAGGAGCCCCGCGTTGGGCTTCCCGCTCAGCAGGAAGTTTGGTTTCCCCCTTCCCTCTGTCCCTGCTTGTGTTCCCTCTTGCTGGGTCTCTCTCTGCCAAATAAATAAATAAAAACCTTAAAAAAGTTTCATAGCCCTTTCATATTCCTACACATCTCTGAAAATTATAAATTAAGAATATTACATTATTTGGAGCAGAGCAAGTTATGGTAAACTGATTTATTTACTTTGGGGATCAAATATATTTGAGGTTGAATTCAAGCCGGAAGAACTCAGCCACGGGAACTTCCCAGAGCCTGGCTGCTGCATGAACTGCGTCAACTGACCTAAGTGGAGCACGGTAAAGGAAAGCAAAGTAGCACCTGCTCAGAGCCAAAGGCTGTTCAAGCACAGGGAGACTTGAGAACACAGACAGGTAAGCAAGCAAAGCCAACTCACAGAAAATCCATATACCAGGATATTTCGTTTGATTCCAAAGATGTAAGACGGCCATTAATGATTCCAATTTTTTGTCTTGACTATATCTTATTTACATCATGTTATAACAGTTAAATATGTTAAGTTTATAATTTACTGTCATTTTCTAAAGAAAAGAAGACTGTAGTTACTTGGATTTGCTGAGGTCCACATAGTTTGAAAAAATAATGCAGGTGTACTGAACACTGGCTTCACAGTAAAATCACGTGGGGAACTTTTAAGCTTGTATCTTTGGGGATAGACCATTGGAGACTCATTTTTCTGGATCTTTGGGGCTAGACCATTGGATCGATGGGGCCCAGGAGATCCGGGCCTCATCTGGGTTTAACTCTACATGTAATTCTAATGTGAAGCCAAGGTTGAAAATTAAATAAATCTGTCAAAATCTTATTATATGATAATTATGTCAATATCTAGAAACTACTGTATATATTTTGTTCCATAAAAATTAAAAAAAAAAAACTGTGTTAACTACTAAAGAGTTTAAGTTGATAAGAAGTGAACAATGTGAAATTCAAAACAAGGCTTAGGGACAAATACAGAATAGGTAAGGTAACTACAAAGTTTAAAGATCAGAGATGATAATCCATAAAGACAGAATCTTACATAAGAAATTATCAGTTAGGACTCTTAAGTTGTAGAATTGAGTTTGCTGTTCTGATTCGTGAAAAGTCCATGTTTTATTATTGTTTTTAGTATAATGGAGAGGCTTAACTAAATCCTTTTTGTTTTCCTTCTACCACCAATATTCTCCTAGTAAGCAATCCAAGTTCCCAGTAAGACTTCCTTTAGCCTTGGAGAGCCTGGGTGGCTCAGTGGGTAAAGCCTCTGCCTTCGGCTCAGGTCGTGACTCCAGGGTCCTAGGATCAAGCCCCTCGACGGGCTCTCTGCTCAGCAGGGAGCCCGCTTCCCCACCTCTCTCTCTCTGCCTGCCTCTCTGCCTACTTGTGATCTCTGTATGTCAAACAAATAAATAAAATCTTTAAAAAAAAAAAAAAAAGATTTCCTTCAGCCTTGACTCATCTGGCCCTTCTGTTAGAAAGGGGGAGAAAAAAATCTGTAATTCCACATGATTTCCTCAGAGTCCCCCAAAAATCCCAGGGGAAATTCTTAACACTCAACAGTCCTTTCTACCTCAATCACCATTAGAAATTCACCACTCCAAGGCCTTGTCTCAAGCTTCCTTTCTGGTTCCTGTATCCCTCCTCTGTGTGGCCTCCCCTTGACCAGGGCCAAACTCCTCACATCTTTCTGTGTGGCCCTGGGAAACTCGTGGTCTTCCACGAGCAACATGTTGTCTCTGAATGTGTCCCTCATGTGCTTTCTCCACATGAAAGAAACCAGAAAGGCTGTGGTCCAAGGTGGCAGCACTGGATGCTCCTGAACTCTGCTTTCCCCACGGACACACCAAATCGACAGCTAGACGGGGAGCATTTCCCTGCCAAAAGAAACCCAGGAACTAGATGAGTGTTTCCTATATATTGGGCAAATTAAAAATTCATGTCATAACAGGTTAAAAAAAAGCTGAGCCCTACTCTCACCATAAACCCTAATCCTGGTGCAGTAACAATCAAGATGGTACTCAATTCCTACTTTCTTCATGAGGAGTATGGCTTAAAGCCCAATATATATCACAACTTTTAAGACTTTTGCCTTGAGGGAATACCACCAAAACACCTAGCTCTGAAAGCCAACAGCGTTTGTGTCCATGAACCTGTTGGGTTGGTGACTCCGGGAATGCAGGAGGAACAAGAGAAATGACCTCCCGGGGCTGCTATCTTTCAGTCCTATCCTCACCTTCCTCAACCCTTGACTCTCCAGCCAAAAGGAGGTATGCCCAGGTCACGTCTCCATAGGTAACCCGATACCTATGCAGGAAACAGAAGTATCAGGACCCTCCACCCTATACCCTCCAATCTCCAAATACCCTACCATATATGGATGTGAGGCCACTCCGTGCCGTGGCCTGATAAAAGACCCCCCCACGACTCCCTCCCAGTGCGACTTCCCCGACTCTGCTTTCCAGAGTGGCGGAGCCTCGCCCGAGGGTGCCCACCTCCTCCCGGCGCAACTTTCCTGGCTCCCCTTCTCCTGAGCCCTGAAACTTCAGAGAGTGCCTTTAATAAATCTTGTCCTGTGCCTACCTCGCCTGGTGTCATGTTTATCTCACCTGCGAAACTTTACAGAACCCATTAGACAATAGCAAAAAAAGAAACAATTCTTAACAGATTCCAGGATTGCCATGCCAATCCCCTAGGGCCCAGTGTAGAGTAGAGGTGGCAGGCAGAGAGACCCATATCCCAGTCCTTCCCTGAAAGAGGCCTGTTTGTGTATCCTAAAAGCTACAGTCTGAAGGTCAGGATTGTCACTTAACATACATCTAGGGGCCAGCAACAATCTTCACTAGAGACAAGGGTGGGTCATAAGTACCATCTTCACGCTCTTCTTCTGTCCCACTCCAGGTGATAGATGTCTCCTTGAAAAGAGCTTGTGCACATGCCTGGTACCCTCACTTTTAGGACTTCTACCCAGAGGACACACCCCTTGAAATCCTTGCTCGGGTGGCCAGTGGGGCTTATATTCCTGAGTTCAACAAAACTGCAGCAAACAAAGAAACAATTCTTAATCAGCTAGTACCCACCAGGATTCAGCATAAAAGCAGAAGACAGACATACTTAGCTTCCAGGATTTCCCTGAAAATGGTTATTTCAGGTTTCTAAATTAGCATACAACTAGGGACAAACTGGGATCCTCCCCTGAGACAATGACAGCCCAGACATCATCTCATTCCCCCCGCAGCTTACTCCAAAACACCAGTAGTTCTCTGGAACTTATATATGTGTCTAGCACCCCAGTTTCTGTACCTGCCATTCAGGGGCACAAGCACTGATCATCTGGCTTTGGAAGCCAACAAGGATTTCATTCATGGGTCCCAAAGGAATATAGCAAGCAGAAAACAAACAAAAAACAGTTCTTAATTAGCTACCCACATGGCTCAGCGCAGAGGAAACCGAAACACATACCTTTCACTCTTTCCCTGGAAAAGTTCTACATGCATATGTTAAAAGCTTCTAATTAGAGCTCAGCTTCCAATCAACCAGCACCTAGATGTTGAACAAGATTATCCCCTTTGGCTCAATTATGTGTCTTGGCATATACTCAACTTGTATGAGCCACTAAGAACAAAGGAGCAGCTTAGACAATCAAAAGTTTGAAAGATAACCAAGAGCTAGGGCTAGGCTAAACAAAAAAGTTTGTGTAAGATACAAGACCATTCCATCAAGAATGGGAGAGATATCAATTTTATCTAAGGCTCAGAATCAAACACAAATAGTCAATGAAAATGAAGAACAAAGAAGTATGTATTCAAAAAAAGAACAAGTTAAAACAACAGAAAAAAAACCTGAATGAAAAGGAATTCAGTGATTTGCCTGATAAAGAGTTAAAAATAATGGTCTTTTGGATTCTCACCAAGATCAGGAGACTAAGGATGAACAAAGTGAAAATTTCAATTAAGACATAGAAAATAGAGTATAAAACAAACTACATAGATGAAGGATACATTAATTAAGCTGAAAAATTCAGCAGACAGGCTCAACAGCAGCCTAATCAAAAAGAAGAAAATGTCAATGAACTCAAAGACAGGGCAGTGGAATTCGCCCAGAGAAACAAACATTTTTAAAAAGTGAAGGTAGATGAAAGGATTATGGGACACCATCAAATGGATCAATATACACATTACAGGGGCCCCAGAAGAAGAGAATGAGAGGGGCAAAACCTTATTCAATGAAGTAATGGCTGAAACTCTTCTTAACCTGGAGAAAGCCATCCAGATTCAGGAAGCCCAGAAAGTTCCAAACAAAATAAATGCAAAGACATCCACACTAAGACATAGTATAGTTAAGCTGTCTACACTTAAATACAAAAGAGAATCCTAAAAGTGGCAAGAAAGAAACAAGTTGTTTCATACAAGGAAGTCCCCATAAGACTATCAGCAAATTTTTCAATAGAAACTCTGTGGGTCAGAAGGGATTGACATGATAAATAAAAGTGCAGAGGGGAGAAGAGCCAACCAGGAATGATCTACCAAGTAAAATGGTCCTTCAGAATTGAAGAAGAGAGTTTTCCAAACAAAATCTGAAGGAGTTCATCACCATGAGACCAGCCTTACACATGTTAAGGAAATGTCCTCAAACTGAAACAACAGGATGCTAATGAGTAACAGAAAGACATATAAAACTATAAATATCACTGGTAAAGGTAAATATATAATTCATAATACCCTAATGTTGTATCGGCAGTAGGGAAATCACTTATAAATCTAGTATGACAGTTAAAAACCAGAAGCAGTAGATATAACTACAATAACTTGTTAATGGACACACAGGTAAAGAGCTGTAAACTTTAACATCCAAAACATACAACATGTGGGCAGGACAGAATAATATAAGGCTCTAGTATGTGTTCAAACTTACAATGTTTAGATCTTAGACTAAGAAAAACAAGATGTTTTTATATGTCTTATCACAACAACAAAGCAAAACCCTGTAACATATACACAAAAAAAGCAAAACCCTGCAACATATACACAAAATTAAAGAGAAGAGAAGTCTATCAGTACAGAGCATCAGCAATTCACAAAGAGAAAAAGAAAGCAAGAGAGGAATTACAAAACCACCAGGCCCCAATGGCCAAAGCAAACGTGACAAAGAACAACAAAGCTGGAGGTATCACAATTCCAGATTTCAAGATACACCAGAGAGCTGTAGTAATCAAAACAGTAGGATATTGGCACAAAACTAGACACATATCAATAGAACAGAGTACGGAGCCCAGAAAAGAAGCCCGCACATATGGTCAATTAATCTACAACAAGGCAAGACATTGCAAGGGGGAAAAATTAGTCTCTTCAATAAACAGTTCTAGAAAAACTGGACAGCTACACGCAAAAGAATGAAACTGGACCACTTTTTAATACCATACACAGAAATAAACTCAAAGTGGATTAAAGACCCTAATGTGAGTCCTGAAACCATAAAAATTCTAGAAAAGAAGATAGGCAGTAACTTCTTTGATACTGCCTTGGCAGCATTTTTTTTTTTTTTTGACCTGTCTCTTAAGGAAAGAAAACACAAAATTAAACTACTGGGATGACACCAAAATAACATTTTTTCACAGCAAAGGAAATCACTGACAAAACACAAAGGCAACCT
Organism: Mustela nivalis; assembly: GCF_964662115.1. Taxonomy (NCBI): domain Eukaryota; kingdom Metazoa; phylum Chordata; class Mammalia; order Carnivora; family Mustelidae; genus Mustela; species Mustela nivalis. The sequence goes on from NC_139039.1 coordinate 33,008,670, forward strand.
ACTGAATGGGAGAAAATATTTGCAAATAACATAACTGATAAGGTGTTAATATCCAAAATATTTTTAAAAATAAATAAATAAAAACAAGGGGCACCTAGATGGCTCAGGGGCTTAAGCCTCTGCCTTTGGCTCAGGTCATGATCTCAGGGTCCTGGGATCAAGCCCTGCATGGGGCTCTCTACTCAGCAGGGAGCCTGCTTCCCCCCTCCCTCTCTGCCTACTTGTGATCTCTCTCTGTCAAATAAATAAATGAAATCTTTAAAAAATAATTTAAAAAGTAAATAAAAACAAGAAAACAATCTGGTTTAGAAATGGGCAGAAGATCCGTGGAGTGAAGACACAGGTAATCAGTAGTAGAAGTCACATGAAAATATGCTCAAAATCACTAGTCCTCAGAGAAATGCAAATCAAAACCACAATGATGGGCACCTGGGTGGCTCAGTGGGTTAAGCCGCTGCCTTCGGCTCAGGTCATGATCTCAGAGTCCTGGGATCGAGTCCCACATCGGGCTCCCTGCTCAGTGGGGAGCCTGCTTCCCTCTCTCTCTCTCTCTCTGCCTGCCTCTCCCTCTACTTGTGATTTCTCTCTGTCAAATAAATAAATAAAATCTTTAAAAAAAAAAAAACCACAATGAGATACCACTACACATCTGTCAGAATGACTGGTATCAAAAAGACAATAAATACAAAGTAGTACTAGCAGTACGCAGAGAAAAAGGACTTTTGTGCACTAATGGTGAGAATGTCAATTGGTACAACCAATGCAGAAAACTGTATGAAGACTCCTCAAAAAATTAAAGATAGAAACCTTATGTTCCAATAATTCCACTACTGGGTTTTTACCCAAAGAGAATGAAAACACTAATTCAAAAAGATATATGCACTCCTCAGTTTATTGCAGTGTTATGTAAAATAGCCAAGATATGGAAGCAACCCAAGTATATAGTAAATAAATGGATAAAAAAATGTGCTATGTGTAGATATGTATATACATGCATGTATACATATACATATAATCAAACATTATGCCACCATAAAAAAGGATGAGATCTTGCCATTTGTGACAACGTGACTGGACCTAGAGTTATTAGACTAAGTGGAATAAGTCAGATTGAGAAAGACAGACAGTGTAGGATTTCATTCACGTGTGGAATCTTAAAAACAAATGAACAGGGCTCCTGGGTGGCTCAGTTGGTTGAGTGACTGCCTTCACCTTTGGTCATGGTCCTGGAGTCCCAGGACCAAGTCCCACATTGGCGGTGCTGGGGGAGGGGGGGGTCCCTGCCCAGCAGGGTGTCTGCTTCTCCTCTGACTTCCCCCTCTCTCGTGCTTTCTCTCTCTCTCAAATAAATAAAATCTTCTTTAAAAAATGAATAAACAAAAGCAGAATCAGGCCTATAAAGACCAAACTGATGGCTACCAGAGGGAAGCAGGCAGAGAGATGGACAAAATGGGTGAAGGGGAGAGGGAGGTACAGGCTTCCAGTCATGGCATGAATATGTCATGGGACTAAGAGGTGCAGTAAGGGGAGTAGAGTCAATTATATCATACGAGTGCCGCATGGTCACAGACGGTAGCTGCACTTGTGGAAAGCATGGCATAATGTGTACAGATGTTGAATGACTATGTTGTACATCTGAAACTAATAGAACACTGAGTGTTAACTGTATTCAAGTTTAAAAGTTAAAATAGACACACAGAGTGCCTGAATGGGAAAAAAAATAAATAAGACCCAATGATAGGCTCCCTACAAAAGATTTACTTCGGCTTTAAGCACATACAAGGTATAAGGGAAATTATGGAAAAATAGTTTACGTAAACAAAATGAAAAGAAAACTAGTAGTTATACTCTACCAAACTGGAGTTTAAGACAAAGACTGCAATAACAGCCAAAGATCATTTATACTGATAAAAGGGCCAATCCTTCAAGAGGTCTTAACATTCATAAATATTGATGCATCTGACATAGGAGCACCTAAATGTATAAAACAAATGTTAAGAGACAGAAAAGGAGAGAGAAAGATAGCAATACAGTAATAGTAGGAAAGCTTTATACACCACTTTTATCGAAGGAATAGATTATCCAGGGAGAAAATCAATAATGAAACATCCTTCTTACATGACGTGTTAAAGCAGAAGGACTTAGATATATAGAGAACACTCTAACCAAATGCAAGAAAATACATATTCCTCTCAAGTAAACATGAAGCATTTTCCAGGATAGATTATATGTTGGGCCACAAAATAAGTCTTTAAAAGGACAGGAATCATATAAAGCATCATTTCTGGCCACAAATAGCATGAAACTGGAAATTAATTATATGAAGAAAGGTGAGAAATCTAGAAGTATGTGGAGATTAAACAACATGACTGATGAGTCAATGAAGAAATCAATACGGAGATAAGAATAATAATGGAAAATACAATATACCAAGTCCTATGGCATGCAGCAACAAGTCTTTTTTCTTTTTTAAGTTTTTTTTTAAATCTTTTTTAAGATTTTTAAAAATTTATTTGTCAGAGAGAAAGTGTCCAAGGAGGGGAAGCTGCCGGCCGCAGGATAAACAGCTGCGCAGGGAGCCCGGCTCGGGGCTGGGTCCCAGGACTCTGGGATCATGAGTCAAGCTGAAGGTGGACACTTCACTAACTGAGCCACCCAGGCATCCCACCAAGAGCAGTTTAGAGAGAAAATTTTATAGTCTACATTAAGGAAAAATAGAGACCTCAAACAACCCACCTTTAGATCCTTGAGGTATGTGTATGTGTGTGTGTGTGTGTGCGCGTGCATGTGTGTGTGTGTGTATAGAGTAGAAAAAATATATATATTAGAGTAGAAAAAGATTTTATATATATATAATTTTTCTTCTATGCATACAATATATACATATGTATATGAATATATTAATTCGTGTACATATATGAATATAGTATGAATACACGCATTAATATATCATATAGGAATATATAATATTCATATATGTATATGAATTCATATGTGTGTGAATATATTAGTATATATGTATATGGATATGTATATATACATATATACATATAATTATATGTATATGTATAATTAGTATACATATATGTATAATTAGTATATTAGTATACATATATACTAATAATATAGTATACATACATAAATTAGTATATTAGTATACATATATGTATAATTAGTATACATATATGTATACATATATACATATAATACATATGTATATGAATATATTAGAAGAAAACAAGAAAAGGTTATAGTCTTCTAATATATATATATTAGAAGTAATGTATATGTATATATATGTATATATTAGAAGAAAACAAGAAAAAATTGGAGTGGAAATAAACCCAATGGAGACTGGAAAGAAAAGATCAATGAAACTAAAAGTTAGAAGTTTGTTTGATTTTTTTAAAAATAAACAAAATAAACTTTTAGCCAGTCTCAAGACAAAAAATAGATTATTTAAAATTAGAAATAAAAGAGGAGACTTTAGAACTTGTATTACACAATTAAAAGATTATTAATAGACTGCTATTAACAATTGTATGCCACCAAACTGAAAAACCTAGATATGGATAAAGTATTAGAAACATACAACATACTAAGACTGACCCATGAGAGAATAGAAAATCTGAACAGGCTAAGTACTAGTTAAGAGATTAAATCAGTACTCAATAACTTCCCCAAAAAAGAAATTCAGGACCAGACCACTTCACTGGTGAATTCTGCAAAACATGTGAAGAAGAATTAAGGACAATCCTTCTCAAACTGTTGCCAAAAATAAAATAGGTAAAAGAGGGAGAAAAAGAGAGAGAGAAGCAAAAACTTACAAACTCATTTTACAGGGCTAAAATTACCATATACCAATGACAAACAAGGATAATACAAAAAAATAAAATTATAAGCCAGTATCTGTGATTAACATGGAGGTACATCTTCAATAAAATATTAGCAAACCAAGTTCAGTGATATTTTAAAAGGATCATATACATTATCATTTGAGGCTTATTCCAAGGATGCAAGAGTGGTTCAACATTTGCCTCACAATGTGATACACTGCATTAATAAAATGAAGAATAAAAATCATGTCATCATCTCAATAAATCCAGAAAAACTTATTTAACAAAATTCAACATTCGTTCAAGGTTAAAAAGAGCAGCAAGAATGCACCTCAACAAAATAAAGGTCACATATGACAAGCTCACAACTAACATCATACTTCACGGTATAAGTTTGAAAGCTTTTGCTGTGAGATGAGGAACAAGACAAGGATGTCCAAACTTCTCACTTTTATTCAACAACGTACTAGAAGTCCTAGGCAGAGCAATCACATATCAGCAAAAAAATACAAATCAACACTTGTCAGAATGGCTAAAATCAGCAACACAAGAAACAACGGTCATTAGCAAGGAAGCAGAGAAAAGGGGATCCTTAACCGTCGGTGGGAATGCCAACTGGTCCAACCACTCTGGAAAACAGTATAGAAGTCCCTCAGAAGGTTAAAAATATAACTATCCTGCAATCCAGCAATTGTACTAGTAGATATTTACCCAAACAGTACAAAAAAACTGATTCTAAGGGATACATGCACACTCATGTCTATAGCCATTGGTTTCAGCAATAGCCAAATTACAGAAAGAGCCCAAATGTCCATCGAATGAATGGATAAAAAAGAAGTGGTGTGCATACACACATACATACATACATACATGCACAATGGAATAGTATGCAGCCATAAAAAGAATGAAATCTTGCCATTTGCAACAATGTAGATGAAGCTAGAGAGTATTACACTAAGTGAAGTAAATCAGTCAGAGAAAGACAAATAACCATACGATTTCACTCATAGGCGGAATTTAAGAAACAAAACACATGAACATAGTGGGGGTAAAGAGAGGCAAACCAAGAAACAGACACGTAGAGAGACATTAGAGAACAAACTGAGGTTACCAGAGGTGGGTAAGGAGTGGATTAAAGATGTGATGGGCATGAAAAATTGCTCTGTTGTGATGAGCACCAGGTGTTGTACATGAGTGTTCAATCACTGAACTGTGCTCCTGAAACTAATATTACACTGTATGTTCACTAACTGGAATTCAAGTTTAAAAAAAAAAAAAAAGCAACTTATGGACTGGTTAAAAAACATTTGAAAATGATATATATATAAGTTGTTAAAACAAAGAAAAAAAACACGCTCATAAAACTCAGTAGCTAGAAAGCAAATAATCTGATTAAAAATGGGCAGTGGTCCAGAATGGACATTTTTCTGAAAAAGATGTAGAAATGACCAGCCCGTACATGAACAGGTATTCAACATCGCTACCTATCAGGGAAACACAAATCAAAACCACAGTGTGGTTTTACCCCCTTCCACTTTTTAAAATGTCCATCATCAAACAGACAAGAGCTAACAGACACTGGCAGTGGAGAAAAAGGAACCCGCATACACTGCTGTTGGTAATGCGAACTGGTCCAGCCAACTATGGAAAACAGTATGTGGGCTCCCCCCCAAAATTAAATGAGCACTACTATATGGTCCAGTAATTTCACTTCTGGGTACATAATCCAAGGAAACAAACAAGATTTCTAGGACTTATCTCTACTCTCATGTCCACTGTAGCATTATTCACAATAGCCACCATATGGAAACAACCTACATGTTCACCAATGGAACACCTACATGTTACACACAAACACACACACAATAGTCCTTCTCTTAAACATGCATACATGCACACACACACACTACAGTGAATTAGTCATCCATGAGTAAGAAATTCTTCCTGTTGCCACAACATGGAAGAACCTTGAGATCATATGCGAAATGACATCAGCCAGTCGCAAGGCATCGTTTATATATGGAATCAACAAACAAATACTGAAACTCATAGTAGAAAAGTGGCTGCCGTGGGTTGGCAGGAAACAGACACACTTTGGTAAAATTGTACAAATGGTCAGCTATAAAATGAGTAAGATCTGAGGGTCTAATGGAAAACATTGTGACTATAATTGGTAAGTGTACTACATAACTGAAACTTGCTGAGGACTTAAATCACCTTCAGAAAGGGAGAAGAGATGGATTTTTTTAATTAACTAGATGGTGGGAATCATTTCACAACCTCTATCAAATCACCAAGTAAGCACTTAAATACCTTACAATTTTATTCAACCTATGAAGGTGGGAAAAAAAATCCATTAATAGAACTGGATTTTCCTGGAAGCACTAGTTCACCGGAAGTCATCTCATCTGACAGCTGGTTTTTGTTTGCTTCTCTGGTTTCTCTTCTAAACTCCATTTATTGAAAGACCTAGTGGTAGAAAGGTTTCCCAGTTTCCCCTTGTTATTTACAGAGCATTTTCCCTCTTCTCCTTAAAAGGCAGGAAAAAAGGAAGGGAAGAGTATGTCTGTTCCCCACAGTACCAAACTAACCTGTTCTTATGCAGTAACTTAGAGAACCACTGGTCTGGCCCTTCATTCAATGAATGTACCAGTACATACATGACTGCCATGCTTCCAGCACTATTTTTTTTTCCCCCAGCATTCCAGGCAGTTCCACATCTAGATGAATCTACCCAAGCCTCTAGCCACTAAGTTCCTTAGAGTCTCCTGCAAAGGATTTTCTTTTTCCTTCGGTCTCAATTCCGTTACTCAATGTCCTGTTCATATCTTTATCAATACGTACATTTTAGCATTATCAATAACTCAGGTAGTTCTCAAATATGTAATTCTCACATTTTTCAGCTCACTTATGATAGGAACCCAAACTTCCCAATTTTACTCTCAAAATTTTCCTTACATTAACTCCATCTCTCTTACACTGTCCATACCTTCCTCTTGAAATTACTTCTCTTCTTTAGTTATTCAGGCTTCAGGGTGTAGTGAACACTATGATTATATTCTAATATGCAGCTTCACCTTTTTTCTGCCTCTCTCTCCCTATGTTTGTCACCTAGCAACATTCAACTCTACTTTGTGCTTTACAGCCAAAAATTATCAGAGAAAAACAAGGAGTCATGCTATCTGATTTTAATACAGATATTCAATGTCAATAAGAACACCAAAGCAGAAAAAGAAAATGTTACTAATGTGGAGAAAACATAAATGTTAAATCTCCCATTAAAAAACAAAAAGGAATCTTAGGCCTCATAATTTTCTGCAGGTGCTGGCCAAAGCCTGATTTCATTTGCATTAAGAGTAATAGTCCTTAAAAGTGTGTCTGTACTAGCAATCCCTACAGCCTCCACACCCGCTGTCTCCATGACCTACACCAATCAAGACCATTCCACTGAAATTGAACTTGTCGACATCACTGGCGGCCACCAGCAGATAGATAATCACCTGACACAGTTAATCCCTATGTTCCTTCTTGAAATATTTTCTACAACGTTTAGTTTTTCTGCCTAAAATACTGACTTATCCTTCTCAGTCTTCTCTGATGACTCCCTGTTTTGGACCTCCCCTGTTTCAGACCTTTAAACATCAGAGTCCGCTAGGGTTTAGGGCTTTGTACTCTTTCTCTCTGCTCTCATTTTCAGTTGATCTCTTCAAGTCCCACATTTAAAAAGATCATTTCAATACATATTTGATGCATGAATGAATGAGTGGACCAATTAATAGGAAATTAAGGTAGAATTAATCAAAAAGTCACTTTTTTGCCTTCGCCGTAGGTTACAATACTAGGAAGAAAGGCTAGTTTAAGAAGTTCTGGATGAATAATTCAGAAACAAAAGTTTGAAACTAGAGAACCAAATGATCATATGCATATAATCTTGACTCCCCAGTCTGAAATCCTCTCTACTCACGTATAAAACTAAGTGACAGCTTTACTTCCAAGTCTAACCGACATCTCCAACTTCCCAAATTTAAAATAAAACTCTTGATTCCATGTCTTTTCTTCATCATGTAATATTAAAAAAAAAAAACAAAATATTGCTCTTTTCCATCTTTAAAAGTCGTACCACCATTTAATCAGGCATGCGCGCACACACACACGCACACACACACACATATACATACGAAGCATCATATTCTATCCTCTAAGCTCCACCCACACAACAGATGTCAAATATGAGTCCTTCTCCCAACTTCTACAGCTTCAATCTGACATTTTCTCACCTTAATCTAAAGCACCTACTCACTCTTGGACAGTTCATACTCCTGATTAGTCTTCCCGCTCTAATGCTTGCTTCTCTATGGTCTGTTCTTCACACAATCCTAAAGTTCTTTTCAATATACAGAGCACATGACTAGCATGCTCAAAATCTCCAAAATCTTGCAAAACAATATCCCAAACTCTTACCAAGTTAGAGCAATCCGTACTTGCTGTGGGTTCTGTCTACATTTTTACCTATCCTAAATACACCACTCTCATTTCAATCTTGACATTTGCATGTATGGTTCCTTGCGTCTGATCCTATATTTTCACCGTAATGTTACCTCTGTAGAGGAACATTCAGAGAGTATCCTATCTAAAATGCTTGTCCATGAGCACTGAGTAATAAATGGAATTGCTGAATCACCGGAGTATATACTTAAAATATATCACTGTATGTAGGTTACACTGGAATTTAAAAATTAAGTATTTTTAAAATAAATAAAATACTTGCCATGGTTACTGCCCTTGTTTCTATTATCTTGCTTTGTGGAATATTTATATATTACCTTCATTGTTCATATCACTGTATGTATCAGAATTAGTTTTGTTGGTGTTATTTATTGCCTGTTTTCTTCACTAGAATATAAACTCAATAAAGACAAAGATTTATTTACAAATATATCCTCAGTGTCTAAAGTAATACCTGAAAAGGGAATATTTTCAATGAATATTTCTCAAAGGAACATTGACACAAACTTGGGGCTTACTCTAGCCATTCCTCTAGAGGCTCAGATAGCAAGATTTATGGATCAAGTCTGGCTAATGTTAAAATCTGAAGTATTTAAGATTATAGCTTAGGGTTAGAGCTAAGAACATGATTGATATTACATAGAACTAGATGCATTTTGACACTATGGATAAATAATCCTGATAATGCTAATGTATTGTGTTATAATATATACTGAACTACTGGTTGAGTAGTAATGAGGAGTCATTACGTAGTAAATCACTAGCTCTCTAACTCGTGCTCTATGCTGATATACAAAAATATATGTTTTCAGTGCATGATCATTTATGCATAAGTTTGCATCAATACACATAATTAAGCTGTTTACCAAATATTTATCCTACATTTCATGTATTTCTACCTTTTGTACTATATTTTATTCTATTCTACTCTATTTGGGTTTCTTTTTGTTTCATTTTTAAAATGTGCTACCAGCCTAACAGATTGATTTTATGATGCACAAATGTTTCTCAAGCCACCATTTACAAAGTGCTATGGTAAATTACATGAAAGTTAAATAAAAAAGGAAACAAGAATATAAATATTGTCTCTAGTTCTAAAGAAATAACTCTAATGATGTCAACTTCTCCACACCGCCACCATCCTTAATCTTTTAAGTAAACAGGTAACAAACAATGGACGATGCCTCTTATGTTCTTGGTTATAGAAATCTTTCAACTACACATTTTGTGCGGTGAACTCAAACATAAGTTCGGGTCAAGGAATCACAGAATCCAATATGTTCATGTTTTTTAGTTCATTATGATCGTTGTAATTACCTCTGAATTATGTAGAAACATTTTACAACTTTATTTTAGTTCACGTTACTAGGAAACAAAGCAATGGAAGCAATGTTTTAGAGGATCTGGGTGCTATAGGGCAAGGACTGAGTACAGGACTGAGGCAAGACAAAACCTCCCCCGCTTTATTTAAAACCTCAGAGAAGGAAGGATTCTCTGCACATATCTATGCAGTATTCTAGGATATGTCAAAGTGAGTACTGAAAGCCTTAAAAATTGAACTGCTTAAGTCAAAACAATCATCATTTGAATTACCCAGAACATCTAGTGAAAAAAATAATGGCAAAAACTACTCAAAAACCTAAAAGCATATTACCACATATGTAGGAAAAAACAAGTCATTTGAAATAGAGAAGTTGTTTTGATTTTTGAAATAAGCTATAGGGTAAAGGGTAGACCTGCAGAGGGAAGATATATTTTTTAAACCAAATGTATTGCATATTTATAAAATCAGGTAAGCTTTTAATCCAGGGACAAAGAATTATTTTCAAGGACTACATATAATAATCTCTGGGAGGCATTAATTTAAATCTGATAGTCTTAAGATTTAGTAGTGCAAAAGTGAACTGATTTTTATCTAATAACTCACAAGTTGTTAGAAATTTTGTAAATGCAGAAAAAAATTCAGAAATTAAATTGTTGTATTCTCTGCCTTATTTTATTATTTTTATTTGTATGCATAGGTCTTCCAAAAGGGTGGAAGGTAGTATACAGATGAAAACAATGCAAGAATATATGTAGGTTCACTGCTGTGAAGTGTGTAAACCTGGCGATTCACAGACTTGTACCCCTGGGGCTAATAACACATTATGTGTTATTAAAAATTTTTTTAAAAACAATGTATGTAGGTTTAAATAGGTAAAATAGATCAAAGTCCATGTAATGAACCCAAAAACATACAACACACAACACACACACATACAATACATTTGCTTAAACACCAGAGTTTCAGGAAATTTTTAAATCCAAATTTTCTGGGGGCACCTGGGTGGCTGAGTTGGTAGAACACACGGACTCATGATGTTAGGGTTGTAACTTCAAGCCCCATGTTGGGTGTGGAGCTTACTTAAAAAAATAAAATAAAAAATCTTAAATTTTTATGACATTATAGAAGAGAGATGTCAAATTATGTTAAATATTGTTTTCTAAAAAAAAAAATCACACATACCGATCTGCCAAAAAAAAGGTTAGCTACAATCTAACAAGAAATCATCCCATGGATAATTACATAAAGAGAGAGAGAGAGAGAGAGAATCCTACCACAAATATTTTTAAAAAGATTTATAACAACATAGAAATAAAAACAAAACACTGTTCATCCAGATAGCTCTTACACAAATCATCTGTAAAAGAGCACTAAGTAGTGCAGTGACCCTGACTTTTTAGCTATTTGTACTTTGAATTACAGCTTTAAAAAAATCTTTTAAATAGATTATTTTAAAAATCCTATTTAGATAAATAGGATTTGTTATACATTAGATTACTGCATCCACATATATGATGTCTTGAATTTAACATGATTAATTAATGATCTAATCTGCTAAGAGTTACCCAAATAATGTTCTATAAAAATTTTTGTTAAGACCTAAACTTTGGACTTCTGAGTTAAAAGGGTAAAGCCTCTATGGCTTTTTTAAAACCAGCATTACCTGAGGGCAAAGCAAAAGCTATGAGTGGGCAGAGAAGAGGATTCACACTTAAATGGGATCAAGAAAAACATGTTCATCCTTTTTATGATTGTCTAATATTCCACCGTACATCACACACACACACATCTTCTTTATTCATTCATCCACTGATAGAGACTATATTGTCTCCAAACAGCAGGGTGGCTGTCAAAGGGAAGGGCAGTAGGGAAGTGGGTAAAATGGGTGAAGGAGAATGGGAGATTTGGGCTTCCAGTTATGGAATGTTTCCGGCATTGGAAGCAAGGTGCAGCATACGTAACATAGTCAATGCTACTGTAATAATGTTGCATGCTGACAGATGGTAACTACACTTGTGGTGAAAATAACAATGTATGGAAATGTTGAATCACTATGTTGTACACCTGAAATAAACACTATGTGTCAATTACATAAAAAATAACTTGAAAAGAAGACCCCATTATCAGTCACTAGTTGATGCCTGAAAACTCCAGATTAATGCCATTTTCTATCAATATCTTCTTTTAAAATTCAAATAAATCTAAGAATAATAACACTTTCAGATAGCATTAGAAATTAAGCTTAATGTGGGTTTTTTTTTAATCCTTTTCTAAAAGGAAATACATAGGGAAGAGAAGGGACTTGTAATCTAAGGACATATACAAGTTACAAGTGTTCAAATGAGGAAACCTGCAAATATTCACCATGAAATTCAGTGCTTGGTAATTTTGTTTAAAACCCCTGAGGTCAAATTTGAAGCAAGGTAGGAACTAAAAAGATTAGGATCTTAAAGAATTAAAAAAAGAAAATCTTCTAAGTTCTTACATAAGACATAATTCTCACAGGGTATGTATGATATATGTGTTCTAATGATGTACTTGGATTATGCCAGTGGAATAAATGAGTATATCTTTTTAAAGCTTTTCCAAAAGAAACTTTCTGAGAGAATCAGGCAGACCAAATGTGAAGCAGACATAATAAGATTACTGTGTATTATGCTCGACTCTTAACGGTTTTTAGTGGAGGAGTTCCCATTAGAATAACACATCAACTTTTCCTGACCTTAATTCTACTTTTCTCATGAGAGGGAGAATTACTTATGTAACCTATCTCTTTCTCTCCGTGTTTGGGATGATCCTGCTAAAGTAGCGCCCACGCCACACTATTTTGTGCATGCTTTTCAGAGCCAGCCTTTGCATACAGGGTTGGGTAAGGGATCCCGGTCATTTCTCAGGTCTTCGAGATGCTGAAGGGCAAGTCCCTGTATTGCTATGATTACAGACTAGTAAACCTATTAATGCTAAATACACAATGGGGCACCTGGGTGGCTCTGCCGGTAAGAGTCTGCCTTTGGCTCAGGTCATGATCCCAGAGTCCTGGGACCGAGCCTGCATCAGACTCCCTGGTTAGCAGGAAGCCCTGCTTCTCCCTCTCCCACTCCCCCTGCTTGTGTTCCCTCTCTTGCTGTGTCTCTCTCTGTCAAATGAATAAATAATATTTTTTTTAAATTCTAAATACATAAAGCTCTTTTCCCCAGAATTTAAAAGTAATATGGTAATTTGTTGGATCCTTGTCCATTTCTTGAACCAAATTTGTGTAGGAAATATGGGCACCAAACCCACACATCTCAGGCATGGGCTGGAACCCTTTACTATGAGACATTAAGTCAAAGTGGGGATCAAAATAAGGGAGAGACCTTGAGTGGGTCCAGGACTGGTTACCATAACCATCTGCTTTCGCAGCAGACATTTCAACTTGCAGTTGTTGCAGAATGTGGTCACCCCTTTTCAAGGTAAATGCCTGTGTTTTTACAGGTGAATGACTATTTCATATAAGCAGAAATAAAGATTTTGACACCTAACAAGAGGTGGCCTTTGGTAATACAAGTACAAGCTGCTTTTATGCTATAAAATCTGAAATATATCTTGAAATTCTTGGGCAGAGTTTTACTAAAAACCAAAGCTTCAGGAAGATTGCATTTAAATGAAAATAAACATTTTAATTTCATTAAAGGCTCCTCTTTAAAAAAAAAACAGATAATGATGATGCTTGCTTATTTCACTGTGTTTTTCAGTCTTGTGAGTAAATTCTGGAAGTAGGGTTTGTTAAATGAAGGATCTGGAGAGAGAGAGAGTGCCTAAGTTCAAATTCCAGTTCTGTCATTTCAAACTGTGTCCCTGGACAAATTATGAAGACATCTTATGTTATTTTCCTCATCTTTAAAATAGAAATGAGGTTAACAATATTAAATACCTCTTAGGGCTGCTTGGTGAGAAGGTAAGCTACAGATGCACTTTAAGAAATCACAGACAGACAAGCACTAGCTATCACCATTCTACTTAAGCTAGAGATAAAATAGGTAAGTTTTAGTTTAACTGTTCACACTGAGAAAAACTGTTCCTGAGAAAAATACAGGGAGTTGGTTCAAAATGGCAGCATTGGAAAAACCTGAACTCACCTCCTCCCATGAACACAAAAAAATCTGCAGCCATACTTGGACTATCTTTCACTATTAAAACAAAACAAAACAACAACAACAACAAAAAAAAAACACTAGATAACACCTCTGCAACAAATGACAGAAGATCTCATCAAGACCGAGTAGCCAAGTACAGAGAGGCTCTTGCCAAAAACACCACTCCAAGCATGGTGATTCACAATCAGAAGCAATGTCAGAAACATGGAATTTTTCTCTGAGGAATAAGGGGTTTATTCCCCACATTATGCACATGTTGGATCTAGCACCAGAGGTAAGTCTCAAAAATATTTACCTTTTGGGTTTAGTCCCCAAAATTGAAAGGGAGTACATTTAGGAGAATGACAGAACTATAGGTTACAGAGAACCCACTCTCTAAAGGCTTGTGCCTTTAGAATCCAGAGCAAGAACATGTTTGAAAAGCAACTAGACCATGGATATGTGGAAACCCTCTTATTAAACTACAAGCAACTACTGAAGAGGCAGGAACATGTTGGAACTCCCTCTAAGAACAGAAGTCCGCGTGGGCACCATTTTGGCACTCTCCTTCTAACATGCAAGCACCACTGGGCGTGCGCTCCACCCACCAGCCACAGCCAGCAGGCATATATGGTCCACACACGGGATGCCCCTTGAATAGCTGACTGTGGTAGTGGGATAGGGGAAGGGATTATTCTCTGAGCCACACAGGTCCTCTCCTACAGAAGGTCACTCCTTCAAGATGGGGAGATGTAGCTCTGTCACTTAGTCCATAGAAATAAACACAGACAAGCAGACAAAATGAAGACACGGGGGAGTATGTTCCAAATAAAAGAACAAGACAAAACCTCAGATAAAGACCTTAATGAAATGGAGATAAGCATTCTACCCGATACAGAGTTCCAAATAATGGTCATAAAGATGTTCACCACACTTAGAGGAAGAAGGGATGAACACAGTGAAAATTAGACAAAGAGACAGAAAAGCCAAAATACCAAACATAAGTCAGAAAACTAAAGAATACAGTAACTGGTAGGAAACATACCTTAAAGATGCTCAAAAGCAGACTGAATAAAACAGAAAAATGGATCAGCAACATGAAAGATAAAACAGTGAAACTCAGAACAGCAAAAGAAAAAAAAAGAATTTAGGAAAAGTTAAAATACTTCAAGAAACTGATATGATCTAGATACTCTCCCCAGCAAAGTTATCAGAATAGGAGAAAAAATAGTTTCCCAGACAAGCCAAGTTAAAGGAGTTCATCACCATTAAACCAGCCTTACAAGAAATGTTAAAGGGTGTTATTTAAGCTGAAAAGAAATGGCACTAATAATCAGAAAATGTACAGATGTAAAAATCTCACTAGAAAAGGCAAATATGTAGTAAAGGCAGTAGATTCATCACTTACAAAGCTAGTCTGATGATCAAAAGCTATCAGAAATAAAATCAAAG
The DNA here is from genome assembly GCF_964662115.1 of Mustela nivalis. Classification (NCBI taxonomy): domain Eukaryota; kingdom Metazoa; phylum Chordata; class Mammalia; order Carnivora; family Mustelidae; genus Mustela; species Mustela nivalis. Next base: position 33,023,903 of record NC_139039.1, read on the forward strand.
CTACAATAATTAGTTCAGGGATCTATAAAAGAAAATGTGGCATCAGGGATAACTAAAGGGGAGTAAAAATGTAAAATTTTAGAATGTGTTCAAATTAAAGTTGCTATCAACTTAAGACAGACCATTATAGACAAAGGATGATCTATGAGAACCCCACAGAAACCACAACGCAAACACTTATAGCAAATACACAGAAGAAAATCAGAAGGAAATCTCAACATAAAGTAAGGAAACCAGAAGGAAAAAGAAGAAACAAATAGAAACAACAAAAACAGCCAGAAAATAATTAAGAATATGGCAGTAAATACATACATATCATAACTTTAAATGTAAATAGACTAAATGCTCCATTCAGAAGAGAGAGTAGCTGAACAGAATAAAAACCAGCAACCATCTATGCACTTCCTACAAGAGACTTATTTCATAAGTAAGGACACACACAGACTAAAAGTCAAGGGATGGTAAAGATTTCCCATGCAAATGGAAACAAAAGGAAAGCCGGTGTAGCTACTCAAACAATACAAAAAAGGCTTTAAAATAAAGACTGTAATAAAAGACAGGGACATCACATAGTCATAAAAGGAATCAATACAGCAAGAAAATGTAACACTTATGAAAATACATGCACCCAACATAGAAGCACCACAATGAATAAAGCTAATATTAACAGACCTACAGGGCGGAATCAACAGCAATTCATAGACTTTAACAGCCCAATAATATTAATAGTAAGTTATCCAGAAATATTATTAAAGAAACATCAGCCCTAAATAACACATTAGACCAGAGGAACTTAACAGTTGTATACAGAAAATTCTAATCAAAAGCAATAGAATATACCTTCTTTCCAACTAGACATGGAGCATTCTCCAGGACAGACCACATGTTAGTCCACAAGACAAATCTCAATATAAAAGATTAAAGTTCTATCAAACATATTTTATGATCACAATGGTATGAAAATAGAAATCAATTACACAAAGAAAACTGCTAATAACACACACAAAAAAGTGGAGATTAAACAACATGTTATAGAACAACCACTCGGTCAAAGAAATCATAGGAGAAATAATACCTAGGATAAATGGAGAAATATGACATACCACCATCTACAGATGCAGCAAAAGTGGTTTTTAAAACCTTTTAAGGGAAGTTCATGGCAATACAGGTTTACCTCAAGAATTAAGAAAAATCTCAAGCAACCTGAATTTACACCTAATGAAACTAAGAACAAACCCAAAGTCAGTAGGAGGAAGGACATAGTAGATCATGATGGAAACGAATGAACTAGAGACTAGAGAGATAATAGGAAAGATCAGTGGAACCCAGCTGATTCTTTGAAATATAAACAAAATTGAAAAACATTTAGCTAGGGGCGTCTGGGGGGCTCAGTGGGTTAAAGCCTCTGCCTTCGGCTTAAGTCATGATCCCAGGGTCCTGGGATCGAGCCCCGCATTGGGCTCTCTGCTTAGCAGGGAGCCTGCTTCTTCCTCTCTCTCTCTCTCTGCCTGCCTCTCCGCCTACTTATGATCTCTGCCTGTCAAATAAATAAACAAAAATTAAAAAAAAAAACTTTTAGCTATGCTTAATGAGAAGAAATAAGAGAAAGGGAAAATAAAATAAAATAAAATAAAATAAAAAATGAAAGGTGATATATGATGAAATACTAAGGTTCATAAAGAGACTACTATGAACAATTATAGGCCAACAAGTGGACAAGAAGAAATGGATAAATTCTTGGAAACATACAGTTATCCAAGACTGAATCATGAAAACACAAAGTATCAACTGACCAATTACAAGTAAGGAGGTTCAACCAATAATCAAAAATCTCCTAACAAACCAAAGCCCAGATCCAGACAGTTTTACTGGTGAATTCTATGACAATTTCAAGATGATTTAATACCTATCTTTTTCAAACTATTCCAAAAAAACTGAAGAGGAAGGAACTCTTCCAAACTCATTTTATGAGGTCAGTATTACTCAAAAAACAAGGAACTAAATCATCAATGTGTTGAGCAGCAAACACCATCAAAACCCCAAAACCAAACAAAAAAAAAGGGGGTGAGAAATAAAAACCAGTCAGAATAAAATTCTACGTCCAGTCAAATTAACACACAAAAGTGAAGACAAGGGCGCCTGGGTGGCTCAGTGGGTTGGGCCGCTGCCTTCGGCTCGGGTCATGATCTCGGGGTCCTGGGATCGAGTCCCGCGTCGGGCTCTCTGCTCAGCAGGGAGCCTGGTTCCCTCTCTCTCTCTCTCTCTCTGCCTGCCTCTCCATCGACTTGTGATCTCTCTCTGTCAAATAGATAAGATCTTTAAAAAAAAAAAAAAAAGTGAAGACAAATGGAAGCCGAGCTCAACCAGGACCAGTAGACACCATAGACACCACCAAAAAATCGATGCTGGAAACGGGAAACCCCACTGACATGCCGCATACCCAACAGGACCCTTACCATAAGAGACTCTTCATCTTAGGAAACAAACAGAGGGTTGCTGGAGAGGAGAGCCGCGGAGGGACGGGGTGGCTGGTGATGGATGTCGGGGAGGGTATGTGCTATAGTGAGAAAAAATAAAATTGAAAAAAAGCTAAATAAATAAATAAATGAAATATTTTATGCAAACTAAAAAAAATACCTACACATACACACACACACACACACACACACACGAGCTTGACCAACATAGGCACAATTACAAGACGACAGACGGAAATATGTTGATAGTAGACTAAGGCAGGAGAGATATGTTTCCAAGACATGAAGGTCATTTCAACAGCTCATATTAATGCCAATATTAAAAAGAAAAATCCTAAGAATACGTTATGAACAAGGTTTTAAATGAAGCACAACTTGAGAATTAAAGAGACAAAGAGAGGAGTGTCTGGGTGGCTCAGTAGGTTAAGGATCTACTTTGGCTCAGGTCATGACTTTGGGGTCCTGAGATGGAGCTGCGTGGGGCCCCCCCGCATCAACCTCTGCACCAGACGGGGCACGTGCTCCTCCCTCTCATTCTGCCCCTCCCTCCCAGTTGTGGCATGCTCTCTTTCTCAAATGAATAAAATACACTTAAAAAAAAAAAAGACAAATAGATGAAAACTCAGTTCTTATTACAGATTTTGACAGTAACATTTATAGAATACGGTTAACCAACCTATTTATTTGTACTGACCTCTGCAATCACCTTGAGAACCTTCTGATCAAGTGCAGGTGATAGTCACCAAGAGAAAAGAAATGCCAGGCCTTAAAAAAAATCTCTGTAAGTTTAAAAGAATTGAAGTTATATTGAGGAAGTTCTCAGATGAAGAAAGAATTTAATTAGAAATCTAGGGAAAAAAAATAAAAAACTAGCCCTCCTCCCCTCGAACGAAAAGGGTAACCACAATCTTCTAAGTAACATCTTGGGTAGAAGAGCTCAAAAAATATTCCAAATAGACTCATCATGTCAACACAGTATGTTAATATTTGTGGGATGCAAGTCAATTAGTCCTTACAGAAGACTTAGTAGCTTTAAATACTTACATTATTACAATAATCAAAAACCCAATTTTCGGTCTTAGAACTGCAGAAAAGCCAAGGCTGACAGAAGGAAGGAAAGGATGAAAAAAAAAATCCATGAAACAGAAAACAGAAAAATAATGAAAACCTAATAAAATGTGATCCTTTAAAAAAGAATAAAATTTATCAATTTAAAAAAAATTGATAAATCATAGTCATGAATGGATGATGAACCCAAGGAGAAACTACAAATTACCAGTTCTGAGAATGGAAGAAAATACATCACTTCAGGCCCTGTGCACATGAAACTAATAACAAGCGTCGACACAAAGTCTTTGCCAGTAAATCCAATAAAAAGAAATAAAGTCATGGGAAGGCACAAAGTACCAAATTACCAAACTAAAGAAAGACAAGATCTTAACTGTACTATATTTACTAAAGACACTGAATAAATAACTTCCAACAAAGAAAACTGCATGCCCACAAAGCTTTACTGTTTCATTTTAGCAAACACTTAATGAAGAAAGGATACGAATCTTACAAAAACCTCTTGCAAAACAGAAGGCAAGAATGTCCCCAACTCATTTTATGAGATCGGTTTAACAATTAAATCAAAATCTGACAAGAACATTAAAAGAAAAAAAAAAGATTATTCACAAATACAGAAACTAAAATTCTATCTAAAAATATTAGCAGATCAAAGGCAAAAATATATTCAAAATAATATACATCATTAAAATAATTAAAATTGCTCAAGGCAAGGTAGTACCCTTTATGGAAGAAAACCAAATGGCCATATCAATAGACATGGGAAATATTTGATAAATTCAGTAGTTATTCGTGAATAATAATAAAAAAAACTATCAGCAAACTAGCACTGGAACAGAATTGCATCAAAATTAGAGAAAATCTTCAAAGACCTACAGATATACATAGCAAAATATACACAGTGATATTATTCATTATACATAACGAAACAGAACAAACCTGAGAGAATATCACTCAGAAAAAAAAAAGGAAAGCGGAAAAACAGAGCGATGAAAGTCACAAATACTACACTGAGGGAAGCAGAGTAGACATGACAACGTACTTACTGCTTGGTTTATCTGAAGTTTAGGAACAGGGAAAGCAGTGTTTTGTGATTTACATCAGAGCCACTAGTTCCCTTCAGGGCATTCAAGATTGATCAGAAAGGAGCATCAGGGACCCTGTGGTGATGGAAATAATCTATATCGTTTCAGGTGAGGCCTGCAGAGTGTATACCTTTCCCAAATTCACCGAGACTTCACTTTTAAGAATTGTACTGTACACTTCAAGTCATATCTCAATTAAAAAATTCAAAATAGTAGCTCACTATAAAGCAAATACATATACCTTTTTTCTTGAATTCAGGCAATGAAGTCAGTCAATGAATTGACTGTAAACCTGGCGGCCAACGATGCTATTTTTAAAAGCGGTTGCTCAAAACCTGTGTCTATCAGACTTAGGTTGACTTAGGAAATCAAGGAGGAACTGGGTCTGGTAGACATGGGAAGACCAAAACGTGATGATGATGAAGCAAAACAACGGGAAGGTATTTCTTAGAAGAAATGCTGGGGCTTTATAGAGTCCTAAAGAAATACTAATCTTGAGGATCATAACAGATACAGGAAAAAAAGAAGCCAGACTTCTGAAAAGAATACTGGTAAACCATATTTTTTAGTTCTTTCCCCATAAAAGTGACAAGGGCCCCCAGTAATTTAACCTAATGTTTAGAGAACAGAACACATGGACTCACTCAGAGGACTCCAGAAGGGAGGATCCTAACGTTTCAAAGAGGGACTGGTACTTCGAGAAACCGGACAGACATACCTTATAATTAGGACAGTGCTACAAAGTGTTTACAAATAAACTGTACATATTTTAGGAGAGTCACCAAATTCTTAAAAATGATTTAGTTTGAAAGTAGCATTAATAGTTGAAGGTAGATGTGCTATTTTGGCTTGTGTCCTATGAGAATACCCTGAGAAATTTAAGGAATAAGGCCTCCACCTCCAACAGAAAACAAGTTATGAAAGGGGAACCAGGTAGGAAAGTAACAGCCCAGACCGGGTTATATTTGCGTGTCCAGAAACAGCTTTTTTTTTTTTTTTTAAAGATTTTATTTATTGATTTATTTGACAGACAGAGATCACAAACAGGTAGAGAGGCAGGCAGAGAGACAGGGAGAAGCAGGGTCTCTACTGAGCAGACATCCCAATGCGGGGCTCGATCCCAGGACCCTGAGATCATGACCTGAGCGGAAGGCAGAGGCTTTAACCCACCCAGGCACCCCCAGGAACAGCTTGATCCATGGGGTTATCCCGCTCTAGGATGCGTAGATGGAAGAGGTGTTTGAAGAGTAAATGGTTTTAGCATGCTCAGAATTCACTGATTTTCAAACCGGGAGTACGTGTGTATCCCCATAAAATGTAATACTGTCAACTATGCTACTGTGACAGAAAAAAAAGGGAGAGGAATAGAAAAGGTGAGACTCCAACCCAGAAGTCTTACACAACCTCTCTGTAGAGCGGTGAAGAAGGACCACATTCAGAAGCAGGTGAGCGGAACTTCGTGGAAAGAAATGATGCAGCGTGAGAGAGGACCAGTAAGGACTGATCACCCTGCAAGTTGTGACGGAGGTCGTTCAGTTTCAGGAGCGTCACTGGAAGGGTGGGGGGTCTACTGATGATGATGTGGCCGTTAACAATTCCATGGACACGGAGACGTCTTTCTCTAGAAGTTAGGTTCCCAAGAACTCTAATTCTATAGCAAGAAGCGACAGCATCAGCTGGCATCGCTGTGGGATCCGGAAGCCAAGGACTCAGTGAGGAAATGCAAACTGAGAGATTTCGAGGCGCTTCATGAGGGAGAGGGGGGGCGCGTGAAGACCCAGGTTGGGGTGGCCAGCATTTCACATTTATTAACTTTGCAAGATGGCAGCCTTGTCTCAGATCCCCATCCCTGAGAGAAACTACAGCAAGGAACAGATGATTTTTATTCCAAATATACTAAATCTATGGTTTGAAAAGTAAACATTAGGTGAGGAGTTGACTGAGTTTCCACTTCACGGGCTCGACACAGGACACAGACTGACCATGATGCTCGCCAAAAAGGCATTTCGTTCCTCCTCCTTTCAATAACCGGGTCTGAGGTGCTCCTCAGCCATCCTACAGAGCAAGGTTTGGGTAAATCATTTCACTTTTGGTAACCAATTTTGTTTGCTAACTTTTGCCACTGGGGGCTGGTAGGGTTACTCTTTGTTTTCTCTCAACTCCTTGTCCGCCTTCCAACTGAGAACGAAGAGATATTTAGTGCTGACCTCAGCTTCTGAATGCTGAAGGGACTACACACATTTCCCAGACATTCAGACCGGGATTTGGCTACAGGAGGACTCCCCGGCTGAGTCCTCCCAGATAAGACTAAGCAGAATACAACCCTGGAACTAGAGGAGAGGGTGATTCTAAACGTTAATTTCTGTGATCTTTCGATGTTAACATGCAAGACTTTAACACTCCGTGTTCTCTTGCTGCAAGAAGTGATGAGCCTGTCAGACAATTCAGCCAGACAGAATGGAGGAGAGGAACATGTGCAAGGAATTTTCAATGTAGGGTGCGGAGGGGCCTTGGGAGCTCGTGAACCATTTTGACACATTTCAGGACCTTGTAACGAAATCAACATCTGTCTACCCGTGGTTTCGGGAAGACCCACAGGAGAGATGGTTGGGAGGCAGGGAGCACCCTCACAACAGTGGGGGCACCCTCACAACTGTGGGGGCACACCTACACTTTGGGGCTAGCTGTGTCCTCCCACGAAGACAGCAGCACCCTGGGGCTCACCATGGTTTAAGAAAACAAAGGACGGCGAAGAAAACAGAAGTGAGAGGAACTCAGTCCACCTCCGGAAGAAAGAGGAGGGCCCATGTGTCTTTTCCCTGTCCTTAAACTCCTCTCCACGGGAGAAAGGGCGGTATATTTGGGGGAGTGTAGATGACTTGGATGTGTGTGGTTCAATTACTTCTCTACCTTGTTTTGAAGAAAAGGCTTATTCTCTGCTCTCCCCTGCCTTTAGTTCTGCAGCCACGGGATCTGCCATTGCTAGGAAAGGTGGAGCTAGCACAGTCAGACTAGTTGGGAAAGCCTCCCACTGTTGCCATATGCCCAACCTAACATAACCAAGTAATGAAAGTGATTTTTTTCTCCATCTGACTCCCATTTTCAATTCTCTGTTGGTTCCGAACATGGTAGGTGAAGAGGTGCACTGATTTACTGGGGCCCTCCAAGCCTCCACGCAGCTGTGTCGAGACGATGGGAGGCTGGGCGTTTTAGCCAGGGTGGAAACGAAGACCCCTGTGTGCAGCTGCGGAGAGTGTTGGGAGAAGTATAGATTTTTCTTTTCCTTGTAACAATTCTGTAGCCCTCTCTGTAAGAGAAAAGATTTGGGATCGTGTAAGCGACGATACTGAAGTTTACGCAGTTGACATGGGCAAGTATGAGCAAAACAGAGATGCTACAAAACTGAGTGCTAGAGGAAATGTCATCCCACAGCTTCTGGAATTTCAAATCCTAGTGAACTATTAGAAAAAGAGCAAGAAAAGGAAAGGAGGAGGGGGAAAAGAAAATAAAAAGCAAGCAACATCTACGAAAGACCGAGGTCTGCTTTTAGCTAAGCTATGTGCTGGCATTTCAGGAACTCCCATAAGCATCCCCAGTCCCATGATTACGTACATTTAAAACGCCAATGAGTAGAATCATTTTGAGAAGAAATCACAACCACCAACTGGTAGAGCTAATATTCAAACCTGGAGTCATGATCTTTCCATTAATTCCGGCAAACGGCAAGACCACCTCAAGCTCCCCTAGACTTCTTGCTCTTTTTTATTACGGTGTCTTAAGATGAGACTATTCCGCTGTCATCTACATTTTTCCTCCTGACGGCAAACAATACAGCTTTCTGTTTGCCAGCATATATGCTATGAGAGCAAATAAGCTATTATAAACACAAGGCAAAAAGAGGAGTTTTCTACTTGAGACTATACGGTTTTGGGCAAAAAGGTATACATTTGCACCCTGATCAGTGTTAACTCTTGCTGTGCCCCAGCTGAGGAAGTGACATTTTTAGCATATATCATCTAAGCATGATTTGAAATAGGTTCTTCTTTTTATTATGTTTTTTCAGTTGAGTTTTTGCTATTTTCCACTCCATCTTTCTCAAGAGACCGTTTCAGAAATGTTTTTCTTAGAGGAATTCCACTATTTGATCTAACTTTCCATCTTCCCATATCACATTAAGATGACAGCCTACTAACGATGCCTATTTGATTAACTAAAAACATGTACCATATGGAGGAAATTGACAGCCAATGTTTGTGATAATTGATTAGCAAGCTCCCATCAATTGATGTAGTGAATCATTAATTCCCTTTTGGCTCTGAACTGCCACATAAAAGGCAGGAGGAAGGCATTTAACAAATGAGCAAAAGTCGTGTATTCATTACTCTTAAAACAGAAAACAGTCACATGCGGTAGCAGAAATGATGATTAAAATTTCTCCTGGGGGGAAAAATATCTTCTTTTGTTTTCTCCATTTAAATAAAATCCCTATGTCCCAGATTGTGCGTTTTATGAGATTTTCACCCGCTCAGACAGCACGCATTTCCCATCTCATCTGTTCCGTGAATGAGATGGGAAAATCGTGTGCGTTTTGCAGGGGTGGGGGTTGGGGGGTGTTGGTTTGTTTGTTTTGTTTTGCTTTTTTCTGGAACAGCATAAAGAATCCGTGGTGAATTGTGCATTTACCACACGGGACAACCCAGCGGGTCATTTTCAGAGTACAGACCCCCTGCAGCACTTGTCTCCTTCGAACTCCACACACAGCCATACAGCTCCGCAACCATGTCAGGCCCTACGTATTTATTTTGATAAATCGTATTTCAGGCAGTCTTGAAATCCAAAAGCCAGAAACTTAAGCAAAGAAGGAACATTTACATCTAAGACACTGTGACTCAAATTCAAGATAATACAAACTCCTTGAAGTATCCTTTATTTTCATCTGCTGTGCTTAAAAACACCACTTTTCCCACAGTTAGTAGTTAGAATTTCATCATCAACTACTCCCGTAAAAACTATTTAATTTTCCACTACAGGGAGGGAGGGTCTGATCTCTTATTAAACATTTTATGGAAAAGTCTGAAAGTGCTTTCAATTATTTATCGAACTGAAATCTGGGCCTTGGAAACTGCTGGCATTACACACACACACACACAAGATTATCAGCCCACGGAGTGCCATTAGGTCATAAAGAGATGCCGAAGCAACATCTCTCGTACAGCTGCTGGTGCTCATGCAACTTTTACTACAGTTATAAAGTCATTTATTACATTTTTTTATGATGCTAATGCATCGCGGTCTGTTACTTTATCGTTCCCATTGTGATAAAGACTGAAATGTGTGATATTGTGCAAAATATAGATAGATAGATCCTTAATGACAAAGCCTGTTGCATTAAAAATCTTAGATAAACTCCTAAGGTCTGTAAAAATATTAAGAAGGGATAGCTATCACGAAGGAAATATTTTTGTAGGACTTTTTATCATTTCATTTCACTGTTCCCTGTAGAATTTTATTTTCTAACTTTGACTTTGCCAAAATAGACGAAGAACGATAGGATTATCTGAACTTTTTTTTTTAATTACAATATCATCGTTGTGGTAGAACATAATTTGCAATTCATTAGGAGGACCTAGGACTATATAATTTCCAAGCAAGCACATGAAAAGGAAGAGTCATTAAAAGATAATAATGTCCATGGACCCAAAGGTACCCATAATTGATAATTACATCTTGCTCCAATTGTCTGAACTTAACTCTCTGTAAGATACAATTGTACATAAAGAGAATGCAGCTTTCTATTGAGGGGGAAAAAAATCAATTATGTTAATTAACTGCTACCCTGCACTAAAGCGGACTCAGCAGTTGACATCTACAGCTCTGTGACTCAGAAGGGAGATTCCTTCCCAGACTGGAGTCCTTTAGAGCTGTCACTCCTTGGGTATGTATTCGACTTGGAGCTACTTCTGCTTCTTTATTTCTTCTACTCTTTATGTTATTTTTCTTCCACTTTATCAAAAAAGGAAAAGAAAGAAAAAAAGTCTTCAAGCATGAGGGAAGCCCAAGGGGTAGCTGGGTGGCTCAGTGGGTTAAAGCCTCTGCCTTCTGCTCAGGTCAGGATCCCAGGGTCCTGGGATGGAGCCCCGCATTGGGCTCTCTGCTCAGTGGGATCCTGCCTCCTCCTCTCTGCCTGTCTCTCTGCGTGCTTGTGATCTCTCTCTCTCTCTCTCTGTCAAATAAATAAATAAATAAATAAGAATGAGAGAAGCCCTGAGGATCTAATCACTTGGTTAAGCAGTTCTTGAAGCTGGACATCCTTCTTTATGATTGTTTGCAGCATTTAATGTCCTGAAAAAGAGTCAGAATGAAGACATATATACTATTTAAGGAAAAACTAAACACTGGTTTCAATTACACTGAATTCTGAATGCATTCATAGTTTATGACCAGCATGCTTCGTAAAAGTGCTTCGGCAGTGGGACAGTAAAATCAAAATAACAGGCCTAAGTATTAATAGGCAACTACCAAGAGCTTGGAGCTGGATAAGCTCCAGGAGTGGTTTCCCTCACTCACTTAACTAGGAACCAGAAAAGTCTGTTTCCGCAGGAGATGCTTCTGTAGCTGCCTCCTGCCTACTACCTACTTCATTCCTCCTCCACCAGTTTTTAGTCTCCACATGTGCACCTAGGCAGAACGGGACAATTCTCTGGAAGGTTAGACTTCCTCATCGAGATGAAAAGTGGAGTCAGCAGGACATTGGGCACATGCCTCTTATGGTGCCATGTGCAGAAACAGCACAGGGTGAGCCGCTCTTGTGTCTTCGGTGGCAATTCGATTACAGACAGAAGAAATTAAGACTCCCGATCCTGCATGTTTATCTCAAAATGGGATCAATACTCCAAATTTTGTCCTATTCATTCCTATTTATGAAGTACAACACATTGGAAAAAATACAACAGAAAATCTGTATGTGTATTCAAATTAAGTGAGAAAGAAGTAGGTCAGATGAAACATCTTTACAGCTTATCTGTAATTGCTTAACTCTGGCCTCTTAAATATATTTCAAATATTTATTAAGTCAATGTCTATTTTTACACAGTCCTAATAAAACCACAATTGCTTAGAGAATAAAATTATACCATGAATAATTTCTTTTTTTTTTAAGATTTTATTTATTTATTTGACAGAGAGAGAGAGATCACAAGCAGTCAGAGAGAGAGGAGGAAGCAGGCTCTGCATTGAGCAGAGAGCCCGATGCGGAACTCGATCCCAAAACCCTGAGACCATGACCTGAGCTGAAGGCAGAGGGGCTTAACCCACTGAGCCACCCAAGTGTCCCTGCCATGAGTAATTTCAAAGAACATGCCGATCTTAAGAATAAGAACATGAGCCCATCTACGTGTTCATCCATTCACTACAACCATCTTCAGACAAGTATTGCAGAAGAAATGCCCGAACTTACCAAATCTACCACATGAAGTCCCTAACTCTCTGTACTTAACTCTGAGAAGCAACAGTGATAGTCAAAAGAGTCCTTATACCAATGGTGTCCATTCAGTATAAACTGATACATTTTATCAGCACACATTTATTTTTATCAGTATATGTGTAAATATAGGATAATACTATACATGCTATTTTTTTATGTAAGAGATAATGTTTTCTAAGCAAAAAAACCAAAAAACAAAAAAACAAGGAAGACAGTGACAGACTAAATTGAAGAATTTCATAGTGTATTGAAACATATGACTTTATACCAGTGATTCCCAACCTACTATTAATCCCTGAAATGTGTGAAAAATGAGTTAATTTTGTGTCTCCAGTTATTTGAAGGAATTATAAAGAATTATCAAAATAAATAGAACTAACTTTATTTGGAGACAAAAAATTACAATCATAAAGCACTTTTTTTTCATAAAGCATTTTAAGCAGGGTAAAATATACTATAAAAGGAACACGGTATTACCCATGAGAAATAATAATGTTCTTATCTCTATTATAACAAGAAAAGGTGATTTATTTCAAAAGTACATTAGAGTGCTTCTGCACAAGGGCAGTATTTGCTACGTAAAAAGCATCATGTTCTATTTTGGTGGTAGTTTTTCTGTCAGCCCTGAAGAAAGCCCAAGACTCAAACATCAGAACACAGATCCAAGCCCATAATTATCCCTACTAAGAATCTTTTACTCAGACCTACAGAAATCAACTTACTTTCACTTGCATAGTGACTGGTTCCTTTCATCATAATTTTTACTTATTTGTTTTTGCTTGTTTATTGTCCATCTTCAGCTTTAAAGTGTAATCTACAGGGGAGGAATTGTCTGATTCGGTCAAGATACATATATCTATTAGTTAACAGATACTTTTAAGTGAATTGAAAGAATGAATCAATGGACATTCATAACTACATTATAAAACAAGGGTCGTAGGACTTATTGTGAAGTATTTAACAGGATATTAATAAATTAAATATGAATTTACTAGTATTTTGAAGGGTATCTCAGTTTTTCTAAGGATACTCTTAGTTTACATGCTTTTATCTGTACCCACAATGTAAATGTATGTAGAGTGTTGTACATTTTACTGGTAAAAGGGACCATGCTAAGGATGGCTCATAAATGAAGAAAAACTGAAAGTCAGAAATGAAAATAAGCCATACTTTATAAAGCACCACCTAAGGGCTAACTCTTAATTTTTAACTCTTAATTTTTTTTATTAACATATAATATATTATTAGCCCCAGGGGTACAGATCTGTGCGCCATCAGGCTTACACACTTCACAGCACTCACCATAGCACATACCCTCCCCAATGTCCATAACCCCACCACCCTCTCCCTAACCTCACTCCCTACTCCCCAACCCTGAGTTTGTTTTGTGAGATTACGAGTCTCTTATGGATTGTCTCCCTTCCGATCCCATTCTTTTCTTTTTTTTTTTTTTTTTCCCTTCCCTACCCCTAACTCTTAAATTTGAACTGAAGTGTAGCTGATAGTGTTCTATCAGTTTCAGGTGTATAATACAATGATTCAAAAATTCTAAATTGATCACAGTAAGTGGACTCTTAATCCCCTTTAACTATTTCACCCATCCCCGCATACTTCCCCTTTGGCAGCCATCAGTTCACCCTCTGTAGTTAAGAGTCTGGCTTTCTGTTTGTCTATTATTTTTAGAAAGAGACCGAGAGAGAGAGAGAGAGAGAGAGAGAGAGAGCGTGTAAGCACAAGCAGGGCGAGAAGCAGGCAGAGGGAGTGGGGAAAAAAGCCGACTCCCCCCTGAGTAGGGAGCCCAGTGCAGGGCTCGATCCCAGGACCCCGAGATCACAACCTGAGTCAAAGGCAGACACTTAACTGACTGAGCCACCCCAGGTGCTTTTATTCTTTGTTCCTTCTACACATGAATGAAATCATGTATTTGTCTTTCTCTGATTTATGTCACTTAGCATTATACCCTCTAGGTTCATTTATATTGTTGGAAATGGCTATAATTTTTTCTGTCTTATGGCTGAATAATATTCCACTAAGAGAGTACGTGTGTACATATATACATACACATATATACAAGCATGTATGTATATGTTGTGCATGTGTATGTGTGTATAACATGCACGTTTATACATATTTGTGAATGTGGAGTGGTGGAGGTATGTGCACATGTGTGTATGCACACATGTATGAATGTGTATGTATATGTGTATTTGTGTGTATGCATGGATATGCATGTACATACATGAGTATATATATGTATAGGTGTATATGACCTGAAACCATAAAATTCTTTGAAGAAACCATAGGTGGTAATCTCCTTGATATCAGCCATAGAAGTATTCTTGCAGATATGTGTCCCCTGGTGAGGGACACTAAAGTAAAATTAAACTATAAATAAAAAGCTTCTGCACAACAAAAAAACCCAACAACAAAGCAAAAAGGCAATCTACTGAATGGAAAAAGATATATTTGCAAATAATATATTCAATAAGGGGTTAATATCCAACCTATATAAAGAACATCTACAATTCAATATCAAAACACGCACACACACACACTCCAACTATACATGGGCAGAGGAACTGAAGAGAGGTTCTTCTGGAGAAAACATACAGATGGCCAACAGGCACATAAAAACTTGCTCAACATCACTCATCGTCAGGGAAATTCAAATCAAAATGAAAACAAGGTATCACCTCATACCTGAAAGAATGACTAAGCTCAAAAAGACAAGAAACAAGTGTTGGCAAGGCTGTGCAGAGAAAGGAACCCTCACGTGCTGTTGATGAGAATGCAAACTGGTGCAGCCCCTGTGGAAAACAGTATAGTTCCTCAAAAAATTAAAAATAGAATTGGTACATGATCCAGTAATTCTACTGCTGGGAAATCACCCAAAGAAAACAAAAATATTAATTCAAAAAATACATGCACGTCTATGTCTATTGTAGCATTAGCTACAATAGCCAAAATATAGAAGCAATCCAAGTGTTCATTAAGAGATAAATGGATAAAGCAACGTATTTTATGTTCTCAAAAATACAAGAAATGTTTCATTATACTCCAGAAATTTTTACTTTTAAACTACTAAACCCAAGGGAATGACGGTTCATATCTAATAGTGGTCTATTTAGACACAGTCTGGCAAAATGCAATTCTGTTAGTGAACCAGAAACCTTGCTCATTGTTTGGGTCAGGGCACATTAAAACGTGTCAATGCTTTCAAGTTAGTGAGAAAAAGCAGCATTTCAGCCTTAAGACAGATGGGGGAGGGGGGAGAGGGGAAACCAGACAATTTACTAGTCATCTGATAGATTATTTAGGGATCATATAAGAAAAGTCCCTTCAGAGATAAATATAGAGCCCCACTGATGGGCATACGATGGGAGAGGGTGTCTTGCCAGTTTATTGCCTCTATTAAAATGAATTTAGGCTTATTTAAAAATCCTAGAACACATTTTAACACACATGCATTCCACTTTGCCCATAAATTGTATATATTTTGTGAAAAATAGGTCAAAGATGCCTCAAGGAAAACACGAATGAATGACATATGACCAATGCATCTCCTACAGTCCAAGATGGAAGAAAATTAAGCAGTGGTAAGACATGACTCAGTCCCCATCGAGATGTTGACAGAATCAAGTCGTACTCATTACTTACAGAATTCCCACCTGCTCTTAACTACATTAAATTTTTAAGTTGTGCTTTTATAAACAGAATCATATGTCATGTTTCTCCATATGCTTCTTAGCAGGCACAGAGAGTTCTTAGTACTTTTTTAGACAGACCGAGCCCTGTGATATGATTCATTACCACACGTAAGTCCTGGGTTATTACGGTGTCTTTGCCATTCGGAAAACAGTGCTCACACACGTGGTGTCAGGTGACGGGCTGGAATTAATGTGTGTCGTTAACTCAACTCTAGACTCAACACAATGCATCTCCAGGATCCTAAGTAGATGACAATTACTGCGGATTAAACTCCCTGTATGAAACTCATTTCAGAAGCAGATGGCCCACACAACTTTGATGGCCCTTCAGTCTCTTTATTGCAAATAAAATACTCGCTAGGTTCGGTAAAACAAAAAAGTGCACAGCTGTCTTATCATTACATGTTTTGATAAGGATGCCTAATCAGGCTTTAAGTGATGTGGCACAGTGGGGGAAAACCCTCACGTTTGTCATCTCTTGTTGTGATTGAGCCTAATATGCCCAAGGATGAGGCACCAAGTACTGGGCCAGCAGGAAGCTTCACTCCAGAACAGCACTTGTAAACCACCAACGGAGTCTTTTCAGAAAACACAGGGATTCCTTCAGACCTGAAAGGGAGTGTTATAGAACTTTGGAGAGTCTATAAAACTCTCCCTGAAAAAGGGAGAGTCCATTAAACTTCAGTACAATCACGGTTAGATGATGGCTGAAAACAGATAAAGATAGGTAGTGCTCTGTCTAGTCTAGTAAAATTAAAGTCATTTTAGAATTCAGTTTTCTAAATAGCTTTTCTTTCCACCCCCAAGGGGCAACTCGGACAACCCTCACGCGGGATTTGGCAGGCTCTAGTGAGTAGCTCTTTATATGCAATTCTCCCACACAGCACAGACAGCACTCTGAAGGGCCAGATTTGTCCTCTTGTGTGACCCCAATACCTTGAAGAGGGCTAACTGCTTACTTTACCAATTGTTAATAAGCATTGTTAATGATCTAATCAATGGATAATACATGGAACACAGCACTGGGTCTATGACTAAAACATATAAAGGTAACAACGGGAAGAACAGAATGGTTTAAAATCCAGGTTATGGGGTGCCTGGGTGGCTCAGTGGGTTAAAGCCTCTGCCTTCGGCTGAGGTCATGATCCCAGGGTCCTGGGATCGAGCTCCGCATCGGGCTCTCTGCTCAGCGGGGAGCCTGCTTCCTCCTCTCTCTCTCTCTATGCCTGCCTCTCAGTCTATTTCTATCTGTCAAACAAATAAATAAAATCTTAAAAAAAAAAAAAAAAACTACATCAGGGATCACAGACCCAGATGGTTTGAGATGAACTACAAATTTATTGAGAAGGTGTCATACTGTTTATTTTGCTATAAAGAATATGACTTTCTTAAATCTATTATTTTTCAAAATATTGTATGTGCCAGTGTTTGCACTCTCATCTGTATGCTCTTCAAAAAGGCAAATCATTTGAAAATAAGGGTCCGATGTGTCAGCCTCAAGATATGGCAAAGTATTTCTGAATGGAAAAATTCATAGGGAGCAATTACAGACTCAGAAAACTGCTCAAGGACATAACATAGAAACAATAATCAAGCCCCAAACAGGAAGTTAGCTGAACAAAGACAGAATATAATCAAAGTATGTGGTCCTCTCTTCCCATAGAAATGAAGGAAAAGCTGTTGGACAACGTCATTGAGAGGAAGTGACCACCACTGACCTGAGAGCTAGAGCGAGGCACGCACAGGCTCCCCACCCCTCCTCGGTCCTTCACCCGCCTTCCCTGCTCCAAGGACACAGACTTGACAGAATGTGCGGTGCTGAGACCATCTTCACACATACGAGACTGAAGCCAGTTAAAAACCTCTATAAACCTCCAGGTTTGGTGGCTGGGCAGGTGCAGGGTCCACTTATTCCACTGCCGCCTAAGATAAGACTCATAGGTAAATTTACCCGCTTATTCATCCCACCACCTACTAACCAGGAGTGGTCTGCCTCTTTCTCCCGCTCTCTCCTGCCCCACGTGTATGAGGGCCAGTTTCGGATTACAGCTGTGGGACTCCCAAAGAGCTTATGAACCAACACACTACGTGATGTACTAAGACAGTGATGTCCTAACTCGTGACTCACAAACTCTTGGGAAATTGTTCTATGATCTCTCATGAAGAAATAGTTTCAGGTAAAAAATACCAGACAGTTATGATTTATCCTGTATCTACAGGATACAATCAGCTTCATCAAATTCATCAAACAATCTTGAAACTGTTTTTTGAAATTTTCAAAAGTGTTTCAATTTTTGAAACTCACCAAACAATACAGTTCAAATATGGCAGCCAATAACTTTTAAGAACCAAATGAATATCAAAATATATTCATGAGATCAAAAATAAAAAGCCAGGGCACCTGGGTGGCTCAGTGGGTTAAAGCCTCTGCCTTCAGCTCAGGTCATGATCTCAGGGTCCTGGGATCAAGCCCCACATCAGGCTCTCTGCTCAGCGGGGAGCCTGCTTCTCCCTCTCTCTGCCTGCCTCTCTGCTTACCTGTGATCTGTCAAATAAATAAATAAAATCTTAAAAAATATATAAAAATGAAAAAAATAAAAAGCCTATTCTTAAATCCTGTAACTCCTAATTTTTATATTTACTAATTTTCTAAAAAATCAGGTGGTTTTTGTTACAGTAGACTTTCAAAGGGCAACCATGTGTGGTCCTGACTTTCACTCCCTCCATCCACGGTTTCTGAAGCTCTGTGGCTTTGCTCTGCAGGAGGGCACTTAAGGGTAAGGTCAGGACTCACGTGCTAGTAGCCTGGGGATGTCTCAACCCCGTGATCCCCATCATCTCTCAGACGCCCTTGAACCTCCTGGTCATCTCTCACTTCCTCAGACTCTCATCCATTCCTTTTGTGGGTCTTTTAATATACTTCTTTTATGATATGCAGCTGGTCACCATATCCCCTTCCTGCACTTAGATTTCAAGTGTTACCTCCTCAAAGAAACCATTCCTGCCCCCCCCAGGGCGTTCCCCCTGTGATTTACAGGGTTAAATAACCTTCAGGGCAATTGTCACAGTTTGTAAGGATACCCTTCTTTGTGTGATTGTCTTCTTAGGTATGCGTCCTCCGCTAGACAGGAAGCACCTGTCTTGTGTTTTATCTCATTAATGCCCAGTTGGAACTTAGCACTTTCTGAAGCACTACTGGCTCTCAACTACGTCCCGGCGAATGCAGGAGTCAATCAACTGTTGTAAGTCACACGTATATTGAGTTTTTTTGTTGTTGTTTTTACAGTTACTAAAGCAGATAGTTTTGTGATTAGAAAGAAGGGTAAAATAGGCAAAACCAAGCACCAAATCAATCGAATGAAGTGGAATAGAGAAAACCCGAATATCTTAAGAATTGGGAGGACTAACCTTGTTCATCATAGTTAACAACTGTAAGGCTTCTTTTTGGAAACTTTTCTGCAGAGTGGCAGAACATACAGCAGGAGTGGAGTCACATGCAAAACGCAGGATAAGGAAAAGGTGAGGAAAAGCATCTGAGACTAAGAGATGAAATACAAGTTGTGAAATGAGTCATGGTTGGATTATTTTTGAATCTCTTTAAGACTGCACCTCTACTTGCTGTACTGGATGAAATATCTTGGTACCCTGGGAGCGCTTCACTACAAGTGACAGACACACAGGAACCTTCCTTTGAGGAAGAGGCCCTCTCACTTCTGTTCTGTTTCACTCTTTCCCTCTTTCTTCTAAGCATTTTATAGCTAACCTATTTGGAGCTGTGAATTTTGCTTTCGAGGTAGTTCCATTATTTTGTGGTGCAAAAGCAACTTGCTAATTAAGAGATTGCCCTCCTCACCCTTATGTTCATAGTCTTGTTAATGAAATAAGGCAGTTTACAACAGAGCACCTGATAAAATCACGTCAAGAGTATAATGACTCCCTTTAAGGGAAGCAGCAATGGTATGAAGATAAAACACGCATTCGAAATAAAGGACTATGATCTGAGTGGGAGTTTTAAGATCTGAAACTATTACACCTCTGAGGTCAAAAGAAAGCCTATATTATAGAAGTAAAAAAAATAAATAAATAAAAGTGAGGTGAAATGTTCTTGATTACCTAACTACATCTAGTTAATATACATAAAATATTCAACTACTTTAGAAAAATAAGAAAAATATATTTTTTAAAAATAAATATTCTAGGGGCGCCTGGGTGGCTCGGTGGGTTAAAGCCTCTGGGCTTCTGGAATCGAGCCCTGTATTGGGCTCTCTGCTGAGCAGGGAGCCTGCTTCTCTGCCTACTTGTGATCTGTCAAAGAAATAAATAAAAACTTTAAAAAATATATATTCTACTTAGAGTTATTTTTAAAATATCTCATACTGTAAAAGCAGTGGGAACCCACACAATTTTTTCTTTAAATTTTCCTGGACTCCTGGGTGAAGGACACAATGCCAGGCCTGCACTTAACATTTCTCAGAAAAATTCTAGTCAAGATATAATCAAAAGTTTTATATTCATTTTGTTTCCTGCAGATGAACGCCTCACATTTCACCCATTTCCATACTGTGGGAAAGTCTGTCTTACTACAGGAAGCTCCTGAGAAAGTAGAAATATAGAGACCAAAAAAATAAAATAATAACCCTATAAAAGATTAACTAACTCTCTGTAAGTTGAGATCTAGCATGTATATAATGTAGACTTCTTGGGGGCAACCCCTTCCTAAAAGCTCAGAGCAGGAGATTCCTTTGCAAAGCAGGTAATGCTTTTGCCATAGTCAAAGGTCTACTCATAATTCTTGAGTTTAAAACGTGAGACTCTGTGTAGTTTTGTTGACAGGTTCTTTGTAACTGTCTGTTCTTGATACTCACAGAGGCTCTGATTTAATCTGCTCTGACGTATTTCCTGGTGATCCTACTGTGGTCACAGATTTTACTTCAGTTCACCTTTATGGCAGCTGCTTGACTAGCAAATTATTTGCTCTTCCCTGTACACCTACTACAGAATCCAGTAAGATGTGACATTTCTTCCACAACTCTTGCCTAGGGTTGTGCTTAAATGAATTTTCATACATGAAGTGGTTGGTACAGAACCTGGTTCTATAAAAATTCAATGTATGTTGGCCAGGATCTTTGCCCCTGAGGTAAGAACGTTTGATTACCCTGAAGGGTAAGAAATCTGGTATTTCTGCCAAAATACATCTCTTTTAGTCCATCTCCAACTTTTTGCTTATAACTCACTTAGACATATAGTCAATTCTCATTTGTGGATGTGGTATTTTGTAAGTGCAGCAACTTGTAGAGGTAAATCTGAAACCCCAAAATTAGTACTAGCAGTGTTCTTAACAGTCCTTCACAGATGTGCAGAGTGGCAAAACATTTGAGTTGCCAGACACATTCATTCCTAGCTGTGGGGGGAGGTCATGGAGAGGACATGGCCACCAGTTGACCCTTGAGCTGGACCCTGACCATCAGACTCCTCATCCCCGCCATTGTCCCTGGAATTTGGATTCCACTAGCCTTCCCACTCCCAGAGGCTCTCCCAAAGACACAGCCTTGCAATAATGATGTGGTATTAAGACTGAAGATTTAATGCGGGGGGGCCCTCAGGGAGGATCAACTTGTCATGCTACCGCCCCAAACATGTGTCCTATGATAGGTTCCCTTCCTTATTAAACCCACTACCAACCTGCAGTGGCTTCATTCTTCTGTCCCTCACTGCCCTCCAGGTTGGGAGGACAGTTTCAGATGACACCTGGGAAGCTCTGGAACTTTCAAACCAACACCAGGGGAGGTCAAACAAGGAGACATTCTGCCTTCTTGTTTCAGTTTTCATATTGTTCACAAGTGGCCTTTTTCCAGTGACATTTGTAGCGTGTTTTTCTCACTTTTGTAATTTTTGTTGATCTTGCCCATTTAAAATTACTCCCAGGCACAGTGCTCAAGAGCTGTCTGGTCTTTCTACACACAAGAAGACTGATTGCGTTACAGAAAGAACACATTATTAGGTAAGCTTTGCTCAGGCATGTGTTATAGTGTTGTTGTTTCTGAATTTAATGTTAACGAATCAACCATATATTCCATAACATGTCTTCAAACACATAAAACAAGGTACGTATTAATCAGTTAAAAATAATGTGATCGCAGTCTTCCAGGAGCCCAAGGCTGTACTTCCCCTAGGAGCAAATGGTACGGTATTTGCTAAGTCAGTATTCTCATCAACTTACAGAACATTACCACAAACAATGAGAAGTGACTGCACTAAATATGTATGAAAATGGTTAAATTATTTCATGTTTCTGAAGAAAAGCAAATAAATTTAGAAAGATGAACTGGGGCATGAATGGGAAAGATTTTGTACATTGTGATTTTTTTTGTACAATGTGAATTTTCTTGAGGCACGTGGAAAAGCAATTAAGTCTTCTTGTTTAAAATCATTATCTAGAACCTACCCAAAAAGAAACCAGATTGAAAATGATCTTTCTGGGATTTCATGCAAGGAAAAGGAAGGGTTGGCGGAAGTCGAAATTGAGAAGTTAGAATCAAAGTTTCGTTTGAAAGGCAAACAGATCAGAGACTGAGAAGTGCTGAATTCACCAAGCTACAGAGCTGAATGAGAATCTACACTGACAGGACACAAATTCCATCAGTTGTAGAGGCAACAAAAATGAACTAAAGACCAACATGCTGAGGTCCAAATGTTCTGGGGCTGAGTTTCCAAATCTTAATTTTATGAAGAATCATGGAGAGCTGTGAGAGTGAATGAGTTCCTTCAAGAAAGAAAACTGGCTGCAAAGTATTTGTCATGTTAACTGTGTTGTATTTCTGTCAGAAGATTCCTGGATCCTTGACTATGAGGTCATAGGGTACAATTCTTCAGCTTGCCATCCAGTTGAAAAGGTTCTTGAGAGCAAAACTGAGTAGTACACCATTATTTTTGTGGCATATACCCCCAAATTCATGAACTCAAGGTTGAGTAAGGAAACAGGCATTTGTTGAATAAATCAATGAGCTTCTTACTAACAGAATCCTCACAATCACTCCCTGTCTCCTCAGTGTCTCCTGCCTCCATCTGTTTGACTCTAACCACCACCACCACCACCACCACCATTTTTAATCTTTGTGTCGGGCTTACACAGTTACATTACTTCTTTGTTCACAGACTGTCGGGAAATAATGAATTCTGCCTTACTACTTACATGGGGTCCCTTCACTCTCATCTCATAGGGAAGAACAAACCTACTTAAGCCTATACACAAACCAAGTTTTATACATTGGAAAAATTAACAACAAAAGTGTTTGGGATACATTATTCACATAATGATCACAAAACAGGACCTTTGAGGTCACAGAAAAAGCTACCTGCTTTAGTCACACGGTGCAGGCTTTCTGATACATCTTAAATATGCTGCAATCACATAATGAGCCTCATCTTTTCTGCAGAATAAAAACAGACTGTGACCAAGAAACACGGGAAATGTGGATACCTAACAAATAATGAAAATATTAATGATAATAATATCTCTTAATAAAGCAGCCAAATTCAATCATGAAGGGCACTGATCCCACTCGTGAGGGCAGAGCTAACACCTCGCAAAGGTACCACCTCCTAATACCATCACGCCAGGTTCCTGCGGTGTCAGCATTATTTGGTGATCAGGAGCACTCCAACCTGTCTAAATTTTCTTCTGTGACCTCTTAAGACTTACCACTTAACACTCTTTTTTTTTTTTTTTAAAGATTTTATTTATTTATTTGACAGAGAGAGATCACAAGTAGATGGAGAGACAGGCAGAGAGAGAGAGAGAGGGAAGCAGGCTCCCTGCCAAGCAGAGAACCTGATGCGGGACTCGAGCCCAGGACCCTGAGATCATGACCTGAGCCGAAGACAGCGGCTTAACCCACTGAGCCATCCAGGCGCCCAGCACTTACCACTCTTAAGAACTTAAAGTTCATAAGACTTTACCACAAACCCTTTTTCCTTGTAACAGGTCATCTGGTTTTCATCTGTCCCTGACTTAAAACATTTTCAATGGTTTTCCAACTCCACTGTGTCATTTCACGTCCAACTCTGCCTATTGTAGTAGGCTAGTCCCTCTTGTCCTAGAGAGAGGTTATGTTGTTACAACTTACCCCAAACTGTTAATATGCTTCACAAAAATATGTGAATTATAAATAGGAATGGAAGAAGAAATCTACCAGCCTTTGTTAAAAGAAATACCAACTAAATAGCGCAGGAAAGTTAAGTGTGAAGGATTCTTGGCTAGAGGCGATCCCAAAGCAGCTGAAAACAGAACATACTGATGGATTCTTGTGCAAGAAGAATCCTACTGCTGGCGCCATAGAGGTCTTTGCGATCTGATGGCTAGTTCTAGAGCCCTGAGGAACTGACCAAATGTATTACTCTGTTAGTCTGGCTTGAGTTTTAAAAACTTGCGCACATCGATTCAAGATCTGATAAATTTCAGTTTCTGGTTTGCCAACTCTCACAAGCCCAGCATAAAGACAATCACGCACAAGTCCTTCTTCGCCAACAACAGGAGTATTTACACAAATATCCATTTCCATTCTGTCACAGGAGAACCTCCAAGAATAAAAAGAAAACCTTTTCGATGGAAAATAAATGTAGGTCCTTTAAAACCATTAAAGGATTCAAGAAACAGACTACGGAGGCAAGAGAAATAGCATGTCTCAGGATCAAAGGCATTTGTGGCAAAAATATTTAGGCAATTTAAGTGGCTTTCAGGCTGGAAGATGTCTAGTTTGTTGGAAGAAAAGAGTGTAACCATCTATGGCACCACTGAAATCTCTGAATACATCTACTGCTGCAGACTGCAACATCATTTGTGACAAAGCCTAGGTCCTGTGCATGAAAACTTGCCCTGATTAGATAATTTTGTTATTACCTGCACTTCACAGTAAGATCTGTTAATGTGATAAGCAGT
The DNA here is from genome assembly GCF_964662115.1 of Mustela nivalis. Taxonomy (NCBI): domain Eukaryota; kingdom Metazoa; phylum Chordata; class Mammalia; order Carnivora; family Mustelidae; genus Mustela; species Mustela nivalis. Next base: position 33,048,661 of record NC_139039.1, read on the forward strand.
TTTTAACAATTGTATCCTGTGATATTTTCCTAATGTGTGTATTTATGCATACTGCTGTGAACAGTTACGCTTGAAGCATTTTTAAGAACTCTAACCTGTGATATTTTCCTAATGTGTGTATTTATGCATATCACAGAGAGCTGTTAATGTTATAAGCATTTTTAAGGACTTTAAGGATATTTTAAACCAATGTTTATAATTACTCAAAAATCCAAATGGATCTTTTTAGACAAAAATGGCTTGAAGTCACCTTGTTTACAAAAGGCACATGGTGGTCTTGTGTGACTTTCTCAGAATGAGACACACCCTCCCCACAGGAAGTACGTATCTGAATGAGGATGATTTAAATAAAGGAGTGAAACATTCAGGGGAAATGAAATTGATAAATCCTTTAACTCTAGATAACCAAAATTTAGAAGACCTCACTGAACAGCTGTTTTACACAAGATAGTAAATTATCTAATATAGAAGACAAAATCTTAAAAATGCCCTTACAAGGAGTTCGTAATTTAGGAAGAACATGGAGATACCCAAAATTAACTCTACATCTCATGCTAGAGGTGTAAATCGTAATGGGCAAGTAGAAGAGAGAATAATTCTAAAATAATTCATCTCGAGAGCACAATGTTCTTACTTTGCTGAATTTGCCTTAATGTTCGTTATTTCTTCTGCCTGGAAACCACCTCCTGTTAGTTCACTTTTTAAGCTACTACCCATCCCTCAGTGTTTTCCTTCAGCAATCTGTCATCTTGAGACACAATGGAAATTTCCCATTCTTTAAGCCACTTGAAGATATGACTGACATACTTAGTGGGCATAACTTGATGAACTTGGAGTCCATATGCATACACCTATGAAACTGCCCCTACTGTGAAGGCCACAAGCCATCTCAATCCTCTCCCCAAATTCCTCCCACCCCCCTTAATTACCATTGTTGGTGGGGAAATGGGCTATGTAAGAACATGTAACATTCTTTTCCACCAACATCTGCAAAGGTATGCCACAGCAACAAACCCGAAGTTCCAACCACTTAACATACAAACCCTACAAACGAAACCCACAGATACATTCTAACAAGGGCTTTTGCTTCAGGTACTTGGGAACCGAGTAGACCATGGCCCCACCAGGTTGTAACTACAGCACTGGGACTTTATAGCCTTGGTCATCACCATGTAGAACACAAAGCTAGAATCATAGGCAGAGTCTCCCAGGAGTTGTCCCTGGAAGAACGCTCTTCACTTTCAGTCACAGCAGGTAACACTGCTTACTAACTAGTGGCAGGAAATGGGAATGGGAACATCGAGAAGCATTTGAATTGCTGGAACTTAGAGAAAATTTGCAAATAGTGCAAAGTACGTTCTTAATTGATGGACTATATCCACCTTATAGCTGGAAGTCTGGTCATATGGAGAAATGATGCCGGTTTTAAAGTTATTACACCACAGAACTGATATCAAAGGTGCTAATATTCAGGAAGTTGATTAAAGGGTGGCATTTAGACCATGGTGACATGACCAATTCAAGGAACTAGATTCTAAGGTAAGCATTCAGAATTTAATTTTCAATTTAATTTAATGTTGAAATAGCTGAACCAAGAAAACCAGGTTCCTTAAAAACCTTCCAAAAAAGTAACCTAAAGTCAAAATTAGTTCCATGAAAATGGAGGTGAGCACTGTGTTGTCAAAAAGCTACATGAGAGCCCGGGGCGGGCCAACAGGTCTCTGTTGTGGGGTCAGGAAGAACACAGCATCTAGGAGCCCAGCCAGCCACTGAACTTTGAATTCAACTTGCTTTCAAGGAGATGCAATGGAGGCACAGAATTCTGAAAATGACTCGTGTCAGCACATGTAATGGATGCAAAGATGGATCAAGTTTATTTCTTTGGGGTACTTGGATCTTCCAAATAGTCACAGACCATTTTATATAAAGTAGATATACAGTTGACAGAAAATAAAGTTATACACATAATATTAATATATATTTTAGTTCAACTAGTTCTGAGGACATTCCAAAATGTATATTCTTAGAGGTAAGATAAACATCAAATGGTATCTGGCTACCAACGTCTCCCTGAATGGAGAGACAATGACTTAAGGATCTCCACACAGGCTTCACAAGCCATTCTGTGGATTGCTTTATTGATTGATGTGGGTCTCTGACTTTAATGCTCCTGATCACCAGTTATTACCAAACTGTAGACATGCATATTTTTTCTTCCATTGGCCCTGCCGGAAAAAAGAATGGAAGCCATAATACCATCATTTTTACTCAATTTAGTATTATTATATACAGATTATAGGTTAATACTTCAGAATGGACCATAATGGTTCTGTTGTTTTTCTATAGCAACAGAGCACATTTAAACATTTTTGTGGTATTTTTCCCAAGTAAGTAATTATCTTCCTTTTCTTTACCTTCATCTAACCAGAGTCATAGCACTTTTTCAACAACATGTTCAATTTTGGTATGTCGTCTTCTGCGTCAACTAACTTCATCTCAAAAGATAGTTATTTAAAGACATAATGAGCCCAGCATTTATCGTCTACTCTGCAGTTCCTTTAACCGTCCAGGTTCTCCTCAGCCATGAGGCAGAGGCAGGTTATGCGGACAACCCCTCCATCTGCATATGCTCGATGTGCATGTTTCTACACTGACACCGGAGGTCTTGATACAGCAACAGACAGTTCCCACATCAGTAAAGATTCCACGCAGCGTATTACCCTGGCTTACATTCCTCGCAAGACGTGTCTTGTCATTTCTATTAGCGAAACGAGCAACTTCTTGCTGACATTTCAATGAACACTCAAGATACTTAGAAATAAAATTCATCATGGTCTCAACTAAAATTAGGAATTCCATCTTTCTTCTCCCTGAACCAGAATGAGCATCTTGAAACACATAATTTCAAAGGACAGTATTTCTGATTTACATTGTTAGATCAAGTGCAAAAATAAGAGTAACAATAACTGACATTTTCAGAAAAATGGTGTGTGATCTATGGCCATTATATTTTAATTTTTTATTTTTTATAAACATAATATATTTTTATCCCCCGGGGTACAGGTATGTGAATTGCCAGGTTTCACAGCCCTCACCAGCACTCACATAGCACATACCCTCCCCAATGTCCATAACCCCACCCCCTTCTACCAACCCCCCTCCCCCCAGCAACCCTCAGTTTGTTTTGTGAGATTAAGTATGGCCATTTTAAACTGTTCTATGGGTACTCAAAATTAACTGAATGTATATACATAAACATTTTGTATGTATTTACGTGTGTATTGTGTCTCTGTGTGTGGGTATGTATAGAATCAGATCTAGCTGGGTCACTCAGCCCTCAGCCTTGGTAGCTTAAGGACTTCTGTTCCCAGAGCTTGCCCTGGGTCTCATCCTCACTGCCTCTCCTCTCCAAGCTCCTCACAACAGGTGGACTCTTATTCTAAAACTACAGAAGAAATTGAGGGATGTGATGGGGAAAGGGGTTGGGGGGGTGAGCCTGGTGGTGGGTATGAAGGAGGACACATATTGCATGGAGCACTGGGTGTGGTTAAATACATACACACACACACACACACACACATACAAATAAAAGTACAGATCAGATTATGTCAATCCTGGGCTTAAAACCCTTTGATGGCTTCCCTGTGCTATTAGGACAAATCCTCACTTGTTCCCTTCTCCAGCTGCTCTGCACTCCCACTTTATCTCCTGGGACCTTCTCTTTCTCTCTTCTCTCTCTCTCTCTCCATCAGCTCCACGGCACTGGCCAGGTTTGGACAGTCCCCAGTTACCTTTCTTCTCAGGCACTAAACACATGCTAGTCCCCATTCTCAGGCCATTTCCAACCTCACTGCAGAGACCCTAGGCCCCAAAATCTCCCTGTCAACCTCCCTTTCTTTAGGGGGTGTGTCTGAAACCATAGGCTATGTTACAACCCTGAAACCATAGGCTATGTTACAACCCTGCCCCACCACCACGCCTTGCTCCCACAAAACACCCAGTACACCATACTGTGGTCTTCTCAAGAGCAGGAACCATGTACACGGCATCTTTCCACATTGAGCACCATGTCTAAACACAGGAGGTACTTCGCAAGGATTTAGAGTTGCAGAAAGGATGAAAAGGGGAATTACAGAGAAATATTTAGGAGGCTAAATAAGACTAAACCTAGAAGAGTAAACAAATGGATAATTAAAGGGGAAAACTTACTTGTATAAAACTACATCAGGCAAAGGGAGTATGAATTTTATCAATTTATAACACTTACATGGGTGTGTATGTAACAGTACTATAGTAATTTTTGATTTGTCTATTCCTAAACTCTTCATGCTGTAAAGCCTTGCTTTTATGCAAAATCTTATTTTAAGACTGCTTAAGAGTCTATTTCAATGTTTTCATGAGTTATCTCTTATCTTTATGTTCGGTTAAAAGAACTCAATCTCGGGGAAAACTACTGAAGAAAGATGAGCAGCCCAGTCAGGAAAAGAGGCCTCCAGGAGCCCTTTAACTTGGTGAATCATACCTCGCAGTTCTAAGTTACAAACCTCAAGCTCCAAATTCAACTCATCAAATAATGTCATTTTTCTTTAATTGAAGGTGAACTCTAGGAATTTGAGTGATTTTTTTCAGATGGCCACACATTGCCACTGAAGAGACAGACCTTTGTCCTAGTTGGAGCACAGTGGGTTCTGTTGAGATGAACAGAATTTGTAGGGACTTCAGTGTCTATATCTGAGGTCAAAGAGATTATGGTCTTACACTCTCCACCTTATGACCTAAGTGCTCTGTTTCAGGCAATTGTGGGTTACTTTGGGGATAACAAGAAAGACTCAGATGTCTTTCCATGACATTAAAACAAACACTGTGGGGTTGTTCCAGGTACTTCTGCCTCAAAATGATGTGCAGCTCTTAGCCTACGCTCATCATCTTTCCTGGCAGTGTGGGATCTTCTCACCTTCCAAGCCTAACCCAAAGCTGGGTCAACAGGCGACCTATGCTCTCAGATTCCCCCGCATCATGTTTCCCTACAAATCCTGCAAAGGAGACCCACTAGAATAACCTCGATTTGAATTCTGTCTGATTCTCTTCATTCCCACCTCAAAGGTGTCCAGCAATGTTTTATGGTAAGAAAAAAGGGAAATATCTAATTATGTATTCCTTCATTATTTTTCTTCTTATACCTGAGCCTTCTGAAATTCATAAATCCCAAGTTTTTATTGTATTCTGCTATAGAAAACCTCCCACAAGTGAATATATATTCACATGCCAAAGCCCAAATGGGAGAGGTACCAAAATAATCGAAAATATTAGAGAAACCCATTAGACAGTAACTGCAGATAGTATCCCAATTACATGTTGATAGCAAAATCTCATACTGTAACTCTTTTCTTTTGTGGTTGGAATATCCCATCTTCCGGGAGCACAGCTTCTAGTATCCTAAGTCAAACTGATTCACAGATACAACTGCAAGCTCCATTCAGTTCAGTTCACAGGAATCAAATAGCCTAATATCTCATACCTGCCTCCTTGGTAAGGCAGTCCATTAAACTCCAACTGTCTTGCCTCCAATAGGTTTTCTGAAATAAGGAAACCGCTCATTTAGATGGTCTTAGAGAAGTTTTCCAGTGTTTGAGTGATTTGAGAAATTTTATAGGAAAACTTGAAGTATTATACTGTTATTAGAACCATAGGGTTTTTGTTCTTGTTCTTGTTTTTGTTTTTTTGGAAGACTGAGCTGGGTTTCTGGTTAAGCACAGTTCAACAGAAAATCTCATTTGCCTTTTTACTTGGATTATTATTTCATGAATCTGGTCCTTTTTATCCATAACAGGACACTGCTAAACTTCTCTAGGTTGTACAATTTTTTTCCCCAACAAATAGGAGAACGGACTTGTAGGCCTTGAATGAAAACACTTTCTGAGCTCATGGGCAAGTGCATATGATGAGATGTTGAGTTTCCACTGAAGACACTGAAATATAGCAAAATAATTCTCTAAGTATGATAACATAGGTTTACTAGCATATGGTTAATAAGAAAATCAGGTCAAAGAATCAAGTTCCATAAGTTAGAATTTCATGTTTATATAATACTTTATATTTTACCAAACATGTTCTTATTTTCAATTTTGGCTTATCTATGGTTCCATGTCAAAAATTTTTTCTTTGCAAGTAAAAACAATTTATGCCCAAAGAAAACAAGCAACAAACAAAATCATATAAACAGAATAAGAATCTATTTTCCTACTAGAGAAGTCACCACCAATAAAATTTTTGTTGCTCTTCTTTTTTTGTCATTTTATTGTTCAGATATTATATTCCATACAAATCTCCATATATTTAGTATTTATAATACTAAAGTCAACCAAAATTGTTCGTTATGTTTGGTTAATAATCTATCAGAATTTAATTGTTTCTTTTATTAACAATTTGGTTATTTACAAGTTTATAAAACATGTGTATATAAATATCCTTCATCACGAATCCTAGTTTGCATCATGATTTATTCTATTATACATCTGGAAGGAGAGTTACTTTGCCTTTCGCTATGAACCACCCTTAAGAACATGACCCAATCCATATTTTAAAAGTGAATCTGACTCATTCTCAGGGAATCATGGGGACAGAGGGTCTCAAACCACTATCCTCCCACCCCACCCCACCCCACCCCAGGATGTGGAGATAAAGGCTCTTGCTCATAGGAGCATGTGGTCATGAATACAGATAGGATTTCCCCTTTGGGGGCTAATATTTAATTATTTATCTATAGTATTACATTTGTGCCATGTCTTTGATTAAATAGCTGCAACTTTTGGAAGCTCATTTAAGTATGTATTATTAGTTGATTGATCTTATTCAGGATTGTACTATGTTCATTTGCTCCTTTCTGGAAGTTCACACTTACACTCAAGTATAGATTCATTAAAAACAAACAAACAAACAAACAAACAAAAAACCTTTTCAACATCCATTTATTACAACTCTCAATGAAGTAGGTATAGACGGAATCTACAGCACCCTAACAAAGGATGTAGCTACACCATACTTAACAGTGAAAAGCTTAGAGCTTCACCCCTAAGACCAGAAACAAGACAATGTTGCCCACTCCAGCCACTTTTATACTGGAAGTTCTAGGTACAGCAATTAACCAACAAAAATAAAAGGCATCCAAACAGGAAAGAAAGAAGTACAGTGTCACTATTTGCAGATGGTATATTTCTATATATGGGAACCCTAAAATCTCTACCAAATAGCTGTATAATTAATAAACTTTCAGACTACAAAATCAATATACAAAGAACAGCTGAGTTTCCACTAAGGAGGGCACGTCTCACATGGTGCACTGGGTATGATACATAAACAATGAATCTTGGATCACTGAAAAAATAAAATTACATTAAAAAAATAATAACAAACTATACAAAACAGAAATTTAAAAGTCCATTCATAAGAGCATCAAAAAATACCTAGAAATAAATTGTGCCAAGAAAGCTAAAGACCTGTACACTAAAAACTATATAATATGCATGAAAGAAATTAAAGATGACACAGATATGTAGAAAGCTATATCATGTTCATAGATCAGAAGAATTAATGTTATTAAAACGCCCATACTAACCAACATGATCTGCAGATTCAGTGAAATCCCTACCAAAATTCCTATGGCATTTTTTTATAGAATAATCCTAAAATTTGAATGGAACCACAGAAAATTTCAATTGCCAAAGCACTCCTGAAAGGAAAGAAAAATGTTGGAGGCATCACACTCTCTGGTTTCAAACTGGATTACAAAGCTATGATCATCAAAACACAATGGTATTGGCATGAAACCAGACACATAGATCAATGGAACACAATAGAGAGCCCAGAAATAAAGCCGCACATATGTAATAAATTTATGACAAAGGAGACAAGAACAAACAATGGGGAAAGGACAGTCCTTTCAATAAGTGGTGTTGGGAAAACCAAAGAGCCTCACGCCAAAGACAAAAATTGAACCACATTCTTAAACCATACACAAAAATAATCTCAAAATAAATTAAAAACTTGAATATAAGACCTGAAATCTTAGAAAACATACACAGTAAACTCTTTGAAATCAGTCTTAACGGTGATTTTTTTTTTTTAGATCTGACACCAAAAGCAAAGCAAGAAAAGCAAAAACAAACAAATGGGATGAAATTGAACTAAAATACTTTTGCACAGCAAAGGAGACCATCAACAAAAGGCAGCCTACCAAATGCAAGTATTTGAAAATCATCAGGAGTAATATCCAAAATACATAAGCCATATGACTCAACAAAAAAGAAAATCCACTTCAAAAATGGGCAGAGGACATCAGTAGACATTTTCCCAAAGACTACATACAACCGGTCAACAGGTAAATCAAAAGATATTCAACATCACTCATCAGGAAATGTAAATCAAAACCACAGTGAGCTATCAACCACACATCTGTCAAGATTTCTATCATCAAAAAGACAAGAAATAGAGTGTGTTGGTGAGGATGAGGAGAAAAAAGAACTCTTGTCCACTGGTGGGAATATAAGCTGGTACAGCCATATTGAAAAGTAATATGGCGATTCCTCAAAAAAAACATTAGAGGAAGAACTAGCATATGATCCAACAATCTCACTTCTGGGTGGTAGCTGGCAAAAATAAAAACACTAATTCAAACAGATAGCTACCATATTCACTGCAGCATTTATTATAAGAGCCAAGAGAAAGAAACATAAAGTGGCCATTGATGGATGAATGGATAAAGAAGTTGTGGTGCTTATATGCAATTAGTATTATTGAGCCATAATAAAGGAAATCCTGCTATTTGTGACAACATGGACAGAGCTTGAGGACAAGATGCTAGGTAAGTCCAACAGAGAAAGACAAATAATGATCTCATTTATATATGGAATCTAAAAACAAACAAAACAAACCAAGAACTCATAGATACAGAGAACAGATCAGTGCTTGTCAGAGGCATCTGGGAGGCTGCGCTGGTGGGTAAAAGTGATCAAAATACACAAGCTTCAAGTTTTAAAATAAATCCTAGGGATACAAAGTCAAGCATTACTGTACTTAGTAATACTAAATTGTACGTCTGAAAGTTGTTAAGAGAGTAGATACTAAAAGTTCTCATCACAAGAAAAAAAATTTAACTGAGCAGTGATGGATTCTAAGCCAAATTACTGTGGTGATCACTTTGTAATATATATACCAAATTACGTTATACATATGAAACTAAGATGTAAATTACATCTCAGGGAAAAAAAAAAACTATGTATATTGGAAAGAAAAGTGTAGCCTTTGCGTAGTATTAAAATGGATTCAACATTAATTATATGAACTAAAATTATTTATGCATTTTAGATAGAAACTGTATTTGAATGCATTAAACAGAAAATTCAAAATATAATGAACTTAGAATGAGAGTTCTTGGTTTTATATATTTAAAAGAAAAAATATGAAGGTGTGCAATCCAGTCTAGAATGGCAGTTCATGTTCATCAGCAACCCAAATTTCTTCTTTTTTTTTTTCTGTTACTCTAGTACCCGGCTTTCTCCAGATTTCTTCCTTATCTAAGCTGGATACAGAATGTCAGCTGCATATGCCAGCTTCCAGACAGCTTAAAGGCGAATAAAGCAGAAGGGGCACAACTTCTGACTTAGCCGGCTGCCCTGCCAAATCTCAGAACATTACGATGAAAGAGATCCAAAATAAGCTTCACATTTACTCATTGGTCAGGACTAGCTCTATGTTCATGCCAACTGCAAGGCAGGCTGAAAAATACAGTACTTTTGTTGGCTTTACTGACAGCAAAATAATTACATCAACCGTCAAATCTCCTTTTTTTTTGCTTAATTTTATTTTTTTTCAGTGTTCCCAATCTCCTATCAAAAAAGGGAAAAGGCATACTCAACAGGCAATTAACACTTGGAAATCTGACAAATTTTCTTTTCATTAATCGGTCAAAAAGATACACTACAGGGTCTCATTAAAATTGTCTTTAACAGATTCCTCCTATATATTAACTGCATTTTTTGCTTCCCTTCCAGCTCTATGTTTAACTTTGTTTGCAAATTACATCACTGTATTAACATCACTCTGTATTGTTTTTTGGAATTTTACCTTACCAAGAAGTAAGCAGATCTTAACATTTGTTTCTCTAATAATTTTGTTAATGCACTGAATACTGCCTATGTTAAATTTTATCTTCTTTATTTGAAGATTAGAGTTTGAATGATTATACTATCCATGTGTGCATTCTCAAAGACTTCATTTTCAGTATCAATTCTACATTTCTTTTACTCCTACTATATCATTTCTCATTTCCTCCCGGTCTCTGCAACAGGAAACTAATCAAGCAATCAATTATGCCACAGAATTGCCATTAGTCAACACAAAAAAATTTAGATTTTTATTTTAGTTTATTACTTTTTAAACAGCCGGAGTTTTTAAGATTTTATTATTTATGGAGAGAGAGAGAGAGAGAGAGCAAGCGAGTGCAAGGGAAGGGGTGGTGGGAGAGGGACAAGCAGGCTCTGAGCTGAACTCGGGACATGTGGCACGGAGCCTGACTCATGGCTGACCTCACAACCCTAAGATCGTGACCTGAGCTGAAACTAAGAGTTGGATGCTTAACCAACAAAGCCATGTAGGTGTCCCCACCATACTCTTGTCTTCATGCCCTTTACAGTATCATCAGTGGTACCCTTTTGTCATCCTATCATAGACCTCAAAGCCCAGTCAACCACACTGATGAACATTGGAAGGGCATGGTGGTATGTCACATCACATGTTGTAGAGCTAAGGGCAGCCCTTCGTGGATCACATGTTAAACAACTGTGACATATATATATATGGCAGATAATCAGCCAATATCCATAGTGAGAAAGACTGAATTACCTTCCCACATATTTCCAGGATAATGGCAGTTTTGTTTGAGGAGAAAGGGAGTATGAACCAGTACACATCACCAGTTCAGTTTTCCAATTCACCCTCATTAACTCTCACTCTTCTGAAAGGTGACAGAACATAGAGCCTCTGGAATCAGGATGCATGACTGAAGGAGACTTCGTTCTACAAAGAACGTGAGGCAAGTCTGACAAGGAGAATAAGCACTTCAGTTTCTGTACAGAAAAGATGTCACGCTGTAGATTAAAACAATAATGCCTGTCATATAGAAAACCCACAGGAGTGTTAGCTGACATTACTATTTAGTAAAAATCCCCCCAAACAAGCCGATTATTCATTCAATATAAGCATCACTGTCACAATTTTCAGTTTGCTTTCGTATGTACCTCTCTCTTCATAGTTAGGAGAGACTCCCAGGATAGCTCACCAGGCAAGCTTCTAAACCAGAATTCAGAGGACACCTGGTTACAGTAAAGATGCCAGCTATCCTTTTATCTAAATTTCATTAAGAAAAGACAACCCTTCTCACGTGCTTGTTTTTTTAATAGGATTCCCAAGAAAGTTGTCATTTATGCCCTCGATTAGACTATAAGCAACTTGAAGGCAGACATTACGGCAGAGTTCCTCACAAAGATTTAGTGTCCTCTGATGTAACCTGCCACTTGAAGGTTTCAATGAATTAAACATTAGAGTAAGAATTAATTAAAAGACAGAATCCATTTAACTACTAAAGGATCTACTTTCCCACCTCTTTACCTAACAGATTTAATCTGAAACCGATTAAACATAGATTACAGGGAAATAGAATGAACTTGAATAAACCTGCTTAACTTTGGTAGAATCTGAAAGTAAAAATAGCAAACATACGGATTTCATTTCTCTTAAAATACACAAGGATTAAAATTAAAAGGAATAAAGTGCTTGGCAAACACGTTTTTTAATTCAACAGATGGATCGTTTTTCTACTTTTGCTGATAAAAGAAATTAACATAATGAAAATGTGCATTCTGCCTTAATTTTTGCATTTTCTTGCACTTTCATAAAAGAACTTCAAGTCCCTTCTGGCCTCTTCAGGTGTTTCAACAATGAAGTTCTTTTTTTTTTTTCTTGGCAAACAAGGCAACAGAACATATCCAAGTATGTATTTTATTAGATTATAGAGATCTGCTAACTTAAACAGGTTAACGATTGTGATATTCTAGCACTGATATTTCAACTGACATACCTATAAGTCCCTCAACAAATTAGATATATACATAGATCATATTTCAAAAGCTACTTAATCATCTTTTACTGAAATCATTATATTTACTATTGGGATTGTGTTAAAATGACAAAATTATTGTAAATTTTCATTATCTGCTCTAAGAATATTATACTTGATGTTTCTACAGTAGTTGTCTGTAGGTAATTAAAATTCTATGAAAATTGAAGCTTTTGAACTACAAATGTCTGCAAATGTTTTTAAAAATTCTCAAAAACCTTACAGGATATATTCTTCAGCTTAGTTTTCATATTGTATTTCAAGATACTTATATTTTGTTTTCTAGATTCCTTCTGCCCACCATCAGAATAAGCATACTCCTTCATATAGGACCTAAATATATACAAATTTTGTCTATCATACCTCTGTAAATTTGGAAAAGTAAAATAGACTCCCCTTAAAAACTTTGAATGACCCCATTTTCAAGTTATGTTGAATTAATCTAGTAATTATTGATCATTGGATAATGTGTGCTCAACTATGAGACATTGCTCATTGTATTCATGATATAAACATATCTTCATGATTCTTTTCAATCTTCCATGTTTAAACTCACAAAAATATTAAGACAAGAAAACTTTTATGCTTACAAAATAGGCAAGGATTTAAACAAAATGATTATAGTAAACATAAACAGTGATACACAGAACAAATAACCATTGATGGTAGGAATTTTCTATAGTGCAATCTATGCTGGAAATCAATTAAGCAATACTTATTAATAGCTTAAGACACTTGAGAATTTAGTCAGTAATTTGGGTAAAGATACATTTAGCATCAGTGATAGTATAAAATTCCTGGAATTATTTAAATGTCCCAAATATTACAATGGTTACATTATACTACAGTTCTATGATAGTATTAAAAAGTAATGTTTCATGCCTAAGAAGAACCTTAAATGGTTTTAGGGTGGGTTTTTTTGTTTGTTTTTGTTTTTTGCTTTTGGGGGGGGTTAGGTTTTAATATTTTTTTAATTTTTTATTAACATATAATATATTATTAGCCCCAGGGGTTCAGATCGGTGAATCATTAGGCTTACACATTTCACAGCACTCACCATAGCACATACCCTCCCCAATGTCCATAACGTTAAATGTTTTCTATTCTTGAAAACTTTGCTAAAAGTTTACCTTAACTGTAAAGATGTATAGGCAGAGACTTACATAAAATGGCATTATACCATTAGGCAAAATTGCCAAAAGTGAGTTTTTAGCTACATGTATGTGGGCCTCCTGAAAAATATAGAACCCAGTGATTAAAATCCTGCTCTTGAAAATACTTAACACCAGAAAAAAAAAATGGGGTTTTCAAAAATAAATAAAGAAATTCAAGGAGCAAGACAGCATCTGCAATATTATTCAAATCTTGTATATATGATGCATAAATACATAAGGCTCACAAAAAAGAAATGCAAATAAAAATACTGAATATACATTCTAGAAGCAAAAGAATTTATGGCCTGACTTCATTTTTCTTCTTAACATGTATAGTTTTCAAATTTTTAACAATAAGTGTTAATTTTATTATGAAAGAGTATTATGGCATAGAAAAGCATTTCGATTAATTGCTAATAGCACTGTGCACATTCATGTATTTGATATAAATTACATGAAATATTTTTTGTCACATACTAAATTGGATGTAAATTATTAATAGAAAACCTATTTCCTTCACTGTTTCTACATTTAGTAACTGGAAGTCTTCTGTAACAAATGTTTGTCCCTTTTCTCCCATTTTTTCAATTATCATCATCAATATGGACTCATGGGTTTTAAATCTTACTTGGGGAGTTATAATCTATTACTTTCACAATTTATTTGAACATATCCTTTTAACATGCCCGGATTCTTCATTTTGCTTTTAGCACTTATTTGTTTTCTACTACTTTGGGATGCCCTAGGTTCATTTTTGTGTTTTCTTGCTCCAACCCTAGAAACAGTTATTCCTCCAAGAAGCATGGTTCCTTTCATTATAGAATAACATCTGTAAACCAAGATTTTGGTTTTTTATCAGTATCAGAGCACCAGTATTTCTACGAACACCACAGTTATAACTTATGCAGGCAAGGTACACCGACAAAAGATAACATGCGGTCAAATATTTAACACATTCCAAAAATATCATTGCAGTAATTTTCACATACGTCTACAAGTCTTTAACAACTACCACCCTCTCAAGTATAGACTGGATTGAGCTACTTCCTTCTAGTGACTACAGTATATAAAGGAAAAGATAGTAATTTTATACTGGAGAATCCTGGCAGACACTTCCTTAACTGAACAGCCAAGGTTGACATGACCCAAAGTCAATCATATTACTATCACCCCAATGGATGAGTTAAGAGTACCTCAATTGTATTCTTCCACAAAATCTATACCACCAGATTAATCATGAGAAATAACAGTTAAACCCAAATCAAGGGATGCTGGAGAAAAGTATCTAACCATCACATATCAAGTGTCAAGGACATGAAAGACAAGAAAGAAAACAAGCTCTCATAGATTAGAAAAGACAAAGAGACAGGAAGACTCAACGCACTGTAATATCTTGAATTGAATCTTGGAAGAGAAAAAGGTCATTCATGGAAAAACCAGTGGTATCCAAGTAACATCAACTAGTGTTGTTAAAAGTATCATAGCAGGGTTACCTTTGTAGTTTCGATAAATGGACCATAGTTATAGAAGATGAAACCATTACGCAAGTTATGTGAGAGGCGCGATATACAAGGGTACACAGTACTATGTACTACCTTTGTGATTCTTCTATAAACCAAACTTTTGAAATCAAGTGTAAATTGCAAACAGAGGACATGTTTCCATAATGTCTGAGTTTTAGTTAACATGGTGCCATGCTAAGCAAGAATTATTCCTTTGTTTCTTCCCTTATCAGAACATCTAGAACCAAGTAGGTTATGAATAAATGGAACCTTCCGTCATTAGTAGTAATATTTTAGAGTAATAAAATACAACATTAAAAAATCTAAGTTGAAGTTTTATTCTATTGAGCATTGTAATGGGAAAGAGGGATTTGTATACAATATCGTAGGCAGTGTGGAAAGATGGAAAACTTCTGAACAGACTGACCATAATTCTGGGTACCCAAATGGATTATCACATATATGCTATTATCCAAGGAAATGATCTTCAATTTATTTTTTGCAGCCCAACTTATAGGCAAAGAGATTAAATACTGTTTTATAGGAAGAGATGTCTTTCTGTAACATTGAATCATCCATCCTGTATGTCTCTAGGACCAGAGTCATGCCTTTATTGCTCTTTTATCCCTATGATGACTAGTTCAGTACTCTTTACATTGAAGGCTTTCATTAAGCCCTTGCTGACTGAGTGCTTTTCATGATCTTTAGCCTCTCTCTGATTTATTGTGCTCCATTGAGCCAACAATGAAGAAAAGATGAAAAAATTGATGCAGCTTTTATGACAGCTGTTCAGTTAGTTGTTCAACTATATTTTAAAAGGGAATGTGCATCTGTCACAGAATAGAAGAAAGGAGAAAACATTTTTCATTTTAAGAGCCCAAGTCCATTTGACTGATTCTAGTCAAATGCAAGAGGTCCAGAATGATTCGGACTTGAAATGTCAGGCTTTCCAAGTTTTTCTGTGTAAAACCATCAAGTGAGACCATTTATCCTGCCTCAAAGAATTATGAAACTTTATCAGTGCTCTTAAGAAGCCTTCAGTGGTAGTGCTCTGAGACACTGGTTCTATAAACCTGACTAAATACATAACACTTATAACACTTTAGCTTTTAGCACTATGTTTAAAATAAAGGTGGAATAACCTGCATTTAAGAAAGCTTTTAAAAGTTTTTCATTAAGCCAAATAACTCTCATTCTTCTAACTCTCCTGCAGGTGGGACACTGAGTTTTTTCATGACTGTACAAAATATTTAGCAATGGCTAATATATATTGGCTTCAGAAAAAGAAAATGGGATTTTTTTTTTAAATTGACCTTGACACATAAAAAACAGTATTAAAAACCCAACAGGTGGCTCTGGCTTTTTATAATATAATTTATAATTCAAGCATGCCTGAAATCCAACAGAACCCAAAATTTTAATGCAAGTATACTAAATTGTACACAAAAAATTCTGTAAAAAAAAAACTCATAATCTTAAAAGATATGTGGTTAAGCAGATGTTTGGGAGCTAATAACTTTCAGAGAAGTACATTTTCTAAGAGGAAAGTGAAACATTAACAAATTGGAACATTTCAATGAGATACACATATTTAAATTGGAAAGATGGGGATTTCATCCACTGTAGAGGCATCAGTGCAGAAACATGGGCAATTCAGTTCTACTTTCCTCACAGTATTTTGAATCTGGGAGGATCAGACTGGTTTATACGGTCCATGTTTAGATCAGACTTCCCACCTCATCTGTTCTCCGCCTTCACCACAGCACTCTACCTCCCAGGAAGAAAATCCTTTTGCATTGGGAAAATCCCAGTATTTTAACTGTTTTAGTATTCTACTAAAGGATCTAATCCAGACATTTTTGCCACAAAGACAATGATGCCAATAAAGAAATGACCATGTTTCATGCTTCTGTCTTCTTTACGCTGTGTAAACAATGGAGAGGGGCTGGAAAAAGCTCAAATAATGCAATCTGCTCAGATATACTCCTTATATGTAAACCCAGGCAGAATCAAAAGGTAGCATATGTATCTTCCATTCAAAAACCTCATACTACTTACCCTCAAACAGTGTTATAACCTGGTCAACAAAAAAAGCTTTATCAAAATGGACATATTGGTCAGTGGCAGAGACAGAACCTTTCTGAATTAGCTAATCTGTATTTTTCTAACAACCAGGTATACATAAGTAGGCAGAAAAAAATGAAACTCAGTGAGTTTGGGTAGTGTAACTCATTCACTAGCACAGTTGTGCTTTGTGCAGCAGAGTTCAGTAAGGTAATGACTGCACAGAGGGAGACACTC
Organism: Mustela nivalis; assembly: GCF_964662115.1. Taxonomy (NCBI): domain Eukaryota; kingdom Metazoa; phylum Chordata; class Mammalia; order Carnivora; family Mustelidae; genus Mustela; species Mustela nivalis. The sequence goes on from NC_139039.1 coordinate 33,065,790, forward strand.
CAGGGCAGCTTCGAAGGAGCTAAAGTGAAGTCGTGGTAGCAGGGTTGTGTAAGGTTCAATAATTGACATGGGGCATTTAAATGATAGTAATTCAAATTAACAGACAAGGTAACATTCCCCTTGAATGCTTCAGCCTCTCCAAGTAGCCATACAATAAACAGATAGCTTTCACGTGTACTATTAAGTAGTTGATAGCTACGCAGAAGTTGTTTTAAAGATACAGCACCATGAAAAAATGTTCTTCATCACTAGCCATCAGGGAGATTCAAATTAAAACCACATTGAGGTACCACCTTACATCAGTCAGAATGGCCAAAATTAGCAAGACAGGAAACAACATGTGTTGGAGAGGATGTGGAGAAAGGAGAACCCTCTTACACTGCTGGTGGGAATGCAAGTTGGTGCAGCCACTTTGGAGAACAGTGTGGAGATTCCTCAAGAAATTAAAAATAGAGTTTCCCTATGACCCTGCCATTACATTACTGGGTATTTACCCCAAAGATACAGATGTAGTGAAAAGAAGGGCCATCTGTACCCCAATGTTCATAGCAGCCATGGCCACGGTCGCCAAACTGTGGAAAGAACCAAGATGCCCTTCAACAGATGAACGGATAAGGAAGATGTGGTCCATATACACTATGGAGTATTATGCCTCCATCAGAAAGGACAAATACCCAACTTTTGTAGCAACATGGATGGGACTGGAAGAGATGATGCTGAGTGAAATAAGTCAAGCAGAGAGAGTCAATTATCATATGGTTTCACTTATTTGTGGAGCATAACAAATAACATGGAGGACATGGGGAGATGGAGAGGAGAAGGGAGCTGAGGGAAATTGGAAGGGGAGGTGAACCATGAGAGACTATGGACTCTGAAAAACAATCTGAGGGTTTTGAAGGGGTGGGGGTTGGGAGGTTGGGGGAACCAGGTGGTGGGTATTAGAGAGGGCAGGGATTGCATGGAGCACTGGGTGTGGTGTAAAAATAATGAACACTGTTACGCTGAAAAGAAATTTAAAAAAAAAAAAAAGATACAGCACCACAATAGTTATAATCATCTTTTAAAAATATACTGGGTAAAAAAAAATTAAAAATATACTGGGTAAAATCTTCCATGAACCCATAGAATTTAGCAAATCTGTTGGTAGCCGTGAAGGCTTGATGGGTTTTATTGGTATGGACCTAGAACCTGGAACATAGAGTACACTTAGTATACACATTCTGAAGTAATCATTTTTTTTTCATGAACTATACCACACATTGAACCAATCTAACTTCTACATAAACCATTTAATAGGCTTATCCTCTTTGGAGGTCTCTAGCATACTCAATAAGTGAACCCATTATGGTCCACTCAAGTTGTCATGCTTTCAACATAAACACATCGCTACCAAACCAAAGCATGGACAACCAAAGCGTCTACATTTTACCTACTGTCAAAAGCTCACCACAAATTTGGAACATATATTATTAAGCAGTGCCTCGTCTGTTGGGTGGGAAAACAGAAATGGTAGAAGGGTTATAAAATACGGTTTTAAAAAATGTTTCATGCCTCAAATTTCTGTCACAGCCATTGTTCACAAATACCACTTTCTTTTTTAATGACAGCTCGAGGGGTAATAGTAAGATTGGTAGGGGGCATGCTTCGGTCCCTGTTGGTTGAGCAAAAAATAGGAATTATGTTGAATGTGTATTTCTATTAGCTCTTCCGAAAAGGAATTCACGAGAAACACAGTAGTGGAAAGACATTATGAAGTTATAGATGTTTTAGTTGGTGAACTATTGTACTTGGAAGAATAGGTTATAAGCCACTTTACAAAAAAGAGCAACTAGACTATAAAACTGAGCAAAGAAAGCATTAAAAAAAAAAAAAAAAGGTCAGAGTGAAGTAAGTAATGAAAGGCTTTTAGTACCAAGACATTGACTAGAGTCCATTAAGAAGTGGAAAGGAGATTGGAGGTGTATTTGTAGGGCTGGTAGTGTATAGTATTCCAACTCGGTATAGAATTCTACAGTCATGAAAAATCAAAGGCAGATGAACACAATTTTAAGGGAAAAAAAAAGGTATGATGAGCAATGTAGAAATACCTAAGAATCAGTGATAATCTTTGCTGAAAACAAGGAACTTTCAAGCTGTATGTTCTGCCACAGGTGATGAGTAGTCTCGATTCACAGATGTGGATTTATATGCACAGTAAAAGCACATATGAAATGTGTTCATGACAAATGAGAAAGACGAATTTCTATATGTAAGTGAAAAACACACAGCTTAATTATGGACAGTAAAATGCCTGTATGACCAGAGAAGAGAGTGAGAAGTGAAGAAATAAGCAGTAAAGCTAAAGATAGCATTAGAGATTAAAGTAACATAATTCCAAGGCAACATGACAAGCAATGACATATTAATTACCAAACAGCGCAAAGTAAGCAACAGCATGGACTTTCAAGGTTCTGTGTCTGTCTGGCAATGCGTAAATCATCCAGAAGTCTACTTCTGATCTGCTAAATGAGATCTATATGAATAAATAAACACTACTTCCATAGCTTCACTTTAAGTATTAAATCTACACAATATAGAGCCAACTGCCAAGGCAAACGGTTACACCAGTAGGTGACGTGATATGGGAAGTTTTAACCTTAATCTATACTCTGCATACCAGAAAAATACACAACCTGAATACAGGAGTGATACTGGTATGCAAACAAGTCTTGTGGTTCATACTTCCATCAATACTGTTGCTTCTAAGTTCATCCTCTATTAAAAACAAAGATGCTTAGGGGCACGTGGGTAGCTCAGTGGGTTAAGCCTCTGCCTTCAGCTCAGGTCATGAGCTCAGGGTCCTGGGATTGAGCCCCGCATCAGGCTCTCTGCTCAGCAGGGAGCCTGCTTCCCCTGCTCTCTCTGCCTGCCTCTCTGCCTACTTGTGATCTTTCTCTCTGTCAAATAAATAAATAAAATCTTAAAAAAAAAAAAAGCAAAGATGCTTAATCATAATTTGATTCTAATCACCCTAACTGCTGAATAGAAGTCCACTATTTTCTGCATGAGCTCGCACTGGCAGTGCCATCTGAGACATGCACCCTCTGCATGGTCTACAAAGGATTTCTGGAAGACGGAGCCTAAAGGCAGCCAAGTTCACCTGTTGTCCTAGTGGGACACTATGATCTAAAATACATTTGGAAGGAAGAGGTACAGTGAACACTGTGTCCACTCCTGGGAAAAGTTTACTTTGTATACAGTTCAGTTAGGTGAAGTTGAGGGAGGGGTCTGAAGGCCATAAATGTACATATGATGGAGCCTTAGGTTACATTCATGAAGTCCAAAGAGGTGGCTGTAAGCATCATTACCAACACAGGGCACCTGGGTGGCTCAGTGGGTTAAGTCTCTGCCTTTGACTCAGGTCATGATCTCAGGGTCTTGGGATCAAGCCCCTCATCGGGCTCTCTGCTCAGCAGGGAGCCTGCTTCCTCTCTCTCTGCCTGCCTCTCTGCCTACTTGTGATCTGTCAAATAAATAAATAAAATCTTTTAAAAGTTTAAAAAAAAATAAAATAAACAAGAATCACTACCGACATAAAACTTCCAACTCGTGTCTTTTGACTGCTATACACAGTAGCTCACATTTACACGTGCAACTATCCTCTATCAGAAAAGCCTGTAGCGTTATCAATGACCAACTCTTCCAATACTTGACAGCACTGGACAGGGAAGGAAACCAATCATTTACAAAGTACGTACTATGTGGTTGGTGGGCGGTACATAATCAGCTAAGTGCATGAAACCTCCTCTCATCTTCTCAACAGTGGTCAAGGTAGACAGTAGCCAATTTACGAAGACAACAAGCTATAGGAAGCTAAGCTGCCAAAAAATGATACAGTCCAGGTTAAATCTAGTCCTTTCAGTCCTGGTCCTGTGTTCCTTATGGTATCAATACTCACTCAACAAAAGCCTGATTCCTCACCTGAGCTTTTCATCAATCACTTATACACCTCCAACCCTGAAGGCTAGAAACAACGTGCACAACTGCACAGTGTTCTTGCAGGCAATCAGGAGAAACTTGCCCCACAACCAAATATTGTGATTCTTCAACATCCTGATTGAGTTTATAACTGTCAATTAAGAAATCTGGAAAGGGTCGTTTTCTAAAATTTCAAATATAAAGTAAGACAATCAAGTGTTAAGTCTTCTGTATCCTGAATAGACAGGTCATTTGATTCATACAGAATACCTAATCTCCTGGGATACTTAGAAAATTCTTTTCAAAATTTTCAGAACTTAAGTGAAACCACAAGGGAAGCTGAACAACTATTAGCAGAGATCCTTAATAGAGTACTACAGGCAAGAAAGTCAGCAAAGAATGGAAGGTACCCCAGTGCAATATATCACTTAAGAGTGAATGTAAGAGGGGCACCTGGGTGGCTCAGTCGTTAACCATCTGTCTTTGGCTCATGTCATGATTCCAGGGTCCTGGGCTCGAGCCCCACATCGGTCTCCCTGCTCAGCAGAGAGCCTGCTTCTCCCTCTGCCTCTACCTGTTATTCTGCCTATTTGTGCTCTCTATCTCTGTCAGATAAATAAATAAAATATTTTTTAAAAAAGAGAGTGAATGTAAAATAAAAGCTTTAGACCCACAGGGATCAGAAAGGCCAGACTTGACACCACAAAAGGACATTGATTATTACAAGAATGTGTAATTTACAAGCAGATTCTGAATGTAGCTCTCTACTTTGGTGCCTCTGGTGCCTAGGCTAATAAAACTTCCATGTAATATATGTATTTCAAGAAAAGGTAATCAGAACTTCAAGAAAAATGGCACATAATTTCATGTAAGAAACTAAATTACCAAGCCAGAGGCTTGGTTTGGAAGTAAAAGTTAATATACTAAAAATGGTATGTAAGCTTACTATAGGTCTTTGATTAAAGGCAAGACTGGCGGGGCGGGGGGGCGGGTAAGCAAGGTAAGGTGTCTGCAACATCCTCAGAGCTTTAGAACTACTCTGTGAAAATGTCCCTGAGCTGTGCACTTACAATTGTCCAAATTCAATGACAGTATAAAATTACATGGAAAATAGAGAAGAGATTCCTTGCCATGAGTAAGGTTTGATATAGTAATTTACTTATATAGTTTACTATGCAGGCATATAAAGTAATATGATTTATAAAAATACTTTTCTGGAAAATGCATTGTTGATACAGTATATAGTATAGAATAGCTTGAAAATAAATTTAGTATTTAAATTTTTGTTTATCAGAAATAAATATGAAAAATATTGTACAATTTTACTGAGGAGATGGCACTATTAGCAACTATGACTTTTTGTCTTTTGTTTTTGTTCTCCCACTTATGGTGGTAGTGGTGAATTTTCCTAGAACTTCTGGGAAGTTGATCGCCTAGATAATTCTCCTGAATCTGTTAAAGGCAGAGCTTGGTCAAGGAACAAAGCAGTATGACCCATAATCTTGGTTGCATTAGATCAGTTCTGAAAATACACCTAGCAAACTAGCTCTGCAATTGAGAATCTTCATTTTGAGATCCAGAACTTAGTTTAATAGCTGATTTCCTTAGACAAAAATGATTAATTACACAGTTAAAAATGGTTTCACAAATCTTATTTTGTATTTCTCTAAAATTAAACATGGACATTATGTAAATATTTCTGCAGACAACTAATTGCCTTGATAATTGCAAGTTGTCATATAGAGTTTTGTTCCGTGAAATTTTGACTTTGAAAAGCATACTATTCCCTTCCATATCTCCAGTAACTCCTTGAGTCTCCGTCCACAAAGACTTGATATATACAATCCTTCTCCATGTAGGATGACTCGAGCCTTCTGCTGGTTATAGTTCTTTAGAGCCCATCTCACTGGAATAATGTATACTGTAGTTATGTACATTGTAGGTGTTTTTTTTTTTCTGTCTGCAAAAATAATAAAGTTGACTTCCTACAAAAGAAATACCTTCCCCATAGACTTATGGAGCTCAAGATTTATTGATTATTAATCTGTCTCTGTGGTTAAAGTAGAAGACATTTGTCCATCTTCAGAGCGAGAGGGAAAATACAGACACCGAACACACGAAGTGCCTAGAAGTGAAGAGAAAACATCATCCAGGTCGGAACCACTGGCTTTGAAGGACCCACTTTATTTTGCAGGTAAAGTACATAGGAAGGCAAATAAATCACTCAGTGTCACACAGCTAATATAAAGTATAGATATGTGTATGAGTACATGCACACACACACACCTTGACCTCTACTTTTAGACCATAGCTCATTCTGTTATTCCATCTAGGAACTGGCAATACCAATGACCTGCTGCCTGCTGTGTAATTAATAACAACTACAACCTACAAATCATTTCCACTGTGTTATTTGTGCAGAAAAATACCAGTGGGAGGGACAATATCATCACCAAAACTCTGATGGCTTTCCTGTGCATCCCAATTGAAGACACTCCTATGTAGCTGGTCTTCCTCGTGAAAGCAGGGCTGCAACCCTTCCCCAGTGGGAACTGCAGTCATTTACCAGAATAACTGTACTCTGGAGCAAGGGAAATGCCCAAACCTTTCAGAAGGCTGCAAATGCAGTTGAAAGCAATACTAGATATGGCAAGAAGAAAATTCTAGGACATCCAAGACTCCTGTCTTGTATAATCCCCTGTCCATGAGTGTGGACAGGACTGGAAATGTGAATTTCACTCTCATAGTTGAAAAAATCTTAGATAGAATCAAGTTTTCCAAATCAATTCATCATTAGGGTAATTATCCACAATGATCTGTCCCAATCAGATAAGCCCCTAACGACTAGGTCCTTCCATGGTGGGGGGGAGTGGAGAAAGATTTGAAAGAAATCAAATTTTGATAGTTTTGAAGGAATAAATTGCCATTTCATGAGAGGTCCCACAGAGGACATGCACCAAAAACTTAAGAGTCCTCTAGGAGCAGACAGTGGTCTCCAGCTGACAGCAAGAACATAGATCTGCTGCATGTCCATTAGAGTACGGGTTCTGTCAATAATAAGTGAACTTGGAAGACACCACCTCCAACCTTAGAGAACACAGCCCCAACCAATGCTTTGATTTCAGCTCTGTGAAGCTCTGCACAGAGGAAGTAATCATGCCATGTCTGATTTCTAACCTAGACAGTGATAAGAGAGTGTGCTTTTTAAGCCATTAAGTTCATGAACGTTTGGTACATAGCAATAGAAAACCAGTACAAAACCAAAAGAAGCCATAGTGGTGGTCTCCTAGGTAGAATAGGGTCTGATGGTGGTCAGATAAATGAAATAGTAGCCCAAGTCTCTACTGCTAAGGTCCAATGGGTCCAAATGAACTACATGTCCCAAATGGTTGATTAGGAGAGATACACATGGCAGTTGTCATAACGCCCAGTTGATACACTGACATGGAGTCAACATGGCAAGAATCAACATGGCAAGAAGGACCCAGTAGACCCTGGAATATGCCACTCTTCTTTACTGCCTGATTAGTAAATCAGGAGAAACCCTTCATCTCAGATGGGTATGAAAAGCTTAGCAACATCCTCAGACTTCAATCCTACAAATAATGTGATTACCAAATTATCACTTCTGAATTCACTTTTATGTTTCCTTCCTCAACCAGATGGGCAGTAGAGGATGATAGGAGACTAGATAAAACCTTAAAAGCTTAAGGAAATCCTTATCACAGCTGCTATGATGCACGGGGACTATATCCTGAAAGCAACTACCACAACCTCTGGAACTCAGTACGTGGCCACTGATCCAATGCATAAAGTCTTTTCAGTCCTCAAAGAGCATGGAAATGGCAGCTGTACATATATAGTCTTGCCTCAGTATTATGTTAACTGTTCTCCCAAAAATATAGTCTGTGAGGATTTGAGATCTTATTCCACATACATGATAAACAGACCAGAATATAGTAGCAAGTGCTGCAGAGGGTGGAAATGAGGACAGATGTTCATACTGGTGAAGTTTTGAGGGGTTCAGTGATCCAGAATATTCCATGACAGCATTCCCAACACAAAAGGTTAAGTTAGTACACCAAGAACCCCTTACTACAGAATAAAAGTTCCAGAACTTGATGGGCCCCTTAAGATTTTAAAGGCAACATATGTCGCTCTTGTAAATACTGTGGACTTATTTATGAACTAAAAGGCTCTTGGTTTCAAGTGAAGCCCAGCTCAAAAGACATGGTCAGGTCCAGACAATGCTGCCAAATCCTACCACTAGAACTGCATCACATGGGGAAGTCAATGCTACTAGAAGTATCTACTTGAAGTAGCAGCTGAAGATGCAGGAGAAATGTCTGGCGAGCCCCACAGGAGAGACACGGCACAGATCCCACAGGTTTTGGAGCAAGGCCATACACTTTGCAGCAGAGAAATAGACCTTCAGGAAACAGTTCCCAGTAGGCCACTGGACCCAAATAATCGGTGAGCATCTGGCCATGGAACATCTGTGACAACAAAGTCAGAGCTTCCCATCATGAGGGGAGTATCCTCAGATCTCCAGGTTGTAAGAGCGGTGAGCGCAAATCCTCTACGTAACGGAAATGCTACGTCAGTGATCAAGCCAAAGTGGATTCAAGCATCTCAAGTCACTTCGTGTACAGGATTCAGAGCCTCCATGCCTCCTAACTGTTGGGTCAACATCTCCTTCTCAAGATATAGCACGAAAGAGGTTCCCTATGAACAGCATATAAAGGGGAGGAAAGATCCAGATCAGATTCTCAGATGGTCAGCTTAACGTGCGTGTGCTGGAAGAAAGGTTGTTCAGTAGTGTTGCTACTCCAGACCCCCTCAGAGGTGGCATAAAGAAAACTGTGAGGGAAAATCCTCCTCGTTGATCAGGTATTGTGCTGCACTGCTGTATACAGTAAGCTGTCTTTAGACGGAGGCTAAATTAGCCTAAGGTAAGGTTATACATGAAGTCCTACACAGGGGCAAAGGTCTTAACTGTTGGGTCTTGGTTCTTAATATATCAAGATTAATACAGTAAGCAAAGAGACTTGGGCAACAAATATGTGACTGGGCATTTGAAATTAACTATAAAATGTGAGGCCGCTTGGGTATCAAGTCAATGTTCACCAGAAAGTGTCTTCCATAGCAACCTAGCTGACAAGATCATTAGTCCGACACTTTGAGCCAGCCCGTCCCCAGCCGCCCCAGTGCTTGTGTGGTGGGCTGGGACCAAGACCATCCATGTATGCCCATATTCGCTCCTTCTCACCAAGGCTGTGCGGTTAATACTCACTCTGGAGACTTCACCTGTCCTCAGCACGGACTGCGCCAGTCATAGTAATTGACTTGAGTATCATGAATACCCAGGGTTGTTCCTACCTAATGGGACAAGGAGTCTAAACCCGGGCGAAGTTCCTGGGGCAAACCCTGGTGCCTCCATGCCTGGTGACACAAGTGAATGGGAGATGACAGCATTCAGGCCCTGACAGAAGATCAGTCCTCCAGAGACGAAATTCTGTTCCTCAAGTGCCATTAACAAGTGGACATGTTGGCCAAGAGTGATATCAAAGGGAGATCAGTAGTAATTATTGCCCTTGAGGGGCGCCTGGGTGGCTCAGTGGACTAAGCATCTGCCTTCGGCTTAGGTCATGATCTCAGGGTCCTGGGATCAAACCCTGCATCAGGCTCTCTTCTCGGTGGGGAGCCTGCTTCCCCCCTCTCTCTCTCTGCCTGCCTCTCTGTCTACTTGTGATCTCTCTCTGTCAAATAAATAAATAAAATCTTTAAAAAAAAAATTATTGCCCTTGAACTAGATGCAGTCATGGGGACTCAAATTTGTTCCACTTAATAGCTATCGGAAATCTTTTAAAGATTTTATTTATTTATTTGAAAGAGAGGGAGAGAGAGAGAGAGAGAGAGAGAGAGAGAGAGAGAGAATAATTTAGGTGCCCCTAAATCTTTTTAAAATCTTTTTAAGAAACTCTGGCTGATTACGCCACGCAGAGCTGGGGACCAAAAAGACGGGTCTGAGCCGCACAAAGGGCAGACACAACACAGAAAAGATGCTTTTGTTGCCCCTTATTCTTTTTGTCCGGCTCTCATTTCAGAGATGCCAGATTTGGCAATTTCATGCAAACTGACCCTCAGACTGGCAGCATTCCACCTCAACTGCCTTTCCAAATGCCTTTAGACTTCTGCCATAACGTCTTCTTCGGAGTCCAAGGTTCTGAGCGACAGGCCCCAGACAGGTGCATTTCAGAAGTTAAGAGTGGTCACGGCACCTCCGCCAACGAAGGATAGGAGTCGGTGCCCAAGGCCGTAGCCTCCGGACAAATCTGGGAATCACTCTATTTCTCAGACGTCCCTGCAGAATTCAATCCTGGTGCCTGCAGCGATGACACTGATAACACACTACTCTCTGTCCGTCTGTCCATTTCGCTTGGCTTCCTCACGCCCATTTGTTGAAGTCCCAAGCATGCCGCTCCAATCTCACACTCACTTCCAGAGATGCAAGGGAGATACCTACATTTCTGTGAATCTCCTAGACGTCAGAAAGGATTCATACACACTTACTTATAATACTGGAATTATTAAACGGGTGCTGGCTTACTGTGTACTATGTATGTACATTAGCATATGTAAATAAGATTATTCCTGTATGAGCTGGGGTTTAATTAACAGATTAAATTTTATACTGAAATACATCTGTCCATTAAAAGTCTTAAAGTATACAATTATCCATCTGCTGAGCTGACATTTTTCAGCCTGACATTTAATATTGTCACTAACAGGCAAACAGTTCTACTGAGCCTTGCCTCGTGTTTCAAGGGAAGTGTCTCCAGGCAGAAACTTTTTAATTAAAGTTTGATTTAATGAAAATTATGATTCACAAAAACAACTGCTTCAAGCAATATCAAATATCGAGACTAGAAAATAAATCCATAAAGTTGTAATCTGAGAGCTTTCCATCACCTCTAAGTTTGTGTAACAGCCAAGCACAAGAGTCAGACCTCTGTCATTACCCATTTTGTTCTGTTTACGACCTTCTATCATTTGTAAACAAGCAATTTCCCTTTTTGGAAGTGAGGGGTGCTTTTCATTCTTGCTATATTGTTTTCAATTTTAGATTCCCCACTGTGACTTGCAAACAGTAATAATAAAGGGAATACTGGCTAACATTTTCTGAGCTCACAATATTAGCTGATATTTCACACCTATGTTCCCATACGTAATTTTCATACCATCTCTATGAAATAAAGTTACCATCCCACTTTCTAAATGAAGAAATCCTCAAACAGGGATATAAAATAAACTTACCCAAGAGCATGCCCAGTGGTAAAAAGGATAAACCACCCAGCATTCTGACTCCTAACTATCCATTCCTAATAACTAGACAATTATGGTTAAAAAATATTACTAAGGGGGTGCCTGGGTGGCTCAGTGGGTTAAAGCCTCTGCCTTCGGCTCGGGTCATGATCCCAGGGTCCTGGGATCGAGCCCCACCATTGGGATCTCTGCTCGGCAGGGAGCCTGCTTCCCCCCCCCCCTCTCTGCCTGCCTCTCTGCCTACTTGTGATTTCTCTGTCAAATAAATAAAATCTTTAAAAATATATATTACTAAGATATTTTGGGCAGGTGATTCCTCAAAACTCAAGATTTTAGAAAGTATTGTTGTATCTATGCATTTTTTCACGCTCCCGTATTTTTCCTTGCCAAACTAGTTTATAACCTTCACAATTAATATTGGCAGAATTTTTACTTCTAATTTATAAGAACAGTTTCTCCATTATACTACCCTGATGTGCCATGGCATACCTTTATGCCTCAAATATTCTATGCCTCAAATATTCTTTTAAAATAGGCTTCATTTTCACTCTAAATCAAGAAAGTTATTAAATATATAGGTCAAAACACCAATCCTCATGACATCACTCAATAAAATTCCCTAAACCGACACCGTATTTTAACTGCCAACTCCTATTCCATCAAACCTATCCATATTTAAGATCATAAATATTATTGTGGTTTTTTAATGAAGTGCTTTTGATAAAAATTATGCTCTTTTGGCTATAGATAAGTAATAGACTATAGGTCTTTTCTATTTATTTAGAGAAATATTCCAGGAGGAAATTAGGTTCTCCTGAAATTATTAGAAACAATTAAGCAAAAGAATTTGAGGAGTCTAAAAATTGCTTGAAGAATGAAGGAACTGATTTGTGAGGAAACATCTTAGAAGCTGGATAAGAAGCTATGTGAAGAGAGATCAAAGTAATGATACAGCTGAAAGCCATAAACACCATTAAGAGAATGGTTTGTCACCCGTGGCTCTCCTGCTGTATCTAGGCAAAGTGCCAGAAACACTGTCCCAAGCTTTTGAGGTTTTATAACCTGCTGACCTAGTAGGGCAACCCCCTAACGAAAGGAGCAGACACCCTTGACAGTTATGTAAAGGTACCAACTCTCTAGGAATACACTTAAACCTTCTGAGATTCTCTGGGAATCATTCTTAACTACTGACCACAGCTTCGACAGAACTAGCTGCACTAGAAGGCTTCCCGTAGCAGGAAACAAGTCAGCTTGTATCCCTGCTATTTTTAATGAGCGACAACGCTTTTACTCGATTCCCAGAGGAAGGACTTCAGTGGAGTTAAGTCGACTCCTCCCTACAGTCAGCAGGGCTCAGAGAGGGGTTGGAAGTGTGGGTCAGACAGCAGGGAACAGCGAACTGAACATGCTGTAGAAAATACAGCACCTAACCTAGAACCAACATCAGACACCTAGTAATCCAGGCACACCTGTCAAACATATGAAAAACAGGCAAGGACAAAACAAACAGAATGAAAACGACAAGAAAGCGTTATTTGTTTTCCTTAGGGGGTAACTAAGACAAAACAAATGGTTCTCATTTGCCCAGGAATCCAATGATCCAAAAGAGAAAAACTGAAACACTATATACAAATTAATGAAAGAGAATGAAGATGTATGTAAACGCCCAATGCCTTCATGACATTCCGTAACAGTTCAATGGAAATTTGAAGAAACTTAATCCCAGGCCCAGAACTGGAACACTACCAATACAGGGGTGTCTGTGGGAGTCAGGGAAATTTAGGGGAGAAAAAAATTTACCTTTAGAATTTTTGTTTCAAAAATCACCAAGGATAATCACTACTCATTTTATCTCCTAATCTTTCTTAATATACTAACCATGCCAAAGTGCATTTACAAATCTGCTGGAGTCCTAAATCAGATTTTAATGAATTTCTAGTTTAGATAATTACATCAAAAAGAAATAAGATGGGGGGCGCCTGGGTGGCTCAGTGGGTTAAAGCCTCTGCCTTCGGCTCAGGTCATGATCCCAGGGTTCTGGGATGGAGCCCCACATCGGGCTCTCTGCTCAGCAGGGAACCTGCTTCCCCCTCTCTCTCTGCCTGCCTCTCTGCCTCCTTGTGATCTCTGTCTGTCAAATAAATAAGTAAAATCTTTAAAAAAAAAAAAAAAAAGAAAGAAAGAAATGAGATGGGAGGCGTAGCTTGTGGTGTTGGAACTATGGAGTATCTTGAATGGGACGCCAGAGGACAAACCTACACAAGTGTTTACACTGCACCAAACACACACAATAGCATGCACGTGAGTACAAGTAAAACTGAGGAAACCTGAGTATGGCACATACATTGTATCAATGTCAGGGTCCCCTGGTCATGATACTATCGTCTATTTTCACAAATATAGAAGGAAATCTGGAGGAAGCCTGGCAAAATATACAAGGGATCTTAAATTATTTCTTGCTCCTGCATGTGGGATCTATAATTATCTCAACAAAAGTAACAATGAAAGAAGACATAGGAGAATGATGACAAAAGATTTCTTCATAATACAGCAAAAGCTAGGAATTGATATATCAATTATATATTCATACCACAGAAGGAGACTATAATATACGATAATACACTATATACTAATAATGTGTAAAACCTGTTTAAATCACAAAACCTTTATATTGAGCAACTAAAGCCTGTCAGAGAAGGGAAACTGTTGTATTTTAATGTATAGGATTTTCTTTCCACAGACAGAATAATCTATGGTGACAGAAAGCATAATGATGGTTGCTTTTTGGAGGAGCAAAGATCCATTAAAAAAGGCAATGTGGAAATTTTCCAGATTGATGGCAATAGTCTAGGTTTTGACAAGAATGTGAAATAAACTGATACGCACATTTGATAAAACTCACCTGACTGTACTTAAAATATGAAGATTTCACTGTATGTAAAAGACAACATTAAAAAAAAAAAGGTACTCAGTTAAGACAGTTAAGACAAATTTAAAAATAAATTCTTTTGCATTTGAATTGTGACGGTCTATTTTCTGAATTATCCTACTAACTTGATACCCCACTTTTACTCACAGCATATTTCAGATGCCTTTATGTGGTGAAAAACTATGGTGGCAGAAAGAGAACTAAAGCATCCTTCTTAAGACCATGACCCAGAAAAGTCTCATTAAACCCTTTCTTATATGTAAACAATTAATTCAGTTTGTCACATCGAACTTCAATTATCAAGCCCAAGCCACAGACAACTCACAAGAATAGACACTGTTCTTGATGTGATCATTATAGAAAGGTTTATATGGTCACCGGAGAGAGGATCTAGGATATGTTCCTTTGATTCATAATCATTCTTCCTTTTGTGGCTTCCCCATTATATATTTTGTTTAACCTTACAAACGTAAGTGTCACTTTTCTGGAAGGAAGCTGGTGGCAAGGTCATAAGACTGCTGGATGGATTTAATGTGAGCCTCTAGGAAATATGCAAACCCGTGTGCTTAACAATCTTCACCTTGAACAAATTGCTTGTTACGTACAGATAACTCCAAGTAGAATCTCTGGCTGTTAAATGTGTATTATGCCAGTGGACTATTTTATAAATTAGAATTCCCTGAGCATAAGTTTCAGAAATTTAAATGAATTTAAAATGACAACTCATAACGTTTTATAAAAAGTATGTTTGATAAAAATAAATACAAATTCTAGGGAGCCTGGGTGGCTCCGAGGGTTGAACCTCTGCCGGCTCAGGTCATGATCTCAGGGTCCTGGGATCGAGCCCCACATAGGGGCTCAGTGGAGAACCTGCTTCCCCCTCTGTCTCTGCCTGCCTCTCTGCCTACTTGTGATTTCTGTCAAATGAATAAATAAAATTAAAAATAAATAGATACAAATTCTAGTGCAATTATTCAATGTTAACTACTATTTACAGTAATAATTATTATAATACAGTACTTGTAATACAGTAATAATTATTGACTTTTTAGAATCATGAAGGATAAAGGAAAAATTGTGGATTGTGTGTTACTGAGAAAAATATCTGGTGAAGATATATCAGTAACATCCTCAATGTAAGTGCTTCAATCCCACAAATATACCTACGAGTGTTTGCCCCATTAAATTTACCACTCTTATTGTATTTGCTGTTCTTTGACACAAAAGTTTCAAAGGTATTTTTTCCCAAAGGTATTTTTGATTCATCTTTCACGTCAAATTTTCTGTGGACATACAATTTTCTGCATGAAAACTTTAGCCATCTTTAAATCCTGTATACAGGGAAGTTGAGCATGAAAGATTCACTGAAGAAATCACAGGTGTTTTGTTATATACTAGTTATGATGATTTTGAAAATGTCACCATCATTTCTATTGTAAGCATCCTCTTATTTTAGGATGATTGCTTTCCATACAAAGCATGGACCAAGAACTCAAAATCCTCAAAGAAGAAGGGAGATTTTCCTTAAAACTTGAACATCTTAACTCTTACATAGTTATGTAATTTGTAGGAATCTATCCTTAACATCCTCACCTACTTAACACTTTGGCAAAAGAAATTATGAATATGTGTGTGTGACATAATATAAACTTGTCTGAGAGGTTTAGAAGCCCTTTGCAGAAGGCACCCCAGGAAATGAAGTCTTCGTCACACAGGTTAGACCGCAGTAGAAAGGATGGGAAACTTGAGCGCAAGCCTCTGAGACAACCAGGACCTGCCTACAAGCAAAGCACCAACAACATGCAGATGATTTCGTGGCAACACAGTCCACCTTTCCCAGAGTAAATCATTTCATCATTTTCCTTCTGTTCGTGGCTAGAGAAAGCCTTGTCCTTGACCCTGAATTAACAGTTCCAACAGGCGATATTTTGCAGAATAGCCTAATAGCTGCAAACCATTCAAAAGACAACACGATTGCCAAGGACCCGTGCCCAGAAAGTCACTCCAATCAGGAGTTAGTTATTTCTGTAAACAAATAGCTCCACACGTGTGGAAGGGGTTTCCATTTCCACACAAAGGCAGCAGGTAGGGAGTGGAGCCGGGGCACCAAGATGAGGAGAGGAGTTCTTAGCAGGAGCCGTGAGCCCTCACAAACACACCGGACCCCTCTCCACCTGTTTTCTATTAGTACGGGGACGTGAATTCCTGCTAGCCAACTTAGAGGTCTACTGCTGTGTAAGTCCAACAACAGATACAGAAGGATATTTTCTAGATGGCCAATTTCACAGAAATATTTTAACTGCACTGGGTGACTGAAAGGTTCGAGACCACTTCTGTTTTTTGTTTTTTTTTTTTTTTTTGCTTTTGTGTCATTCCTCCCACTTTCTCATCTGTGAGAGGAATGGGACGTCCATGATCTCCTGCAGCTCTGAACTTCTAGGATATTAAGGGACATGCTGGTAAAGAGAAACTTGGAGGGAGGAAGAAGCCTAGAATCTCTTCCTTTTTTATATCAAAAAGCAGAAGGAACAGGTTGAACAGCTTATGTAGTAATAAAAATGTTTTCTAAATCTTATCCATATATATTCAGACTGTATTGATACAATATTTAAATATAAAGTTACAGCCTAATTTGAGGCTTTAGAGCCCAACTCAAAGGATAATGGCAGTGACCGGGAGCCGGCGGTGGGGAATTGGAAAAATGTTGTTTAGGGTACAACTTGCAACCAATAGATAAGGAAGTTCCAGGATTTAACATGCAACATGGTGCTTATCATCAGCAATACGTCCTTCTAAACCCCAAACCTGCAAAGAGACTTAATTGTTCTCACTACAACAAAAAAATAATTACGTGAAGTGACAGCGGTATGAGCTAATGCTATGGGGACATCATATTACAGAGTACAAATATATCAAAATAATGCATTATACACCTTAAACTAACCGTGTTAAACATCAACTGTATCTCAAAAAATGTGAGAGTCAAATGACTTTCATGCCCAAACCCCTAATTCCATCATCCTCCTCTCCAGTGAAAGGTATTCTTGGGAACGAAAGCATAAATGACCTTCAGACGAATGCAAAAAATAAAAGTCCTAAAAATCACAACACCTTAAGGAGTGTTGAGATTTCAAAATTTCCTTCAAAGTTATTTCTAATTACCTCTTAAAATAATTATGCTTATTTTTAGGTCACATCCTGAGAGAGAGGACATTTCAGGCATACACAACAGCAAAACCATATTTGCACCAAAGAGCACAACACAGCATACAAAATTATATACACAAACACACACAGGCACAGGATGTCTTTGCTTTGCTTGGCTCTAAGGTGCTTGGTTTCAGTTATGATGGTTTAATTAAATAACATCATCACCCCTGCAAAAGTTCAAATTTCAGTTACCACATTAATTATGAGTCCTTGTACTAATTAACAACTTAGCTGCTAGCTCTTCTGTCTACAAACACTTAAGTAAATAGCAGATCATGATGATGTACATAACAGTTCATCTTGCTCATGCCCTATGGCAACTATTTCAAAGTTGGCTGGCGACTCATCACCATGCATCCGTTGCTCAGTTCACGCACAGACAGTAAAGCATGTAGTTGTGTTGCCTCTTTGTCTCCCAGCCACCTAAGCAACATTTCCACAAAACTGAACAATTCAGAGAGGAATCAGCTGATAAAGGTAGAAGTGCACTAAGAAACAAGCAATAACACTAGGAATTCGAATAAAATGTAAATGGAGACACAGAAGGAGTGGACCGTGAGAAATGGTCACGGCTGCTGGTTCTGAGGCTCTGGATGTAGACCAAAGAAATTCAATGAAGGTGAACTCACAGACATAATTGAGGACAAGAGGAAGATGTCCCAAAGGAAGAGAAGTGGATAGAAATGTCATATTCAAGGACCTCAGCAGTGTTCTACAACGTTAAAGGCACAAAGGATAAAATGTTGAAAACGGATCCCAACTCAGAAGTAGGCAAGTAGGCACAGAAGAGAAACTTGCTCCATTCATAAGTTATATAGTAAGGAAAACATATGCACTATTCAAAATTATTCTTGGTAGGTCCTTTACAAAGAATTGGCTGTCCCATTCAACCCTAAATGCAGCAACCAAATATATTCCTCCCATAGCAATCCTGATTCTGAGGCAGGCAAACACACAAGATACACAGAAAACCTAGGTAGGACCAAGAAGATTTCATCGACCCTGTATGAAGAGTTGGAGGTCACCATCAGAATGATGTTCACTATTCACTGTAGTTTGTTGTTAAAATAAAAACAAAAACAAAAACGCGTTAATTCTCAGTTTCCAATGTGTTAAACTACAGTGAACTAAAAAGATGCTTTCCTATTCATCATTTTCCTGTACATTTATATAAATAACAGTATGGGAGCATTTCTTGTTTAGACTAAAGTTTGTAAAGGTCATGGAAACATCATAAACTTTACCCTGCAGCTTACACACGAATTTTCATGGTTCCAGAGTGCCACTCAAAGCAATGTACATGGGGGGGGGGGGACTTGGGGGGTCTGGAGGGCAGTGGTGCGGGAAGGTGTATTCAAGAATAATGAAAATCCTGAAGGAAGAAGATTGGATCAAGAATATTTTGACACACAGAAATATTCCTACCAATTTTGTTCCAATTTACGAATTTCCACAGGACTTGGTGCTCTCACGTAGACAAAGCCATAAGTAATATGTGTTTCTTCTATAAAGTGTATGTTTCTGCTATCCTATCCTTCAAGGTGACATCTTCACCACCAAAGATGGATTTAACAAGAAGCTTATTTTCAGCTCTCCATATGGCTGACTTAATGCCGCTCTAGCTATTACAAGGCACATTAGTTTCTTGCCAGGATGTTTTTATCATGGAAGTAGGCTTGAGGCCTATCACACTCCATGATTTTAATGTTAAATACCTTTCTTTGCCTTAAAAAAAAAAAATCTCTTTTCTTCAGCTTCATTATTTTCTTACGGTCCTCTCTTCTGCAGTAGAGTGTGTTCTTTTTATACTTTCTATCTTCAATCAAAAACACTGCTGGGGTGTTTTCCTTTAACATGTCTATTCTATAGGATTATGTTTTAATTCTGTGAAATCTGCAAGCCCTAACAATTTTGGCACACCTTCTACATTTGAAATAAGTATTGTCTTAATATGTAGAAGCAGGTTGACAGTCTTTTGCATTGAGAAACTTATCCTGTTTATCCCACTGAAAGTTTTCCCAAAGCAACTTTTTTTTAATGGGATTTGCTTCTTAAATTTTATTTGTCTTTTACCTTTTGTTTACAAAACAATGACACTTCATTTTATCATCAATTATACATTGTCATTAAAGCATTTATCCTAGATAACCTCCATTATTAAATAAAAAGCTTCTAATGTCATCTACTACTTAATTATATATAAATCCTACAACGTACCCTGTGAGGGAAATGCACTTCTTTTATAAAGCTATGGTGGTTCCTTGCTTGTGCTAGTGTTAAAACAAGATAAATGAAAGGAAGATACTGCTCAGAGTTATTATGATTTTATGAACAACCTATAAGGAAACCAAAATTGCAATACATAACTCAGTTCAACTAAAGGTGGTCATCTAAATTGTTCTGGGCACATTTGAGGCTAAGTTTTCAACCTTAGACAGAAACACCAACTCCATCTATAACTCTTCCTGAAACCTATTATCAAATGAGAAAAAATTTCCTAGCAGACTCCCTTATCTTATGACGGGGCTTTGACACTTGAATCAACTAATAATTGTAGCCGTTTCACATAAAAGGTCAGTTTTGACAAATGGCCTCTTGCACATGGTAAAAACACTCTTTCACTGTCAGGCTAAGGTTTTATTCAGTAAATGCAGCTATACAATCAAAAACCACCTTTGGATGGACCACAGTAGATGCACAGGGCATTTGGAAGAAAGCATAAAGCTACATTTTGTCTTAAATTTTCTTCCTAAACACAAAAGGAAACACAACGTTGTATAAGAAGACATGAGTAACAGAGTTGTAGGAGTAAGTCACTAGAACTTTACAACAATTAGCCCCTGAAAGACCTGGTAGAAGGGGGCAGAGTGTTTATTACATGGTAAATACTGGGTAGTAACAAGCAAATGAGGTCTCACATGGTGACCTTCATAAAAGTTTGGTTCCATGGGTAAGTTCACATGCGTGAATTTTTTCATTTATAGTCAAGAAATGAACTTTGTGTGTGTGTGTATATATACACACACACATACATATATATTCTTCTCTAGTTCCTGAATAATTCTAACAATTCATTGTTAATTTTTAGAAAATTATCTCTGTCATTAGAATTAGTAGAAGTACATTTAGGAGTTATTATGCAACAATGTGGTAACATATCTTAGACAAGAATTTTTGTTTTGTCCCATAGAAGAGGAGCCAAGTCATCATTTAATTTCCTGAGAAGTAGGGGTAGGTATTCTATGACCAAGAATCAATCCCTCCAATTAACTATTTCCTTGAATGCCTACTGTTCACTTTGCACGGTTGCAGTGTATAGGGAACGGGAAAGAAAAATAATGCTGTCATGTGCAAGTCAGTACGATGAATATGTAGTATTACACTAAAGGTTGAACAATTACACCAAACAATTCAACAATTTAAAGGAGAAGGAGAAGACAGAGTCCATCCAGCCAAGGGTGTATCTGGCATCACGATTTACTAACACGTGAATACTTAAGAAGAATGCTTGGTGAGAACTCTGATAAAGACAGAGATAAAATTTAGGACAATGGATAGACTTCTGGAGACACAGAGGAAAGCAAAGTGGAGGGAGGAAGAAGTATGGGGTTGGGGTTAGGGGAGCACAAAAACCCGAGGGGAAGAGGGGGGATGCAGAGAAGGATTGATAAGCAAATGTAAATTAGATAGTTCTAGAAAACCAGACAAGTACATACAGATAAGAGTAGTTGTGTGCTGTGTTTCTTGCTCCTGTTTTAAGAAGGCAGTGATAATATGAAATGTTTTAGGCCTTCTCATCTAGCAACAAAGTGCTAAAACCATGGCTTTATTTTTTGTCAGACTGTGGTTTTAGGTAAGCCTTGGAACCAAGAGAATAGATGAAGGACTATCCCCAGTGAAAGTAAACATTTGACAATTCAAAATATTTAGAGTAGTCATCGAGGGAGAGCTCAAGACTCATGATAAAAATAAATAAATAAATAAATACGCACTGTGAGAGTAACAAGAGCTGTGGCCATTAAGATCCGTGATCAGGAAGAAGGGTTAAAGATAAAATCTCAAGTACTGTAGCTAAATCCAGTGAATAAGAGATATTAAAAAAAATATTAAGGAAAGACGAGTAGAACGTGCTGCTACAAAAATCAAGGAGGAGACATTGTACCAAATGTCAAAATGAATTCAGAAAGAATAAGGCTAAGTGGACAAAAAGTAAAAATCAGAATTTGAAAGGGACACAGTTTTCAGCAAAATTCTGGAGGGGCAAAGGCAAGGGGCACCGGAAAGAAATGCAGGGTGAATTCAAGAACCGCAAGGTGAATTCAAGATTCATCCACAAAAAGGCGGAGAGGGGAGCCGCCGTATCAAATGGCATTGAACAGCTCTGGAGTCAGATGGGCTCCGTTCAGATCCCGGAGTCTGTGCTCCCCACTCGCTGCTTATGTGACGTGGACGATTTCGTCAGCTGGGGTTCCTCATCTGAGAAGAGGAGATAAATACGGCATATACTTCATGATGCAGTTATGAGAATTAACTAATCCAGGAAGCACGCTAACGTAGGTCTTGGCAATGTGTCCTTGTAGCACTGTACTGACGGGCTGGTGACACTGGACAAGAGTCAAAATGAAAGGAAACATGCTAAACAAACAAACAAAACAACAACAACAACAACAACAAAAACCCTGCCATTTTTTGCTCTGCAACACAGTGAAGTACTCGTATCATTTTCTGTAACATCAGAATGGGAAAAGATAAAATTATAAAGGTAATTGAAAAGAAGACGTTTTGTCCTTTAAAATCAGTAGCAGCTTAAGAGTCCCCAGTGCATGTAGGACAACCACACCTTTGGCACAAAATCTCACAATTATTTGTTACAGTATTTCTGGTTTTATATTTAATGGCATATCAGATCTATCTAAAATTTCAATGTTTCTTGGTTATGTATACTGCTTACTTTCCTGAACAGTGTAGTCACTGCCCGTCACCATGGAACCAAAAATGGGAGTCCTTCACCGCAATACGGGCGAGTTTCCATTAACATGGCACCATGCAAAGCAAGGACTTTCAACTTGAAGTTCTACACTGTGGGGTTGTATATGTTGAACAAAAGGATAAAAAGCTGACTAAAAGTTAAAATAGTCGAGATATATATATAGATCTAATCTAGATCTATCTATATATATAACATATATATATGTTTAAAGAACAATCTTCCTATATATATACACACATATGTATGTACATATATATCATATATATGATATATATATAAAAAATCTTCCTATATTTTTATATATAGGAAGATTATTCTTCAAATGGTTATTTGGAAAATGTTTAACTGTAATGCAAAATAACTTAGGAGCTTGCAAATACATTCCTTTGCTTTTAGATGCGCTACCAACTGGCCACATGCTCTTTTATTGGACTGAAATACCCAATTATTACCAATTTACACCAGATGGAAATGCAGCATGTTAAATAACGTCTTCCTGATGATTCTACTTGCAAGTATGTGGGATTATAAGCCTAACTAATTCAATGAATGCCATCAACGGATTGTATAATGGGTCATTTTCACTGCGGGGTGTAAGAGAATTAGTAAGTAGACAGGCAGAGCTTATCAGAAAACAACATGGTAAATTTGATTAGTGATACTTGCAAAGTCATATGTATTAAAAAAAAAAAAATGTTTTCTCTACATACAGTGCAATCCTCTTAGGCCATCCCCTGAGAAAAATATACTGAAGATAGCCAACTTGAACAAACTGTGATGCTTTGCAGTAAAAAGACAGTCTTAGGTATTAGAATTAAAGCAGACCTGTCACTAAAAAAGAGTCAATTTTTAAAAAAAATATTTTATCTGCTTATTTGACAGACAGAAAGATAGAGGGGGAACACAAGCAGGGGGAGTAGGAGTGGAAGAAGCAGGGAGCCTGAAACTGGACTCCATCCCAGGACCCCAGGATCATGACCTGACTGAAGACAGATGCTTAACGACCAAGAAACCCAGGGAGCTCCCCCCACCGCAAAAAAAAAAAAAAAAAGAGAGAGAGAGAGAGAGAGAGAGAGAGAGAGGCATTTTTAACCAAAAGTCAAACAGTGTTGTGACCAAGAACACGGGTCATTTACCCACTGATCTCAGGAGAGAAGCAAGGCTCTTGTCTGCCCTTCCTACAGGCTCCACAGACACTGGGCAGCCACTGAGTTCCATCGGCCATTAAAACAAATAGCCCTATAGGGTCTAGATGGAAAGGGAACCTGCAAATCCTTTGTCCTATAACAGTCATGGAATCTTCTCTGAGCCAACCACCTTTCATGGCTAAGCTTAGCTAAAACAACCATCAGAAACACTTAGAGACAAGTTTGCCAGAAGCTATAATAATCATTAGTTACAATTAACCGATTTGCTTATACAGTTAGACCGTAGAGTGTTTGATCAGAGAATCCGCAAGAGAAGGCGTTCTTTCCCTAGTTAAAATGTCATTGCTTCAAGCTCTAGATCAGTTCTCTAAGATATACAATGCATGCTGCAAACATAGTTTTCAATTTCTAATAACCACAATAAAAAGAAAATTGAGAAAGAAAAGTGAAATTTAGTAATAATATATTTTTTCCAGGCATATATGTTTTATCCTGAATATTCATAAAATAAAAGTATTTTTCCTACATAGTCTTCAAAAGCAATGGGTATTTTACACTTACAGCCCATGTGAACTCAGACTAACTGCATTCCAAGAGATCAATTGCAACATATGGCTAACGGTTATCTTTGTGGACAGCACAGATATTTCTGGTACCCTATACCAAAGTGCCATTATTTATTTTATTATTCATCAAACCCAGAGTAGTCAGTAGGCAAAAGGTTGTAAAGAAATAGCTACAGAATAAATTTTCTAAATAAAAGGGAAAATGTGAACATCTACTGAGTGAAACTTTATAGAGACAATGAAACAAAGAAGTTTCTATCAAATTCCAGATGTTTTGCCTAAGCCATAGTGCCAAAATTACATTTAGACAATTGATTGCAACGTTTCCTTTTCATCAGCCATAACAATAAAATGCTGCTCTGTAATTTACCTTGTTAATTTAATTAACATAGAAATTACAGTGGTTATTTTAGACCCAATCTAATCTTAGATCCTGAGTTATATGGATTTTATGTCAATACTGATTTACTTGTATATGATATGATTTTCTTCTGCTTTTTTTATGGTCAGAAATGCTACTTTAATTTCTCTTAATTATCAAAAATCGATCTCCTCATAGATTCTGTAACTTGGCCTTTATTTTCATTTTTCCACAAATCACATTAAGAGGTCTCAAAAACTTACTAAAAAAACTTTTTGCTATTCTGTACCTGAAAATAGAAAAATACCTGATTTTATTCTTGCTTTATATATTCAGGGTTCATAGATTTGCAATACCATTTTTTACATCCTAAGTATTTTTGTATTTTGTTATCTGTAATATTAAACTAAACTCAAAAGCAAGGAAAAGTCCAGAAAAGTAGTGATAATTCTTTTCATTGATTTGTAATTAAACTAATGGTTTCTTTTCTCAAGTAGGACTCTTCCTTTTGCAGTTTAACCTGGATATAGCATCTTTGAGTGTTTTATGTACAAGGTATCTATTTTTAAAAGCTTAAATTCTTAAATACAGCATCAATATCTTAGTATGTTTTCAACCTGGCTTCCAACTCACGTTTACAATGGTACCATGATTTATTTCTATTCACTTTCCCCATGATAGTGCATTCATCAGCTTCCAGTATTTGATGTTTCCCCATCACTGAATGTTCATTTAACATAATTCATTGCTACCCATCCTTCAAGTCCCACATGAAACACTCCTTTGCAAAATTTTTTTCCAGAGTATTCCAGTTAAGAGCAACATCCCCTTTCTCTGATCGTCCCTAGCACTGATTATGAATAATAAGTTATTTTAAGTGGGATTTTTAAAAGACTAAAGCATAAGAGGCAAAGTATAAAACAAGAAACTGCCCAACTTGGATTGTAGCTATTATTGGAAACATAGAAGATCAGTCACAGGAAACAAGGCTTCATAACCATACTCGGACCCGATATGAACATGCAGCACTCCGTGGCTGTGACCATCGTACAAAGGTTTAAGGTCACGACAGTAGGATGCATCAAATGTGAACATTTTAATCTTCTCCGAACAATTAAATCTCAATGTCTCAAGAGAGACATCTGATTGGCCAAGATCAGCTGCCAGGTATTTATCTATAGATGATGGAGATTAAAGTTCTAGCAGAAGTGGGGCGCCTGGGTGGCTCAGTGGGTTAAGCCGCTGCCTTCAGCTCAGGTCATGATCTCGGTGTCCTGGGATCGAGTCCTGCATTGGGCTCTCTGCTCAGCAGGGAGCCTGCTTCCCCCTCTCTCTCTCTCTCTCCCTGCCTCTCCATCTACTTGTGATTTCTCTCTGTCAAATAAATAAATAAAATCTTTAAAAGAAAAAAAAAAGTTCTAGCAGAAGTATACCAACTAGTGTAGAATAAAAATGCAATCATCAAGATGTACTACTGAACCAATGGAGAAAAAAACACCTTTTCTCCAGGAAGTGGGGTGGTGTTATAGAGAAAAAGATGATGTTGAGCAGCTAGTAACTATATTGCAATCCAATCTTCTTAAACGCCACATTTATTGCTTTTTAAAAACAAGAGATTTTTCCAAACGTGAAGACTAAGAAACAAATCCAGTGTCCGTGAGTTCCCAACTGCAGTCGATTCCAGGATAATTCCTTCACTCTCAGACTGAGCTCAGTTCCTGGGAATCCAATGGTGGTACGTGGGTGGTGGGTTTCTCATGCTCCCTCTCCCAAGCTTTAATATGCTGAGCTGATATGTATTCTTAGTGGTTATTTAACTTTTCCTACACAGAAGTTATTTTCTCATTAAAGTCAATTTGTGAAGAATTTTATATTTCTCAGTATTTTCTATAATATATTTTACAAAGTAGGAACTTAATTTGGTTTTGTCCATTTACTTCCTTTCTTGTAAATATTATCAACTATTTTTTTGGTGCAATAATGTGAACATCTTTCAATGAATCTAAGACCATATGTCTAAATACATACATGTTCACCTGTTTTTTTCACCTTCACTCTTTTCCACATCTCAGCTATGTTCACATACAGAATACATACTCTGCGCAGGGAACACGCTAGGCTCTGGGACAGAAAGATAGAAAAGATGTCCCTGCTCTCGAGTCTAGTATTTCTATGTTTTACAGTTTTGGAAAATAATAACTATTTTAATAATTGGCATTTTTAAAATGTCACTGATGTTGTTTCCAGAAGCTTAGACTGTCCATGACTTGAAATTTTTTTTTTAAACCAAAAAGGAGACTCAAACCAAAACACTGACACCGTGGCCCACCAGGGGCATCCTCAGAGAGAGGGATCACAGGACATATGCCAGGGGGAGCCAAGAGGACTCACCTGTCCAGATCTCTGGAAGGATCTTTGCTGCTTTCCCTATTGAAAAAGTTACGTTGTACAAAATTGTCATATGGGTAGTTGCTTTTTAATTGTTACCATGTGGTATTCGAATAGGTATTGCGGGGTATGCTGTTGAAAGATCTTTAAAGTATAAACCGTCTGGACAGGAGAATGAATCCCTATCACTGAAATTTTTAATTTACAGAGCACTTCCCTGAGTATTACTCTATCAATATGGACAAAAACTCTTGAGGCGAAATATTTTCTTCCAAGCCCCAGCTTAAAAATAATGCTGGAATTTAAATACTTATCTCTATAAGCATACCTGGTTGGAAAGTAAGATCATAAATCACTGTCACTGATAAGACATTACCTATGAAACCCAAGTTATTAACGGAGGATTTTTCTCAATTTGTTACCTACGTATAAAGGATTTGGCATTTCTCTAGAGACTGGTGCAAAGAATGCATGACAGCAGAAATACTATATTCAGTTGACTGAGAAAAGGGTTATCTTGTTGACTTTTTTAATGAAAATTACTTATAGACTCTAGATCCAATGTCCCAGTGCCAACTAAATATGGTTAAATAGCATGAGCACAGCTTCATTAACCATTCACTGTCTTTAGAAATACACTCTTTTTAATTGCCCAGAAATACACTCCTTTTAATTGCTCAGAACATCTTAAGGAAAAAATATTCAATTGCTTCCAATAAATATTATAAGCATTAACCTATTACAAGCGGGTGTTTCAAAATCTTAATAAGATGGCAATAATGGTTAAGCCTTGCTAATCCATTCTAATAATGAAATGACAGTTTTACATCAAGTTAGAATTTAATAAATTTTGAGCAGTCTAAGCAAAAAATAAATCAAATCTTGCCATGAGATTTCATATAGAGAGGACCCAGAGTATAGCTGGATCTGGCATTTCTCCACTAGAGGCACCATACTGGTAGCAATGGTTTTAGAAATTAGCATCACTCCCGGCACATTTTTCCCAGTTGAAAAGGTCTTCCTCCCTGACACTGGAGCTAGCATGGACATCAGAGCTCCTAAACCTGGTCACTGAAGCAAAAAGTAGGCAGGGCTGAATTTGTGTGGCTGGGGGGAAGTGTGGTGGTAGCGTGAAGAGCACAGGCGCCATCTTCAACTCACTGTGAGAGCCACACAAAGGCATCAGTCTACTGCTGTGCAGCAAATTACCCCAGAACATGGAGGCTACAAGCAGTAATTATTATCTCCATTTCCATTCAGCATGAGCTCAGAAAAAACCTACAAGACTATTTAAATTGTTGCTCCATGGTGTCTGGAACACAGGTGAACACTCAAATCCAAGCCTAGAAACATCTGGAAGCTTACTCTCTCCCATATCCTATCATAGATGCTCATGGTCAGCTGGGGAGTTAGCTGGGCATGTTAGACGTAACAGTACCACAAGAGGTCTTTCCAGTCCCAGAGCAAGACTTCCAAGGAAAAGATACCTAGGTAGAAGTCAAATGACCACTTCCTGCCTGGCCCCAGAAGCCATGCATCATCACTCTGCTACATTCCACTGATCGCAGGAGTCTCAGAAGTCCACCCAGGTTTGAACACAGGGAACACAGAACACATATCTCAGTGATATAATGTTGACATACCTCCAGTTTATACACTATGTGCTGTTCCTATGTGGGTTTATTTTTCTAAAGATGGCTATACGCACACAATCTTCTGTAAGAAACACTGGGAGAAACAATATATTGCATGGGTGACACTCTGAATTTGAAAATATCGTTCCAAATACCCAAGAAATAAAAATTAGTAACATTATGTAATTTTAATACCATTTTATTCTTTGCACCAAGCAGGACATCTGAAATATATACAAATACCAATAGTTCACTTAGAAGCCTCTCTGAGATTGTTTGGAATCATTTGCCATTGATAATATGTTGTGATGAGCATTGAGTGCTATAAGCAACTAATGAATCAAACACTATATCAAAAACTAATGATGTTCTTCTCGTACCCACTTAAGCCCCCGAGAAGAATAAATGAAAGAAAATGGGATTGGGAGGGAGACAAACCATAAGTAACTCTTAATCTCACAAAACAAACTGAGGGTTGCTGGGGGGAGGGGGTTTGGGAGAAGGGGGTGGTATTATGGACATTGGGGAGGGTATGTGTTTTGGTGAGTGCTGTGAAGTGTGTAAACCTGGTGATTCACAGACCTGTACCCCTGGGGATAAAAATATATGTTTATAAAAAATAAAAAATTATATTAAAAAAAAAAAACTAATGATGTACTATATGTTGGTGAACTGAACATTTAAAAAAAAAAAAAAAAAAACTCTGGCTTTCCATACTAATAAAGTTCAGGATTATAGTCTAAATTTCTACTTTAATGCAACCCTGTGGAGCACTGTCCTGTCCTTGTCCTTTAAGATCCCTACTACTTCCCTTCCACTTAGCAAAATCACATTTATTTGTGAATGAAAGTTTAATGTGATTTGAGTTTGTGACATGCACCAGGAACTCTTGGATATTTCAAAACCATGCATTCCAGCACAACCCTAGGACACTGTTTCTTAGTGTATAATCACTAATTTAAAAAAAAAAAATAAGAAAACTGCTGTTAGAAGTATTGTGACTTCAGGGCTACTTCTTGTTGGAACAGGACAAGTAATCACCACATGTCCACAAGGACACTCACCTTGGCTACAGCAGTCATTCTCTAGATTAGTGAAAACTGAATAGGAAACTTCTATCTGAGGTAGTATTTATAGTAATTATTGTCAGTCCACAATATTAGGGCATCACAGATAGATAATCTCTTGTATATTCCTCACTAAATACCCTATAGTTCTGTTGTACTGACATATTAAGAAGGTATCCTATCTTCTTGTCAGAAATAATTATATGTCTCAGGAACAAGGATTTCATAGCTATTATCACTTTTCTCTGAAAATGTTATATGATTTAATTTTTTTAACAACTTAATAGGTCTCTAGATATAACTAAGTTATCTAATATTTTATGTCTTTAAAAAAATCTGTCATTGTAAGAGTGTACATAAGTGATACAAAACTGTTATGATTACCAGTTGAACGAAAACAGATCTTGTCAGCAGCTTAATACACAATGCAGGCAACTATTAAACTAGCATTCTAAGTTAAAAGATAACATTTATCTTCTCTAGTGACTAATAATTGAGTGATGTTATATGAAAATCACAACGATTACACTTAATATTGTATATTAATAACTTTGTTAACAGTTTAATTTCTTAGATACCTTATCTATAATATTCATTAGTCATTTTGGTATAAAATATCAATATAAAGGTACAGATACCTAATTTCTCACTGGATTTGCAATCAGTTTTGTTTTGTTTTGGGCTGTCATTTAACTTCTGTTTATCAAATTTGTTACCTTCTTTTGACAATGTGTGAAGAAGTTCTTCATATAGCTAGTAGTGAGAAAGTCCTATTCCTGTAATTCAAAGATGCAGGCCACATAAAAGCAGTATTCTGTATTAGACAACATTGGGAATATGACCAGCAGAACCAAAGTATTTTTGTATCTGCAGATGACTTATCTGAATACTTCTCACTGTGCTGTCAGCTGAAAACTTTATAGGAGACCAGAAGCCTAAATAGAATCTTAGGAATCTAGAAAACCAATGTTGGGGCATGGGACAACACGTATTGGACTAGAAATTCAAAACAACACAAGCAGTGCAATTTAACAAGTACTTACTGAACTAGCTTTACACAGTACACATAATAGTATCTTTAAAAGTTGAGAATTTTCTACTGACAATTTTAGATATCTCTTTTTCAAACCAAGTCTCCTCCTCAAAAGTGGAAACAGGATTTATAGTCACTCATTAATTATAACAGTTACTTAATGGGTTAGCATTTTACAAGGACAAATATAGGAAGGTAGCTATGTTCATTTTTATGTTCAGTTTTGTGACTGTCAGATTCTCATTTTCAATTTTTAACATTTTTGTGACTGTCAGATTCTCATTTTCTATATAAATAGACCTTGATCCATGCTGAAGCTGAAGATGGCCAGTCCTAAACTGCACTGTCAACTTCAAATGTGACTTAAACCCAACACTATCACATTAAATGTAAATGACCAATACTATAATTAAAAGACAGAGATTGGGGACACCTGGGTGGCTCAGTTGGTTAAGCAGCTGCCTTCGGCTCAGGTCATGATCCCAGCGTCCTGGGATCGAGTCCCACATCGGGCTCCTTGCTCAGCGGGGAGCCTGCTTCTCCCTCTGCCTCTGCCTGCCATTCTGTCCGCCTGTGCTCGCTCTTTCTCCCTCTCTCTCTGACAAATAAATAAATAAAATCTTTAAAAAAAAAAGACAGATTGTTAAAGAGGCAAGTATCAATTTTAGCATATTTAAAAGAAATGAACTTTCAATATTAATAGCTAAATAGATAAAAAGGGAAAAGATGGCCATGACAGACCATTCTAAACTAATCAACATAAATCTGCTAACTAATTAATAGCAGGGAAGTAGGTTTCAGAGGTATATACTAAGAATGAAGGTCTCTTCATAAACATCAAGTCATAAAAGGCCTAAGAATCCTAAACTTTATGTACTTAACAGATCTTAAAAATACACAAAGGAAAAATGGATTAGAATTGCAATAGAATTGCAATAGAATAGAACTGCAATAGAATTGCAGTGAGAAATGTTTCCACAAATACAACTGCAGATTGATATTATTCTAACAATAACTGATAAACAGAGAAAATCTGTAACTGTATGGAACACTTGAATAACATATCAGCCAAATCAACCCAACTAACATTTTTAAAACATTCTAGTCAGCAGAATATATACATTCTTTTCAAGTGCACATGGAATACTTACTAAGACCATATCACAAGTCTTAAGAGATTTGTAAGGATTCAATTCATTAAAACTATATTCTCTGACCACAACAGAATTACAAATAATTAAGAAAGATCTCTGCAAAGTCGTTGACTGGAAATTCAAATTCTAAATAACACATGGGTCAATGCAAAAATCAAAACAGAAATTAAAGTATTTTAAACTGAATGTAAATAAAGACAAAATATAAGGATAAATGGGCTGGTGTTAAGTCATACATAGGCAGAAGTTTCAAGCATGAAAGCGTATAAGAAAACTAAAATTCATGACCTCATGTTCCACTTTAAGCAACTCAAAAAGAGCAAATTAAATCCAAAATAAGTAGAGGAAAAATAGTATTAATAAGTGCAAATAAATGAAGGAGAAAATGGAAAGAAAAAATCCTTGTTTACCAAAACTGGCTCTTGGGGTGGGGTGAGACTTTAGTCATAATGGCTAGGGCTATCAAAGGGGGATGAAGAGATAGGACTCAAACTACATTGAGAGTAAGAGACTAAATATTGATCTTATCCTATAAATGCAAAGAAGATTTTGAGATGATTATGATCAATTTTCTCCCAATATATTCAATAACTCCAATGATAGGACAATGATAGAGAAGACTTAACTCAAACAGCACTGTATTTATTATAGAAAATGAGTTTTTAACTTGAAAAACTTGTCCACAAGAGAAGTGTTATGAGATGCTTTTCAATACATTCTGTGGGGACAAAACTAAACATTATGAAGAAAGTTGCAGACTAGTATTCTTTGTTGAACACAGATATAACAATTCTAAAAGAAAAAAAAAAAGTACCAGATGAGTGTATTAAAAATAGACACCATGACCAGGAATACAAGTTTGGTTTTATATTTGAAACCAAATATATTTGAAAGTATTTGAAAGTCAATGTTTTTAAGGTTTTATTTATTTATTTGGCGGGGGGGGGGAGTAGAGAGAGAAAGCATGAGCAGGAGATACAGAGGGGGAGAGAGAGAGAATCCTCAAGCAGACTCCATGCTGAGCAGGGAGCCCCATGCAGGGCTCAGTCTCACCACCCAGAGATCAGGACCTGAGCCAAAACCATGAGTGGGATGCTTAACTGACTAGGTCACCCAAGCACCCCAAAGCTAAGTCAATCCTCTTAACCATATTAACTAAAAAAAATTATATGATAATTTTACTGAACATAGACAAAGCACTCGAGAAAAGTCAAAATCCACTCCTGATAAAACTTTTCAGTAAGGTGGAAATAAAAGAAAACTTGTTCTACATAACAAAGGACTTCTACAACTAATATAATTAATAGTGAGCTCTTCTGAGATCAGGAAGAAGATAAATTTCTCTTATCCTTCTATGGAATGTTGAACTGGGCATTTTATCCAGTACTAAGCCACAGAAAAGGAAATAGTTTTACTTTTTCTATCTTTAGTCACCTGTTTATTATATGTGTGTCAAAGTTGAAGATCTGACACAATCTACAAAACGTTACCTCCAATACTAAGTGGATTAGTAAGATTGCAAGGTAAGTGATAGATTAAAAAAAAAAAAAAACCTGAATTTGCAAATACTAGCAATGAATAATTAGGACCTGAAATTAGGTAATATTTACAACTGCCCCCAAAATATAAAATTCTTAGGAACAAATCTGGCAGAAGGTGTGCAAGACCTGTGCACTGAGAAGTAAAAACATTGTTAAAATTTAAGAATACCCAAGGGAAAGCTATACCATTTTTTTTTTTTTAGAAGTCAGATGATTCAGTGTTAGTATGTTAATTCTCCTCAAACTCATCCATATTTGCAAATAAATCCCAAGAAAATTCCAACACAAAAATAAATTTTATAATTTATATAAAAATCCAAAGAAATTAGAATTGCCAAATTATCCTGAAGGAATTAAAATGGAGAATGCTATCTGACTTTAAGATTTTAAAAATCACATTAATGTAACAGTGTGTTACTTTGCATTACAAACAGACAAGTTATCAGTGTAACAGAATAGGGAATCCAGAAACAGAACAACACATAGGCACAACTGATTTGACAAAGGCTCAGAAGCAATTTGGGGATCAGAGAATAGTGTCTTCTGCAAATATTGTAAGAAAAGTTATACATCTGTATGTGTAATAGTGAAAAGTGCATTTTATTCCCTATCTTATCTAACAAAAAATTATATCAAAGAACTATAAAACTTCAAAAAATAATCATAGGAGAAAAAGATTTATGAAATTGATTTTGTAAATATTTCTTTTTTAATATTTTATTTGATAGAAAGAAACCACAAGTAGGCAGAGAGGCAGGCAGAGAAAGAGGGAGGAAGCAGGATCCTTGCTGAGCAGAGAGCCTGATGCGGGGCTCGATCCCAGAACCCTGAGATCATGACCCAAACTAAATGCAGAGGCTTTTACCCACTGAGCCACCCAGGTGCCCCATGATTTTGTAAATATTTCTTAAATATGACATTTATGTCACTATTTTAATAGTAATCCATGTAAGAAATAAACTGGTAACATGGTCTTAATCAAAATTCACTTTTTCTGATTTTCATAAAATACAGTTAGTTATAATGAAAGAGCAAACCACAGTCTGGAAGAAAATTTTTCCAAGTCATGCATCTGTTAAAGAGATACTATCCAGAATATATAGGGAATTCTCACAACTCAGTAACAAAAAATAACGTACATAAAGGGGGATGATATTTGAACAGATACTTCACCAGAGAACAAATATGGATGGCAAAAACACATGAAAGGAGACTCAACATCATTAGTCATTAAGAAAATACAAAGTAAATTCACAAGGACCTACTACAACACACCTTCTAGAATGCCTGACAATACCAAATGTTGGTAAGGATGTAGAGGAACTAGAACTCCCGTACCTTGGTGATGGCGATGTAAAATATTACAACCACTTAATGCAACAATTGAACAACTTAGTAAGTTCAACATACACCTACCATATGATCCAGCCATTCTACTCCTACGTATTTCCCCAAGAGGAAAGTATCCATGCAAAAAATGGTACATCAGACAATGAATACAGATTTGTTGCAAACACAGGGAACAACTCCTATGTTCATCATCAGTGATTAGATGAACACATTTGGGAGTATACCTATATGCAATGTTACTCCAGCAATAAAAAAAATTAACAACTAATATACATAAGAACATGCATGAATCTCAGATTTATTGCACTGAAAAAAGCCACACTGTGTAATACCATTTATGTAGGTCCCTGTAAAATACAACTAAAATACACTGACAGAATCAGTTCATTGGTTGTCTAGAGGCATGAGAAGGGAGAATGGTATTAACAAGGCATGAGAAATTTGGAGGGACGGAGGTCACATTCACTCTCTTAATTGTGATGACAATTACGGATAAATACAGATGTCAAATCATTTCATATAGGCTTTATCACAATCTAAAGTTCATAGGTCATTGTCAAAGACATTAATTAAGATATTGAATGTATTAAAGATTAATAGTATGAGGAGATGGAAATGATAATGGGCATATTAAGTAAAGCCAGCCACACTAAGGAAAAATAAACCCGAGTATTCTGTTTCACTTGGTGCTAAACATCAGACATAAATAAATCTATACATTTTCAGGAGATTATGTAAATGTTTGAGTCTTGTTACTGTTGTGTTTGATCTTCAAATTCAAAGTAAAATAAAACTGTCTTTGAAAGTATTCAAAAGTGTTCATCAAATGACCATGAAGAAGATAAAGTTGCAAAGCGGTATAATCTGGAGCAAAGGAGAGGTTACTGAGAATAATGTATTTTCAATGGTTTTTATAATCATGTGAAGGTAAGGCAGGTTTTGTACTTTACAAAACTTTCATTTAAGTCATGAATCCTGTCAATATATTTATTATTCAAATTAAGTGAATTTGAAAAAAAAAGCTATTTATTTGGGATCTAAGAGAACCTAGAAGACAGAATTTGAAAATAAGAAGTATGAGTTTCAAAGAAATCAAGCTTTCTAGCCAAAGCTGTACTGTTAATAGCTATAGCTAAATCAAACTTCAATCCCTTAATCCAAATCCAATTCTGTTTATACTGTATCATTGGAAATTATTCATGTTTTGGCCAAAGTTAAAGAATATGTTAGAAGACTAAAGGTAGAGAAAGGAAGAATCCATGGACCATAAAAATCTCATCAGAAAAGGACTACGCAAACTACATAAATAAAAGGAGAGATGGTAAGAGTATACATTTGGACAGTTTTTGTTCCTAATAGATGAATCCATGTCATTTGTTCCTCTTATAAGATCCGGCTTCCTTTCACAAGCATTTCTTCTCCCTTCTCTTCTGATTCATTATGAAGCTTGGTTGTACGGACCCAAACCCCTGGTACCAACCGAGTACCAGTATGTAGAAGCTTCATAGGATTACCATATCCCATTAGCTAATTTTCTCATTGTTCTTATTCTGGGTAGGACACCTGGCTCAAAGAAGTGTGTGTTGGGGAGAGTAAAGGAGACACAAAGAGAAAAAGAGGCAGAGACAGAGGTAGGGAGGCAAAAACTGGGAAAGAAATATATCCTATTCTTAATTTTTTTTTCAGTTTGTTTTGTCACTTAACAGACATAAGAGGGAAAAATAACCAACACCTAATACCAATCAACTCAATTAAGAAATTAAACGTTATAAATAGGGCTGAAATCCATGTACCTCTACCTTCCAAATCTCGTTATGTTTCTTGCTTCTCAGAAATATTATCCTCAATTTGCTTTACCCAATGCCTGGGCACAACTTAAAATTCTTACAACTTCAAAATTGTTATTTAAACATTAAATAGCATTGTTTTCTAAAATTTTAAACTAACTCTCATGTTAGGTTGTGATAAAGGAAATTTTTGACTATATTGTGGGCCCTGCTCCTGGGCTCCCAGGAAAGTTATACTGTAACCTTTACCAAGGTCAGAATGACTCAGCAAAACTTCTCAGCATGGGCTCCATTTCTGCCCTGAAGACTTTTTGTACACCTGCTTCATTAAATAACCAAAAAGGAGCATTCTGAACATAAAAGATAAGAAGAAGAAACTTCTTGGCTCCCTTAAGATCTAAGTCATATAGTCATACATATACTAGAAGCCTAAGATAAGGTCTGCAACTTTCTGAATTGTTTGTCTAAGGATTTGTAACTTTTTATTTTGGAAAGGTCTCTAACTCTACACCAAATGCTCCTTTGTGTCCCAGGGAGCTGTCCTAAACTGGGCTCAAACTCTATCCCTTTCTTTTGGGTAAAAGAGGATTCATACTGTGTCAACAGTTGTGACCAGCATTTTCAATCAACACATACCGGGAGTGACTAATCTCTGAAAATCCTTCAAGATTTGGGTTAAACGCATGTCCTTTTTAAGAATAGGGGTTCCCATCTACCAAAAACCACCCTGTGCCAACTTGTAAGGATTAATTTCTTATAAATTATAGCTTACAATTTTTAAGCTTATAATTTATTATAATTATTATAAATTAAGGACAAATTTTTTTGTTGGTGTCTCTCCATCACCCCCATGAGCAGTAAATATCCAGGACCATTTGTTAAGAATCTTGTTTCCTTTGTTAAGTATCAGCTGACCATTTACATGGAGGTTCACATCTAACCATGCTGTATGGTTTCATTGATCTGTGACGCCAACCTTAGACAAACACCAAGCTATTTTAATTACCGCAGGTTTGTATCAAGACTAAGTATTGTGGGTCTTCTAACATTTTTTCCCCCAAAATTGTTTTAGCTGTTCTAGGCACTTTATGTTACCATATGAATTTTAGAGTCCGTTTTCCAAATTCTACAAAAAGATACTACTGAGCTATTGGTATGGATTATATCAAATCTAAAGATCAATTCAGGGAGAATTGGATTTTTTTAAAATACTATCTTTCAATCTATAAATAATTTCTCTCTCCATTTAATTTTTCTCAGCAATATTTCAGTGTATAATTCCTGAATGTATTTTAAGTATATCCTATAGCACTTCATGTCATTTGATAATATCATAGTTTTTAATGTCCAATTTTTTGCTGACCACACACAGAAATATAACTGAGATTTCCTTATTATGCTTACATCCTATAGAATCTGTAGTTTCACTAGCAAATCTTTTATTCTGTAGGATTTTATATGTGAGATCATGTTTGTAAATGAAGACCTCACTTCTTTTCCAATGTCAATCTGTTTTTCTTTGTTTTACCTCTATGATAGTAGCTTGGATCTTTTGGTACAATGTGAAACAGAAGTGGTAAAATGAGAAATCTTTGCCTTGTTCTTACAGGGAGGGCATCTGGCTTGTCACTGTTAAGTAGAACACAAACTTAGGTTTTTTCCAAGAAATCCCTTATCTTGCTGCAGATTTACTTCTTATGTTATGTTAGCTTGTTGAGAATTTTATCAAGAAGGAGGATTAATTTTTTTTTTTTTAATTTTAATTTTAGTTACCTAGTACCCATCACAGCTCATATACTCCTTAATCCCTATCACTTATTTTCCCCATTCCCCCCACCCGTCTTCCCTCTGGTAACCATCCGTTTGTTCTCTATAGTTAAGAGTGTTCCTTGGCTTTCATCTCCACCACCACTCCCCAACCTGCCCTTTGCTTGTTTAATTCCACATAGGAATGAAATCATATGGTATTGGTCTTTCTCTGACTTATTCCATTTTGTATGATATTCTCTAGCTCCATCCACATTGTTGCAAATGCCAAGGTTTTCTCTTTTATGGCTGAATAATATTCCATATATAGTATGTGTGTGTGTAGATACAGACCTATACCATATCCAGAGCAAAGTTGGAATTTTGACCAACATCTATCTACTGAGAGGATTTTTTTTCTTCCTTAACCATCTACTATGGGACAATGATTTTCAAATGTAAGCCAAAGTTTCGTTCCTGGGATAAATCCCATCTGCTGTGATCTTTATGGAGCTACATTTGATTTTTTAAAACATTCTTAAAGATTTTCATGTCTATGTGCTTCAGAGGAACTGGTTTGTTTTCTACCTTTCCTGCATGGTCTTATGTGTTGTGTACATAACAGGGTAATGCTGGCCTCCTAAAAGGAGTCAGAACAAACAAATCTCTTTGTTTATAATAGATGTTAATGGCTTTCACCATAGAACTTACCTAGTTATTAGTTCGCTTGTTGAGAAGGATTGCAATAATAAATGCCGCTAAATAATAACACTGCATCCTATAGTGCAAGATAGTAGTTTAATGGCTTCTTTGAAGTTTTTCCATTTTCTTAATTGGAAAATATTTGTACATAATACTCCTACTTAGACATAGGGAGAAGCAGACTTGATACAATGTCAGGTATTTTAGGCTCTGTGCACTATACATTGTCATAACTTACCAACTCTTACTGCAGTACCAAAACAGTGAGGGACAACATGAAATTGGGGACAGCTGTGCTCCAGTTATATCTAGAGAACAGACAGCAGGCTGGATTAAGCACAGAAGAAATAGTCTGCTGAACGTTAAATATCCATACCATCTCTAGTGATAGGTTTTAATCTGGATATTGGCAATGGTGTCTATTAATCTTTTCAAAACCATTTTGGTTTCACTAGTTTATTTTTGTGGGTGGTTTCTTTTGCTTTTGTTGTTTCTTCTTTTCTGCTCATCTAGTGTTCAGTTTGCACTGCATGCTTTAGTTTATTATGGTTTTAGTTTAAATCATTTACTTGCAATCTTCTGTTCTAATATAAGCATCGAATGCTACAAACATCCTTGTAAGCACAGATTTACCTGCATCTCAGAAGTGGATATGTGGATTTTTTTAACTTCAAAACATTTTAAAAGGCTCTTTTAAATTTCTTTTATGACCAGTGAATCCTTTTTAAGTGTACTATGTTGTGATCCACTATTTGGGGACTAAGTATCCTTTTACTGATTTTTAGTTTAATTCCAAATTGGTCAGGGACATACTCTTTCCTTCAAGTCTTTAAAATTAAGACTTATCATTTGCCCCAGAATATAACCCATCTTGCTATTCTGGGCATTTCAGAGTAGTGTTTTCTGCTGTTTGACAGATGAGCCCATGATATGTAAGTGTAGTTGCTTGATGGGGTTCTTCATATCTGTGTCATCATCTAACTAAGCAAAGTACTAAATTTCTAACTTCTGAGTTTAATTCTCCTTTATGCTTCTATCAGATTTTCTGCCCATTTTCAAGCTTATTTAGTTCATGTACAGTTAGTATTTTTCTATCTTCTTGGTAGCATACTACTTTACAAAGTGTACCTCCTTAGTCTTCTATCATTTCTCCATCTGAAGTCTAATCTACCATGCAAATTACTTTGTAACTTATGTTTTGGTATTTAAATTTATTTAAATTAGCCAAGTCTTTATTTATGAAGTGGGCATGTGCGTGGCAAGATGAAATTAGTTTTTTTCTTTTTTCGTTTATTGGATACTATTTTAATTAGAATATAAGGCCACTTAAATTTAATATAATCAATACAGGTGTCTTTAAAACTATCAACTTGCTGTTTCCTATTTGTTACCAGTTATTTTTTCCCTTTTCTGTTTTCTACCTTCTGGTAGATTTAGTAGGTTTAGAATTTCATTTTGTCTCCCAAAATGGGTTTACCAGCTAGACTTTGTTTCATTTTCATTGTTTTCTCTAAGTTTAGAATATACATCAACTTCAATAATGTACCACTTCATGTACAGAGTAAGAGCCTTACAACCAAGTACTTCTGTTTATCCCTCCCATAAATTATATTGTATATCAGTGTAAGTTATAAACCCTCAATATCGATACAGCATTTATTTTAAAGATAGTTGTTAAAGCATTATGAGGTAGTGCAAGACAAGATTGCCTTCTTTTGCCACGTCATTGACATAGTACTAGAATTCCTAGCCAAAGGAATTAGGCAAGAAATAAAGGCATCCATATTGGAAAGGAGGACAAAATCAAATACAACAAAGTCCTGAGGATACTATACACACACGCATGTGTGCATGCCCACGTGCGCACGCACACACACACACACACTGAACTAAAAGAAACAAAGTTGCTGGATATTAAAGTCTGCACATAAATTAATGGCATTTCTATACACTAACAATCTGAAAATTAAGAATTCCATTATAATAGCATCAAAAAGATTATTTACAAATAAGCTCAAAAGGCAATAAAACCTGTGTGTTGAAAACTATGTAACATTGCTAAAAGAAATTAAGGATGACAAACACAAAGACATCATGTTCAAAGATTAAGACAATATTAAGAGGTCAAAAAAGCCCAAAGTGATCTCCTAGTTTAATTCACTCTCCATCAAAATCCCAGTGACTTTGCTCAGCAATAGAAATCTACATCCTAAGGTTCACATGGAATTTCAAGGGACCCTTAATACTAACAATCAGAGAGAGAGAGAGAGAGAGACAGAGAGAACAGTTTATTCTCTCACATCTCCTAATTGCTAAACTTGCTACAAAGCTATAGTAATCAAAATACTTTGGCATGGTCATTAAGACAAATACATGGACCAATGGAATACACAGCCTAGAAATAAACTCTCCAATATAGAGCCATGTGATTTTTGATAAGGTTGCTGAGGCTATTCCATGGGGAAAGCACCATCTTCAAAGAAATGGTGCTGGGAAAACCAAGCATCAACATGGAAGAGGGGGAAAAAAAAAAAAAGAATCAGGTTGGAACATTACCATACTCTCTCTACATTATATAAAAAAATTCAAAACCTAAAGGCCTAATTTTTTTCTCTTTAGGAGAAAACACAACGAAAGGTTTCATCATGCCAGACAGTAACGGGTTTTGTTTTCTTTTATTTTTAGATACAACATCTAAACATTAATCAACAAAAAATAAACTAATAACAAAATCTGAAACTTCACTGCAAAAGAAAGCACTATCAATAATAAAAAGGCCACCCATAGAATGAAAAAAATACATATATATTTGCAAGTCACCTTTCTAATAGGTGTCTAATACCCAGAATATATACTCTTATAACAAAAACATCTTGATTTTTGGAATGGGCAGAGAACTTGCAGAAGGCTCAACAAAGGTATAGAAGTGGCTAGTAAGTACATGAAAAGATATTCAACATCACAATTAGGGAAATGGAAACCAAAAGCATGTTTACATCAACTTGCACCTACTAGGATGGCTGCTTGGGGTAAAGCAGTGGGGGTGGGAACCCAAAACAAAATATTGGCAAGTACATGGAAAAATTGGAACATAAAATGGTATGGCCACGGAGGAAGATCTAGCAGTACCTCAAAGAACAGAATTAACATATGACCCAGTGATTCAACTTCTGAGTATACCCAAAAGAACAGAAAGCAGAAGCTGAACCAATGTTATATATCCATGTTCATAGCAACATTATAGTGTACAAAAAGTAGACGCAAGCAAAGTATCCAATGACAGGTTAAGAGATTTTTTCAATGCACTATATATATATATGTATATATATAAAAGAATATATACGTATTTTATATATATATATTATATATATATATACGTATATATACGTATATATATATAAAATTATGGGATGTTATTCAGCATCAAAAAAGGAAATTCTGACACAGGCTACCACATAGTCAAAATGTGAAGACATTATGCTAAGTAAAATAGGCCAGGATCAGAAGAACGATTTTTTATAGGATTCTACTCTTCAAACCACATTAACTGATGTCAGGCTTTGAGATTTTATAAAGAGCAGAGTTCCATTCCAGTTTGTGCAGAGGTGATGTGGGGGTTGTGGGGGGTGGGGTAGAGGTGCAGTACGGGGGGTTTAGGAGAGTGGAAGAAGTAACCAAGTACAAAGGGTCAGTCCTTATCAATGGGATTAGGCCAACTCTGTTACCTGAACATTAGGGTTCCATCATCCCACAGAGGTTGGGAGACAAGAGACCTTACCCTTCAGGATTACATTTCAAATAAATGGCACTCAGGTCTTCAAGACAGAGTCTGAGTCACAAAAGATACATAGTAAAAATTTCAAGCCTTCTTCAGTGAAAGCACTAAGAAAAGAAGGTTGGGAAAAATCATGTGTTGGCTTCATCAAGTCTTAAGATTTCCTGGCAATACTGAGCAACAGGAGGCATTTGGTGGGGACATAGATAGGGTGGGGCCACAGGTAGGATCATCCTTGGGACACAGCATGATGTTTCCAGAAGCCATGGTCAAGTTAGGGCAGATCTCCCAGTTCAGGGGTTTGGAGGGAGTTCTACAGTTTTCAGTGGGGGAGGAAATGAGGTATTGAAGTTTAATGGGTTTGGAAGATGAGCTTTTGTGGATCAGTGGTAGGGATGATTGCACAGTGCAGAGGAATTTAAAGACATAACTATAGACTTGAAAAGGGTTATAATATTTTAGGTTTGTGTATATTTTACACAACTTTAAGAAGATTTTAAAGTTAAAACGTCATTTATGTTTACTCACTTATTTTTTATGCTATTCTGTTTTATAGATCCTGAGGAACACTTTGGGGTTTTTTAAATTTTTCTCCTAAAGATATTAGGATTTCTGATAGTTCCAATCTGTTGGCAATGAATTCTTCACCCCAACTCCCCCCCCCCCCACCTCTGAAACAATCATCATTTCATTTTATTTGAGTCATAGGCTTCCTTGGTACAGAATTCTAGATAGGCATTTTTTCCAGTAAGCTAAAAATGAAATTGCATTATCCTTTCCCTTACATATTTTCTGACAAGAAGTTGGCTATCATTCTCATTTTTGCTCCTCTATATGTATGTAATACCCCCTTGTTTGGCTGCTGTAAAGAACTTATCAAAATCTGTATCTTGGAGGGGTTCTCTTTATGTTTTATTTAACTCGGTAGGGATTCAATTTTGGGGTCTGGATTTATAGTTATCCTCATATTTGACAGATCCTCAGCCATTAATAATAGAAATATTTTCTGTCTCTTTCTGAAACTAATTTCTCATTATTTGAGGACCACTCCAATTGTCAGGTGAAAAATTAGAGTATCTTATAATAAAGTAGCTGAAAGAGAGGTGATAAAAAGTGACTTAATGTAAGAGTCTAGATTCCAAAAGGAAATTCTGTCCTGGAATTAAATATTTGGGGTATTCAATTTCATACTTAATACTATGTAGTACATTCACAAAGGATCAGATCACCTGGAGTAAGTAGAGAAGAAAGCCAAGAGGACCATGAG
The DNA here is from genome assembly GCF_964662115.1 of Mustela nivalis. Taxonomy (NCBI): domain Eukaryota; kingdom Metazoa; phylum Chordata; class Mammalia; order Carnivora; family Mustelidae; genus Mustela; species Mustela nivalis. Next base: position 33,109,721 of record NC_139039.1, read on the forward strand.
GAAAGTTTCTCCATTCAAAATGGAGTTGAACAGGAGGTTTTTGCAAAAGAGAAAAATATGGTATCTTGCAAAACAAGTAATATAATAACTTCAAATGGAGGCAGTAATTCACTGTTAATTTCTAGTGAAAAGTCTATAGACTCAAGGATCTAACACTACCTGTGTACTTGACACAATGAAGGTCATGGACATCGGCAGAATGGTTTTAACAGAGGCAGGAAAAAGATCTTATAGCAGGGACGCAAAGGGGAAAAAAGGGCCAAACACTGTAACTACACTACACACAATTCATTCAGCAAGTTTGTTACCAAGGTAAGTAGAGAGCTTTACAATATTTAATACAAATGTAAGCAACTGATATGTTAGTACATATTTGTAGCCATTCGTAGCTTATCCTGTTATATTTCTCTAATTATGATATAATTCAACTGCATCTTGTTCTCTTGAATTCAAAAGTTTGCATTTTGCTCAATTTATATTCATAGAAATAGATTTAACAAATTTTTTAAATAAAAAGTATGCTGATTTAGGATTGTATGACATAGCTACTCTTCCATAATTACTCAATTTTTCTTGTTATTACAAACGCTGATAGAATAAACATCTTTCTAAGTGTCCTTTTATTAACAAGTTAAAGATATTACATTAGAATTGAAGTAGCTGAATCTTGTTATGTATTTTATTAGACAACGCCCATTTTTCCTGCTTAGCTTCCACAATAATTTTCACCTCTACTGGTCTATTTTCCCCTTGCTATTGCTACTGCTACTGTTATCAGATCTGGATTTTTGCCAAAAAACTGCATTTCACTGTTCTTTGTCTTGACCTTTTCTTCAAATTTCAGTTACTAAATATGTGGCTGAGGACCATTCCATACCTTCTGACCATTTTTACTCTAAGCAAACCCATATTCAGATACTCTACCTACCTTTGAAGGATTCCCAGCTTTTTATTTCTTACTGACTGGCGACAATTTTATGTTCATATGAATTCTGCATCCCAAAGCCATTTATGTATTTTCTCCTAGAAAGTAACCACATTCAGATGATTTTTCCTTATGCAACCTACCTTGGGATAGGCAGCAGACTCCTCTGATATGTTCCCCCTCTTTGACTGGAATTGGAAGTACCACAGTAGGGAGCCCCAAGTCTTGGTCAACTTAGCTTGGCATCATCTGCCACTCAGAGCACTGTCCCGTGCCTGCCACTTTGTCTTAGATGCGCAGCTCAGTGCGCTGATCACAGAGATGAAGGGAATGGCTCAAGAATCAAACAGCCAGATTGTTGCCTCTGCAGTGGTTGAATGAAACTCCCTTTCAGGTACTGTTAGGCTCTCATGCTTCTAGGATCTACCACCTCCTGACATAGATCTCCCTTGATGTGTCCACCATCATCGGCAATTTTTCCCCTGCAAGTTCTCAACACCCACAGCATGCTACCTTTCCAGTCTTGAGCAGCCTCTTCTCTGCTTTCAGTCTCTGAATAATTCCAGTTTCTGCTCCCCTGAGAATCCTCCACCCTCCATCCCCATCACAACTACTTGTGTTTTCGTGATTACTTAGCTCATTTATGTGGATTGCGGTAGAACAACTCTCAAGCTTACAGTTGGTCTGCCCTAGATCTCACATTTTCAGAGCATCCTGGCAAGTAGAAACAGCCTCAGCAGGTTGACTCTAAGGGAACTTTGGCTTCAGAAATCAAGGAATCACACACACCCTTTATTTACTTTCTAAGCAAGGAGACTGATCTATGACAAAAAAACAAAACACTCCAAACCTATTTCCTTAGATCACAACCAACTTTTGGGTTAGTAAATCCTAAGCCATACCCTGTAGGACAGATAAAATGACTGGTAATTCACTAATTCCTTACATTTAAAAAATAATGATACTTATGTTGGATTCCGGAATTGGCACTTTACAATAAATAAGGCCGTAAAATTTAAGAGGAAAAAGTACTTTCAATTAGTGTAGGGTAACTTTTATTATCTACACATCTGTACAACGTGTTTTTCTTTCTTTTCCTTCTCGGCTAATGGAGTTAGGAGACTTTTTAAACAGCAGACATTGGTACAAGTTAGAAACTACCGTAAATAAGAGCCAACGAAAGATACTAAATCAGTCTCTGTAAAGTTTTTTCCTGCGAGATAAACACAACACCAGGCCAAGTGGGTGTAAGGCAAGGTTTATTAAAAACGCTCTCCGGAGAAGTTTCAGGGCTCAGGAGAAGGGGAGCCAGGAAAGTTGCGCCGGGAGGAGGGAGGAGGTGGGCACCCTCGGGCGAGGTTCCGCGACTCTGGAAAGCAGAGTGGCAGCAGAGTGGCGAAAGTCGCGCCCAAGGCAGGGAGGAGGGGGCTTTTAAGGGGTTTTGGGGAAAGGCTCAGGGGTCTTTTGGCAAGTTTCCCTTATTCGGATATCCCGCCTGCTCGTCGGGATCCCATTGGTCCACAGGAGCCCGGGGCGGGGGTCTCCGATTCCTGCTTGTCAGGGTCCCATTGGTCCATGGGAACCCGGAGCGGGAGGGTCTCCGATTCCTGCTTGGGCCTTTGTTCTCCTGTCCGAGCTCAGGTCTTGTGGCGGGAACTTTCACCATCTTAAGTAGCCCTTTCCTGCCAGCCCAACAGTCTCCAGATAAAGCTTTCTCTAAGTAGGAGCTACCAACCATACAGTTTCCTACCTACCCACTAGATGGATCTGGTTGTTAAAGTATTTGGCAACCGGGGGCGAGGGGGTGGGGTGGGGTGTGGATAAGAATCTGTGGAACAAGTCTTGGCCATTTTGAGAACATGTAGTTATTATAAAATCACTGAGGCAGCTATTCTGGGGGCAAGGCTTAGGCTGTATCCCTGCCCCTCTTTCATGGGCTGAAAAAAAAAAAAAAAAATCACATCTCCCGAGGTCAGCCAGCCAAAAATGTTTTAAGAAGGCATAGCCAAGGCTAAAGATGGATCCCAGCAGTTTCACAGACCTCGGTGAGAAACACAGGCTGATGGAGCCATCAGGACTATTACAACCATGTGGGGTGGGGGGAGGGGAAGCTTTGACACACTCAGGCCAAATCCCCAACTTGTCCCTGTCTGGTGCTTCACAGGGATCAGATTTTAAAAGCTCCCCAGGTGATTTCTATCAACCAGCAGGCCAGGTGGAGACACTGCCCCACATGGAGCCTGAATATTTTAAAAGCTCGTGACCCCGTCCACTAAGCACACACAGCTATGTATTTGATTTTACCCGATTCCTCCTATCCTTCCAGAGCAGTTTAACACCAGCAAATGATCTTCAGGAAAAAGTTACCAAATTCAGAATACCTTGAAACAAGTACTTTCAAGAATTTCCATCTACATCTACTTGAAAACAAAGGCATGTTTAAAATGATTATTTCCCCCAGACACCCTTAAGTTTAGAATTACAAAAGACTTAAAAATAGGTTTCTCAAATACAGCATTTCTCTCTGTAAATCATCTATTATTATAACCATTACAAAAGCACTTTTTCTAATTGAATACTTTCATTATTACCAAAGTGATACAACCTGCATGGTCCTCCATTTCAAAATCATTAGCCTGAGAACTTTCAGTTCTCAGGTACTTTGCAAGGCAGCAAAAAAATCTGTACACCACAATACATCGAACAGTTCTTCCTAGAAGGTAGTTGTTACTGTAATTAACTTGCACTTCCCAGAATGAGGTAGAATGTGTTAATTTTAAGTTTCGCTTTTCTAAACATAAACCATCCCGCCCTTTCCTCTTAAGTTTTAAACTCCTAAGTGGCCTAGAAGGATAAATGTGCTTTTAAGATTGTAGAAAAAAAAAAAAAAAACAACAACAACAAAAAAAAACTTACTCCATTCCTTTCCATTTCTAGCTGCACTTAAGACACAAACTTTGTTTTTCCTGTTAGCAATGATGAGTTCGCCCTGGGGCCTTCCTTGCTTAGATCACCTGGACCCTTGTAACCAACAGTATGTATTTTTTATAAAATGAGCATCTGAAAGCACTATGGTGGCTGGTTGATAAAGAGGAACCCTTCCCTCTGAAGCAATGGGTTGGGACAGTGGGGGGACGCAATATGGTCCCTGAATCTCAAAGAAGCCTACAAATAAGGGGCCAGAGTCGTGAGCAGCCTCAGGAAGACCGGACCAGAAATGTAGTCTTAGGGTCAAGGTGACGCAAGGGACTTACGCAGGGAATTCGTGGATCTTCACCGAAGTCATCCAACATACCCACAGCGGATTCCCATGACCCTGCAACAAACTGCCACCACCACAGTCCCGCAAGACCACAGACGCGCGCGGACTTACGGTCAGACGTCTGTCTGTCCGGACGCGGGGCAGGGCCGCACCCCCGGAGCCCGCAGGGAAGCTTCCTTCCTCCTCTCTCCGCCGCTCCGGGCGTCCGGGCGTCCGGGCGTCTGGGCTCGGGACGCGGGACTCAGGACTCGGGACTCGGGACTCGGGACTCGAACCCCGCGAGACCCGCGCCGCCCCGCCCCAGCCCCGCCCGCCCCGCGCCGCGCGCCCTTTTCTAGGCCCTGACGTGGCCCGAGCGCACCTGGGCCGCCCGCGCCGCGCTCCGCAGCTGAAGACCCCGGACGTCGTCGGACCCTGCGAGCCTCCTGCTGGGCGCGGAGGATGCGCGGATCCCGCCGTCGCGCCGGGGCGGTTCGGGGTCACGGTCAAGACCCCCGCGAGTCGCCTCACACGTCACCCTTGGGCGGATCTTGGCGCTTGAAGCCGCTCGGGTCGCGCGAGGAGGCGCCCCCCCCCCCCCGCCCGGTGACTCCGACGCCCCCGAGGTGGCCGTGGCGCCGCCGATTCGGTTCGCGGGTTTTCTCGCGAAACACGAGTGGGAGAAGCAGTGACCGGGAGGAGCGGCGCGAAGGTGTCGCTTTGAAGGCCGCGGCTTGACACCTGCGCGTTCGGGGACACGTGCCCACCGCGGCGCGACGCACCCGCCGGGCGCCCTCGGGCCACGCGCGCAGGAGCTTCTCGCCGCCGAGGACGACGCGGGACCCGAGTCTGAGCGACGCGGCGGAGTCACGGAGCCGGGAGGGGCCGGGCCGGGGCGCGACCTTGTCGGACGGGGGCGCCGGGGCCGCCTATTCCCGCCGCACCTGCCGCCTGGACCGCGAGGCCGCGGGGGCCCGAGCGGCCCGGACCGCGCCCAGCGGGCCCCGGACCCGCGCTCCCGCCGACCCGGCTGCGGCCCGCGGTGCGGGGTGAATCCGCGCCTCCGCGGGGCTCGGCTCCCTCCCTGACGGCTCCGGGTCTCCGGAACACGCGCCCTTCCGCCAGGAGGTTGGAGGAAAACCATCATCCAGATCCACTTCTCACGCTGGGAGCGTTTCCGAAAACACGGGGTTTTCCAGAAAACCGCGTCCCCTTGTCGCCCATCCCCATGACTTGGATCTTCCAGTATCTCTGTGTCCCCTCCGCCGCCAAACTGCTTTTGCCACCCCGGGTGAACCTGACGGTTCTTTCTGTTGTTTCCTTTTTTGTCTATTTTAACACACTTTGTGAAATATAATCTATATAAAGGGCATCCGTATGAAAGACCGCATTTCAGTAATCTTGATACGTGTCCGCACCCACGAGAGCACCCCCCAAGCCAGAATAGAGAGTATTTCCATCACTTTAAAAATTCGTTCCTGCAACTGCAGGGTCATAGGGAAGCTCTATTTTTAATTTCTTGAGGAATCTACCCCAGAGATACAGATGGAGTGAAAAGAAGGGCCATCTGTACCCCAGTGTTCATAGCAGCAATGGCCACGGTCGCCAAACTGTGGAAAGAACCGAGATGCCCTTCAACGGACGAATGGATAAGGAAGATGTGGTCCATACACACTATGGAGTATGATGCCTCCATCAGAAAGGATGAATACCCAACTTTTGTAGCAACACGGATGGGACTGGAAGAGATGATGCTGAGTGAAATAAGTCAAGCAGAGAGAGTCAATTATCATATGGTTTCACTTATTTGCGGAGCATAACAAATAGCATGGAGGACATGGTGAGATGGAGAGGAGAAGGGAGTTGAGGGAAATTGGAAGGGGAGGTGAATCATGAGAGACTATGGACTCTGAAAAACAATCTGAGGGGTTCGAAGGGGGGGGTGGGAGGTTGGGGTACCAGGTGGTGGGCACATATTGCATGGAGCACTGGGTGTGGTGCAAAAACAATGAACACTGTTATACTGGAAATTAAAAGAAAAAAAAGCCTCTGCCTTCGGCTCAGGTCATGATCTCAGGGTCCTGGGATCGAGTCCCACATTGGGTTCTCTGCTCAGCAGGGTGCCTACTTCCTCCTCTCTGTCTGCCTTTCTGTCTGCTTTGATCTCTCTCTCTGTCAAATAAATAAATAAAATCATGAAAGAAAATTTCCTTCCTCTACTTCCCCATCCAAACCTCCTCCAGCCCCAGTCCTAGGCAGCACTCCTCTGTGGTCTGTCACAGTAGATTATATGAGGCTTTTCTTGAGTTTAAAGTGAATAGAATCATCTAGTACATACTCTATTATGTCTGCCTTCTTTTAGCAGTTTAATGCTTTTTGACATTCATGTTGTTGCGTTCTTCAGTAATTAATTCATGTGTAAATTGCTGAGCAGTAATCATCCATAGTGTATTTTTAAGAACTTAGAGAACGTGATGCAAAGCATATATTGGACTTCATAGCATCAACTCTGGGGGGGAGAAAGGGGTGCTATAAACTTTCAACATTTTACCACAGAACCTGGCAATTTTTTTTATGTTTACATAGAGTATTTTGTAATCTACATAATTATTTTATTAAAAATGAAGAGGCTCCTACCTAATAAGTTATAGAATTCTATGTACTAAAAAACTCCTGCCAAACAAAGGTTAGTTTTAACAATTGCTAAGTGTGAGTTTCCTTTGGTATTTTCATTTGGTACTTTGAAAATAAAATAATAATGGTTTATCCTGTGATGGTTGCAGGGCCATTACAGTACACTCTAAATATAATTTAGGGATTATAAAACATGTAAAATTTATTCAAAGACCACTTATATACATACATATTCAAAGATTTAATCATTTCCTTATACTGGAAATGTCAATTTAATGGGTTAAGATGTGCCTGATATTATTTGTTGATACTCAGCGTATTTCACACCATTTTAAACTCTGCCGTGTGCAAGGCATCAATCCTGAAAACTGCAAATATTTCCTGTCAAAGTTGTGGACAGATACCGCCAAGAATCTGTGGCTTTAGGAAGGTAGAAGGGGTTATTCTCCAGTGGCAACTGCAAACAGGTGCATGGGTGTCAGCAACTTGCGGAGTTGGGATTATTCCATGGATTTCTGATGCCCTCCTGTGACTCCACTCCTAGTACAATTATGGTGAAGACCCCTGGCAGTGGCTTCCCTACAATCCCTGAGCATCCTTACTTCCTGCATTGAAAGTGTTCCCTGTCAGTAGAAAGCAGCAAAGTCATGGCACCCTAACATCCACAAACATCCTAACATCTCAAGAGTAAAATGAGACCCTGCAAGAGTTGAGCTTTCCTTTAACTCATCAGGTCATAATGGAAGGTCGTAACATAACTAAGACAACCGAATATCAGAATGAGAAGTCCCTAGAAGAAAAGGCAGTGAAAGAAATTCTCCCTTTGGTAGAGCAGCAGGACAAGAAGAGGTGGTGTATAGAAGTGGGTAAGAAGAAGTCAGAATCCCAGCCTCAACCTCAAACCGTAGAACTTTTGATTATGAGTTAAAGACTCCTTGTAGAACCAACTGAATGTCAAAACCATACTTCTCAGGGAATTCCAGATTAAAAGCAACAATCAAAGACTTGAAAAAAACAGTGGCGCTTTCTATCATATCTCTACTTAATTTTCCTGTTAGCCTCTGTTGTAAGAAAATGGATCTCAAAGAAGGACAGTGTAATGTCATTATGTGACCAAGTGAGGATTCTCATTGCACCAATGTCCTATCTGCAGGTGCAAACCAGCACAACTTCTGATACCGGAGATAAAGCTATTGATTTGAAAAATGTGTTATTGTTTACATGAAGGAAGAAAGATGCCATTTTCTTTCACTTGGTAGAAGTTCTCCATCTCACCTCAATGTTATGCCAATCTTATCACTGTCACAGACTAATCTTGACCATCCTGGTATCAGTTTGGACACAGCACTATTTTGTGCTATTGGTCACATACTGATTAGATCTGTTGATCAGGAAATAATGATTATCTTCATCTGTTTAGCAAGATGTTAAATGCTCTTATCACAAAGGAAAAATCAAATGAAAAATCAAAGGCCAACCAACTTGGAGAAGGTTCTATGAATCTTGTTGTCCTCGGTATGTTAAAACCATCTCTCCAAAGACAGAAACAAATGACAAGAGAAAGTTGTTTTGCAATTTTCAATACAAGGAGCCACAGCTCTGCACTGTGAAAATTATGTAACACAATACAGTGGACTAATTTGATCCATTTACCAAATAAACTATAAAGCTGCCAATTCCTGTGGTCCAAGAACAAGAGCAAGTTGAGACAATGCAAACTACTAAGCCACTTAAGCTCTTTGAACCAGATCGGTGAAGCTGCAAGTGTCTGTGACAGGTATGGATGTCATGTAGACCCTCTGGCCAGACCTGGTAAGACAAATATTGAAGTCTGGGCAAAGCATGCTCGGTTCTACCAATAAATATTCTCCTCTGACAACAGCTTCAGGGGTTAATGGTGAGCATTGGTAGATGCAGAATGCTTAACCTTGAGTCACTCATTGTCCCTGTGGTCTGACCTGTCTATCAGAATAGAGACATGAGCTGATCTATAAAGATGTAAGGTTAAGTATTCCATTACCAAGTATGAGGGTTATATAAAATATCAGGCCCAAACTATTTCTGAAGTCAAACACACTCATAAGCAATGGTTCAGATTCCCAAAGCATATAATATTCTATGACTACGTCTACCTCAACCCAACCTGATGAATTTATATGGAATTGTCTATGACTAGTAAAATGAGAAATTAAATATTTGGGGCTTTATTTATTATCTTTTTATATCACATGCCAATTTAATCTAAAACTACCCTGATTGCTCCCACAGTCCCTCAAAAGGATGTCCCTGGAGGAAATGAGTAAGGAAATACTCCCGGTGGAGAGATTCAAACAATCAATCTGTGTGTCTACTTTGCCTACAAGAAAAAGAACTAAAATTTTGGAGCTACACTGATATGTTGGCTAATGGCTTAGCTGATGGTCACAGACTTGGCAGGAGTGACAATGGAGTGATGAGCACGAGATCCAGGGCCAATGCCCAGTAAAGGAGCTGAGTCTAAAAACTTTAATGGCCATGACATTGATCATCGAAGTGCATCTTCCACGGAACGAGGTCTCAGTGATCAGATAGACAAAAATGACCCATTCAATGCAAATTAGTCCGCCTCCTTTCCCAGCTGGCCTGGTTTTCACTAAAGGTCCAGGGAGGCAGGGATAAAATGATTGCACAGTGTTTGTCTTACTGGGGATGATCTAACAGTACCACTGCATATCCGATATGTCAACAACAGAGAACACTGTTGACTCCTTGATATGGCATCATTCTCTGGAGGGGAAGAACAGCCAAATGGTGGCAAATTAAGATTGATTACATTGGAATCCTTCCACCATGGCAGAAGCAGTAATCTATCCACAGTAAAATAGACACTTACTCTTAATTTGTAACTGCATTCTCTACCTGTATTAATTCTGCCAACAGCACCGTCCATATATTTATTAAATACCTTATTCATCATCATGAAATCTCACTCAGTATTGCCTATGATTATTTCTCGTGCTGAGAACTTTTAAGAATTTTTATAATAAAATAATTGTGGAAATGGCCTTAAGCCCAAGAGATTCATAGTTCTCACAGTTTTTCCTGTTGGAAAAATTAATTAATTAACTAACTAATTAATTCCCTAAATAAGACAGTGGAATGGCAGATTCCTTTTTAGATTATAGTAGTAGTGAATAGAGTAACTGAAAGAAATCTTTATTCAAAACAAATAAAATGATGACTACAGTAATTATTTTTTAAAATATTTTATTTGACAGAGAAGGAGAGAGAAAGAGAGAGCATAAGCAGGGGGAGCAGCAGAAGGAGAGGGAGAGGCAGGCTCTCTGCTCAGCAGGGGTCCTGGGATCAGGACCTGAGCAGAAGGCAGAGGCTTAAGTGACTGAGCCACCCAGGCACCCCAATGAACACAGTAATTAAAGTAGAAGTAGGTTCCTAGAAGAATCAAATAGGTAATTCAATGGTAAAAAACTACAAGGCTAAGATGCGGCATGCTTCAGAGAGCAGTGAGATAACCCAAGAATTAGGGACCCTTCTGTATAGTATTACAACTAGACAAACAGCTGAGAATCTGAGCAGGAAACTTTCATACTTGTGGAACTAGAAGGACAGGAGTTGGAAGACAGGACATCTAACTCTGCAGCACTGTAAATGACCTGTATTTAAAGTTGAGATGTTAAAGTGCTGCATTTGAAGAGTAGATATAAATGAGAGTAAACAACCCCTTATGTAGACCATAGCACCTCTTTGAATTAGAGCAGTTGTCCAAAAAATAAAAAAATAATAAATAAATTTTTCATGCCCTGAAATTAGATTAAGTTAATCATATATTTCTAATATCCTGAGGCACCTGAAAGTGGTTAAAAGTCTTTCTCTGGAAGAATATTACATCATCCAACACCCTGACAATTATTTCTGAAAAGTAAAATTTCAACTAAAATGTTTAGCACACAATCAAAGATACCTAGAAACATAAGAAGACATGACATTTGAACAGAGACCAACAAACACACAATATTAAGCAAAAATAGGTCCTCTAGTACTCCAGACAGTAGAATTGATAGATATGGGTTGTAAAATAAATAGGCTTAACATGAGGATAATAGGCCAGTGTAAGCATTTCAGCAATGAATTCAAAGACTTAAAAAAAACCCTGATATTCCAGTTTTGAAAAAGAAACATCCAATTTATAACATAACATATAACGATATATATATAACATATAACTACATTTAATACATGTGTAATTAATCTGGGGATGCAATCAACATAATTGGAAGCACTGTGATTTCTGCACAGCTAAAATACAACTGGCAAAGAGGCAAAAGAACAATTTTATTGTTTATATAAAAAAACATACAAAATCAACTCCATGTGGCTTTGAGACTATGAGTGATTTGAAAATTAATCACAAATCTTATTAATTGTGTTTCAACCCTTAGAGGCACGAGTGTTTCCACTGACTACCAAGCACACAGCTGTATGAGCCACAATTCTCTTAGTAAAGACAGCAGTAGTCAAATCTCAAAACAAACCCCTTCCTATACTCATTCTTGATCTAATGATGCAAGCCATGTTTTTTAAAGATTACTTTATCCCATATGTTCCAGATAAATGTATTAAGCCGGTATGTTTTTTCTTTGGTTTTGCATTTTGCTGTAATACGGTTAAGAGGCCTCAAACAATGGGAACAATAGATATTATTCACTTGAATTTTCATGTGTAAAAGGGCAGTAATTGAGAACTTCGGCTAATGTTTTATCTCCACGTGTGAACATATAATCTTCAATACATACTTCTGTACCACTTTTAATAGGACCAACATTCGGTCCAAAGTGTACAGGTATTTTCAGATATGACTGATCAGTAATACAGTTATCAGGAGTATTTGTTACTATCCAGTGCAAGAACCATTAATAATTTTTAAATGACCGCAACTTTCTATGTACAGTCCATCACTGTTACAACACATACACCCTACTTTATCTTGGTAAAATATTTTGAGATCAAGTTGTAAGTAAACAGAATATTTCAAAAGGCTATGCTGTGTAACCAAAGCTACAAGAATGAATCTTTTTGGAAAGAAATATTTGATTCATGAGTACAGCACCTTATAATATTTTCATAAATTTCCTCAGGTGATTATTTTTATGTAATTTCACCAAATGACATATCTCTCTTTCTTGTAAAATTCCTAGAAGTATCAGAAGTATAAGACAAGCACTCTTACCATGAAGATTTATATTTTAAGGAAAATAATAAAATAAACCACATATATAAACAGATTTACATAATAAGACATGTATAAAGCACATTATATGTATTCCATGTAGGTAGTGAAAATCTTGAGCTAGCTATCTACAAAACCTTTGAGACTATGAATGATTTGAGAACCAATTCCCCCCAAAATAATAATAATTTAGACTTTCTCGAGTTGACTTTTAAGACCTTGGAGTGCAATTGCTATACAGTAATCCCTCCCTTGGCCACAGTTTCACTTTCCATGTTTCAAGTACTGTGATTGACCATAGTCCAAAAGCAAATGATTCTCCTTCTAATAGTACACAGAGTGCCAAGAGGAGTCTGATGCTATTTGCAATGCCTGTGCCATTCATTCCACTTCATCCTATCATGTAGGCATTTAATCATCTCATCCCACCAGAAAAAGAGGGGTGCGTACAAGACGATTAGATATTTTGGGAAAGAGAGACAAGAGACCATACTTACATAACATTTATTACAATATATTATTATAATTATTCTATTGTATTATTAGTTATTGTTGTTAAGCTCTTACTGTGCCTGTTTATCATAGGTATTACAAAAAAACATACATAGGGTCTGGTACTCTTGGCAGTCTCAGGCATCCCCTGGGGGTCTTGAAACATACCTCCCCTGATATAGGAGGGGCTTCTTAATTCAACTTCCAAGTTCCTCACAATTCACCATGGTCATTCACCACTTCTCTCACTCAAATTGCCATCCTTGGTGCTAAAATGCACTGCACTAAGCTCCAAATACCCAGGCTTTGAGTTTTTCACTCCTGTCCTTCAAAATACTATTATCTGCCCATTCTCCACGTAAGACAACATCATGTTGATCAAGACGGAGAACAGCCTTCCACACCAAACCCTTACCTCTTCCTATCCCTTCTTTTCCAAAGCTAACCAAAGATATTTTTTTTCGGCAATTTTCAAATTTCATCTAAATAGAATCATGTATTATATATTGATTTACTCTGGATTTTTTGCTCTGTATTATGTCCATGAAAGTCTCTCTGGATGCCCGAGGCAGATTATTTGTCTGTCGTTGTTATGCAACAGACTTCTCAACTCAGGCACCATTCCCATTTTCAACAGAATAATTCTTTCCTATCGGGGACTGTCCTTTGCATAGCAAGATGCTTAGCAGAATTTCTGGCCTCTATTCATAAAATGCCAATGGTAGTCCCCCAGGCTGTGACTACCAAAAATATCTCCAGAAATTTCCAAATGTCCAGTGAGAAACAAAATTACCCCCAGTTGAGAACCATAGCAATACCGTACTCCGTTTTTGGAATATATCATGCAATCACCTACCTTTCTCTAATTGAAATTTGGTTGTTTAGGGTTTTGGTAACAATCTGGACTTATTAAAGAAAATAAGGTGACTCAATTTATCCTGAAAATCAAGTGGTTTTATAAAAAAAAAAAAGAGTTTATACAAATTTTGTGAGATCTTGGGAGTCAGTGGTGGCAGAGGAGGAAAGGTAGGACAGGTGAAAGGAAACTGCCACTACATTAAGCACGGTGAAGAAGAAAGTTCAGGAAGCAGATCCTGGAGACCTCAGTCTGAGGCAGTAAGGCAAGTAGTTGTCAAAGGCCCCAGGAAAGCTGCAGCTTCTCATGAGTGAACGAGATTGCTCCCATCAAATGTCCATGTCTGAATCAGCAAGTGAGTTTTCCAAGTGCTCATGGAAAAGCTCCTGTGAATCACAGAACTATCCACACGTCACGCTAGAACCAGCTCCTAGGATATTCTCATAGAACTCACAGCCTCCACTCCTCTTCCTCCTTCCAAAGTGAATTAGTCAAGTTGGCAAAATTTAACCCAGAATAACATCAGGAATGGGATTCTGAAAATCTCACTCTAAGCTTCTTTTCTGCATTCCACAGGGAGATCAGAGCATGAGACTCAGTTTACAGCAGACAACCCAGCACAGCAGGTGCTCTGAAGACTCTTGCACGTGCCTCTTGGTGCAAATGTGTGTCACAGAGTAACCATCAGAGAACATTCCCACTGGAAGTACGTGACAGTTCCAGACCCCTCCCATTCTTGTGATTGCTTTTTATCACTTTGTGTGTTTAAATTTTTGTTTTCTTTTTATCTATTCTGGTAGGTGTGTAATGGTACCTTCCTGTTTGTACTTGTTTGATGACTAACGATCAACATTTAGCACCTTTTCATATGAATTTTAATCACTGGGATATCCCCTAGTACAGTGCTTACTCATGGCCTTTGCCATCATTTTATTAATCTATATTTTGTTTATTTATGTAAATTAAAGTACAAAAATATATATATGTACATATATGTATGTTCATAGATACATACATATATACGCATCTGTTTCTGTATCTATATGGATACCTATGTGTAGATATAGATCTACATAGATAGATCTGGATATGATATTATCATTAACACATGTGCCCCAAATATCTTTGCCTACTATGAAACTTCTCTTTTAATTCTCTGAGTGTTGTACTTTTTTTTTTTTTTTTAACTTTTTTGTTTTGGGATAGTTGTAGGGTCACATGCAGTTCTGAGATATAATACAACTATTTTCTGTATACTCTTTCTCCAGATCCCTCCAATGGTGACACTGTGTAAACCTAATATATCAATACCAGAAAATTGATATTGATACAATCCACCAGTCTTATTTGGATTTTTACCAGCTTTGTGCACAGTCATTTCTGTGTATGTGTATTTTGGTCAAAAAATATCTTAAGACAACTGAGAATGGAAACACAACATGCCAAAACATATATGATATGCAGCAGAAACAGTTACAAGAGAGAAGTTTACAGAATAAACACATATATTATGAAAAAAAATCTCAAGTAAACACTCTAATAATACACATCGAGGAGCCAGGAAAAGAATAATAAACTAAGCCTGAATTTAGCATTAAGTAAGAAATTATTAGAGCAGAAACACATGAAATAGAGGAAACAACAGAAAAATTAGAAAAACTAAGAGTTAGTTCTTTGAAAAGATAAGCAACTAAAAAGCACAGCTAAACTAACCAAGAAAACAAGAATTAACTGAAATAAGTAAAATTATAAATGAAAGAAGAGCTGTTACAGTAGATGGCACAGAAATACAAAAGAACAGAAGAGACCACTACGAATAATGGTACACCAACAAATTGGGCAACTCAGAAAATGGATACATTTCTGGAAACATACAACCTACCCAGAATGAATCATGAAGAAACAGAAAATTGTATCAGACCAGTAACAAATAAGGAGATTGAGTCAGCAATCAAAAATCTCCCAACAAATAAAAGCCCAGGACCAGACAATTTCACCAGTGAATTCCACCACTCTAAGACACTAAGAAATAAAATTTAAAAAGACAGAAATAAATGGAAATTTGTCCCCTGTCATGGGTTGGAAGAACTAATATTGTAAAAATGCCCATACTTCACAAACTGTCTACAGATTCAATGCAGACCTATTGGTTCATAAACCCTCCAGGAGCTTCCAAGGTTTGGTCGGAACCTGGGCCCCAAAATGGACTGGGAGTGACTGAAGAAAGAGACAGACAGGTCGGGGTTGGTAGGCTGCAGTTTAAACAAGCAAAGGGAAACTTCTATCTGAGGCCTACCTTGGACAAGAGCAAGACAAGTGGGTTCCCATACCTGCCGGCTGAATCTTGAAAGACAGAAGCCTTAACTGGTTCTAGTCACATATACCATGCAGGTGTTCTCAACACTACTACATCGCTATCTCAAGGCTATGTCCTTGGTGCAGCCTCTGGGAAAAAAGCAAGTGAGAAGGGGGTGTCAGGCCTCTGAGCGCCTGGGACCAGTGCACAGGTCAGCGGGCAGTCATGTCATTTTGATGACCTTCCCCAACAAAACCCTCTCAAAATTATTCACAGAAAGAGAAAAATAATGCTAAGGTTCAAATGGAAACAAAAACATCCCAAATAGCAGAACAATCTTGAGAGGGAAGAATGCAATTGGAAGCATCACGCTTCTTAATTTCTGACTAAACTACAAGGCTAGAATAATTTTTAAAAAGTACCTTGCTGGCATGAAAACAGTTTCATAACACCAATGGAACAGAATCAAAAGTCCAGAAACAAACTCACACAGGTATAGTTAACCAATATTTGACAAGAAAGCCGAGAATACTCAGTGGAGGAAAAGATGGTCTTTTCAATGAGTGCAAAAGAATGAAAGTGGGGGCGCCTGGGTGGCTCAGTGGGTTAAGCCGCTGCCTTCGGCTCAGGTCATGATCTCAGGGTCCTGGGATCGAGTCCCGCATCGGGCTCTCTGCTCAGCAGGGAGCCTGCTTCCCTCTCTCTCTCTCTGCCTGCCTCTCCATCTACTTGTGATTTCTCTCTGTCAAATAAATAAATAAAACTTAAAAAAAAAAAAAGAATGAAAGTGGAACACTATCTAACACCACTCACAGAAATGATCTTGAAATGTGCAAAGACTTAAATATAAGACCTGAAGTTGTAAAACTCCTAGTAGGCAACAAAGGGAAAATGTTGCTTGACATTGGTTTTAGGAGTCAGCTCCTAGATATGATACCGAAAGGAAAGGCAACAAAATTAAAAGATAAACATTTTCTAAGGGGAATACATCAAACTAAAAAGCTTCTACACAGCAGGAGACACAGTCAACAAAATGAACAGGTAATCCATGTAGAAGACAACATTAGCAAATTATACACCTGGTAAGTGCTTTTATCCAAAATATACAAGGAACTCAGAGTACTCAATAGCAAATAACGAAATAATAATCCAATTTAAAAAGGGACACAAAGGGACGCCTGGGTGGCTCAGTTAGTTAGGCAGCTGCCTTCAGCTCAGGTCGTGATCCCGGCGTCCTGGGATCGAGTCCCACATCGGGCTCCTTGCTCCGCAGAGAGCCTGCTTCTCCCTCTGCCTCTGCCTGCCATTCTGTCTGCCTGTGCTTGCTCTCTCTCTCTCTCTGATAAATAGATAAAATCTTAAAAAAAAAAAAAAAGGGACACAAAACTTGAATAGACATTTTTCCAAAGAAGACAAAAAAATGTCAACAGGTACTTGAAAAGATGTTCATCAGGGAAATACAGACCAAAACCACATGAGATACTACTACCTCACACCTGTTAGAATGGCTGGTGTCCAGTATAGAAGAAATAATAGGTGGGGGGCACCTGGGTGGCTCAGTGGCAGTCTTATAGTTCAAGGGAAAAGGGAAATGAAGCAGCAGTGATTAAAATCTGGGACTCCCCTAAAGGACACTCAGGGATTCTCAGTTACGTTCCCTGAAAGAACGTGCCCAAAGAGCAGGGTCTACACCTTAGGGTAGGAGCTGACTGAAGACAGTCCTAACTTCACGAAGTCCCAAACCTTCCCTTGATTGCACTGGGCTCAGGTCATGATCCCAGGGTCCTGGGATCGAGCCCCGCATCCGGCTCTCTGCTCAGCGGGGAGCCTGCTTCCTCCTCTCTCTCTCTGCCTGCCTCTCTGCCTCCTTGTGATCTGTCTGCCAAATAAATAAATAAAATCTTTTAAAAATATCTTAAAAAAAACTCTTTAAAAAAAAATAATAGGTGCTTGGTAAGGATGTGGAGAAAGGGAACCCTTGTGCACTCTGGGTGGTAAATTGAGACAGCCACTACGGAAAACATTATGGGGTTGCTCAAAAAATTAAAAACAGAACTGACATATCATTCAGCAATCCCACTTCTGAGTAAATATCCAGAGGATATAAACTCCCTACCTCAAAATTATCTCAATAGACCCATGTCTACTGCAGCATTATTCCAACAGCCAAGACATAAACAAACAACCTCAAAGTACAACCTCAAAGTACACTGACAGATTAATGGATAAATAAAATGTGATATATATATATATATGAGACACATTACATGTACAATTATATGCATGATACATATATAATACATGCTACATGTTATGCATATATATTATACATATACAATTACATGCATATACAATTATAAGTACTATACATAATCATACATATATATCCCTTGTGATTTTATGTAATTATTTATGTAATATGTGATATACATAAAATATTAGGAGATACACATTAAATTATGGAAATATATATTAAGTATATATTAAATTATGGAAATATATATTAAAAATAAAATGTGGTATATGTCACATTTGTGATATATATAATATTGTGATATTATGTATATATATATATAATATTATAAAGGAACTATATATAAGTATTATCAAGTCATAAAAAGGAAGAAAATCCTGCTATTTGTGACAAGATGGATGGGCCTGGAGGACTTGATACTAGGTGAAATAACTCAGATGAAGAAAGTCAAATACTGCATAATCTCATTTATATACGGAGCCCTTAAAAATACTGAACTCACAGAAACAGTAGACTGGAGTTCAGTGGGGGCATGGGGGGTGATGTAAGAGGTGAGGGTGGTCAAAGGGTAAAATTTCCAGTTACAAGATGCATAAGTCCTAGGCAGCTAACGTAAAGCAGGTAACTATAGTTAAAAATTACTGTATTATATACTTGAAAGTTGCTAAGGGAGTAAATCTGCAAAGTTCTCAGAACATACACACATACACACAAGGAAGCTATGTAAGGGGACACATGTGTTAACTAACTTTATTGTGGTAGTCATTTTACAATATATACTCATATCAAGACATCATGTACATCCAGAAGTTGTTATATATATATATCTCATACATATATATGATATATATATGTCAATTATATTTCAATATACCTGGAGATCATGACCTGAGCTAAAACCAACTGCCTGATGCGTAACCAACTGAGCCACCCAGGCACTCATCTTTTATCTTTTCTCAACAGTTTTTATGGTCCATTTAAGTGATTTTCACTATAATTCTTCTGAGGTCTATCTGGCTTCTTGAAATACAGGGTGATATCTCTGCTAATGTTGGAAAATTCTCAGGCAGTATTATTTCACTGTTGCTTCTGTTCTATTCTCCCCTTACGCTGGGACACAAAATGACACATATTTTAGATTTTTTTTTTCATATATCAACTGGATCTTTTACACTCTTTTCTGAATTTCCCATTCTATATGTTTTTAAAATATTCTGATTCTTTTATAGTTTCTGATATTTTTTCTTCTGCGGTATTTAAGTCTACCTCCTTAATTCTTACATTCAATTGTTCTACTCTTTCAGTCTAAAATTTTAAGTTGACTTTCTTATAGATTCCAGGTCTCTAGTAGTCTCCATCTTTTCTTATTTTTAACATAATAATAGTGACTAAGTCTATTTTTTATAAATAACTTGAATATCTAGGTCACTTGTGAATCTATTTTTATTGTATTTTTATGTTGGTGTTTATACATTTTATAAATATGTCTGGTGATTTGTAATTATTAAAAACTGTAGAAGTGCTAGCTAATGACCTACCTCAAGAGAGGACTAATCCTCATGTAGGCACAGAGTGTTTTGGTGGACCACCCAGTCCAGTCAAGCAAAGGTTTGGGACTTCGTGAAGTTAGGACCGTCTTTGGTCAGCTCCTACCCCTAAGGCGTAGACCCTGCTCTTCGGGCACATTCTTTGGGGAACGTAACTGAGAATCCTTGAGCGTCCTTTAGGGGCGTCCCATTTTTTAATCACTGCTGCTTCATTTTCCCTTGAACTCTAAGACTGCTAAAATATTTGCTCAGTTCTTTGGATCTCAAATCATAGCCTGATACTTGTTCTCTAGGGGTCACTTCCTGAACACCAACACTAGGAAGTGGTCAAAGTCACTGAGGGCAAACTTCCCACACACTCCCACTCACTTCTCTACAGTTATGTTTCCATTCCTCCATGCAGAAATTCAATGATTCCTGAATGGACCAAACACCAACTTCTGTCTCCCCACACAACGAGACCTCTGTAAAGCCCAAGGCTTTACTTTCTGCTCTGACTCCCCATCCGTGGACTTGACCAAACCCTCAGAAAAAATAAAGAGGTGAATGGGGGGCTCACAAGTCCTCTCTTGTCTCCAGAAGGTGGATCCCTCCTATTGTCTGCCTTGTTTGTTCTCTGATCCTTTCAAAGAGTTGTTTTCTGTACTAAACCAGCCATTATACTCGTTCATGGGTCTATTCTGAAAGGCACTACCTTGTTCGGGTGGACAAAAGAAATCATTGAGACGATGTGGGTCTTCACTTATGAGGAAAATTCAGTAAACACGTTTTGAATAAATATAACATCCCTGAAAGCTGAGAAATATGTAGTCTAGTTACTTCTATTTGTAGAATTGCCATTTCTCTTCCTCAATGTTCTTGAATTTTCTCTCATTTCTTTTGCCACTCCATGATGGTGATGGTGGGTTTACCACAACTTCTCTTTCGGCAAATAGAAAAGTTGCCATATTAAATCAAGCTAAGAGTTTTTTAATGATTGTGACACTTCCAGTAGAGCACAATAAACTACTCTTCCTGCTGCACGAACTTGGGATTTCATGGTTAACTAATTCCATAGTTGCTGTAACAAATTTTAACACTTGAAACTAGCTTATTTTCCTTTAAAAAAAAAAAAAACCCAAAAACCCAAACATGCTTTTAAGGAACACAGTATTTGAGCAGTAGTGTGGTCCTTCACTGAAGCTGTATTATGCCTATGTTGAAAATCTACGGGTGAGTAACCCTCAGGATGTCAGTAGAATATTTTAAGTGCTATGAACCGGGTTATTTAAAATCTACTCTCCAAAAAGTACTTGAAGTGCCTATAACTCAGCTAGCTCGAGACATAATCACAGAGTGGAACTTTATATTCCATATGCTAAAGTAGCTCATTGAACAAAAAGGTGCATTAATGTCTACTATGCAGAGAAATCTAATGTTAATTTTTTTGACTCTCAGCCAGTGGAATCTGCTGAGTCTGTTATGGTAAATCTGAGGTTTTCAAAGAATTATCCAGAGAAATCAGCCTGTATGAGAGTTCTTTTTTTTTTTTTTTTTTTTTTTTTTTTTTCTGGAGGTTTCCTTACCAAAGAAAATAAAGAAAATGCTTGCTGTGAAGTGGGAGGAGGGGGTAGTGTCAGGGTATAAAAACTTAGAAATAGATTATTCTGCTTAGAATTGCACTGGATTTCATTCCTATTCATTCCTATGAAATAGGAATGGAAGTTTATGGGGATGTGTAAGATAGATCAGCACTTTAAATCGCATCTGTTCAGTTTTACTGCAAGCTGATGTCTTATTAAAATCAAACAACAGCATACTTTAGAGCCAGAAATTATTACGAGACCGCCACACCAGGAAAAATATGAAACACACAAAACAAGATATAGTGAATAGAACTACTTATTAAACAAGAAAATGATCCTCATCTGGGATTATTGGATGCAGTGTTAGAAGCATTTTATCCTCAGATGTCATTCCTGTAATAAATACTAAATTATTGTTGTGCTTTTCATAGACATATGTAGACATCCCATCTTAGGGCAGGCGTGAAGAGGGGTAATTATGGACTAGGATGTTTTTTATGGAAGAAAGGAAAAATATAAAAGAGATAAATAAAAGTATTGATTTATGAAGCAGGGTGTGAAAAATAAAGGGGCAGGTTATGTGTGGGGGCTGTGAATGGCGTCAGAGTATCTGCGAAGAGGAAACTGTGTTATTTTATTATTATTTTCCAAACAGGGAGACAGGATAATCGGTCCAATGCTGCCATGGCTTGAATTTCAACAAAGATTTCAACTTCTTTGGGGCAGAAAGAAAAAAAAAAGGCTATTGTGCTGCTCATTTCATAAATATAGGCAGGACCCAAATTCTGACAATGTACATTTTTATTTATCAAGGCATATAACTTTATGCAACTAACTTTATACAGGAGTAGATTAAATATCTATTACTGTAATTCTGATGAACTCAAAAAAGTAAAATTTACTTTTCTGAAACACCTAATTATTAATCATGGGAAGGTGTTGTATTATTTTAATTAAAATAAATGACCTGAGTAATGCATGAATATGTGAATAGTTAATTGCTCAAATGCAATGATATATGAAGACCTTGGGTCAAAATCTCTGGTCATACACTTGTACACGGTTTCAACAGCCCTGGACTGTGTGTGTTTCTCTCTGTCTTTTAAAGGATAACAATCAATTGCACTTGGAACTTCATCTTTGTTAACCTTTAAGTTTAATCTCCTTATTGATAACTTTAAAGCTAGCTCTGAACTCAGAATTAATAGACACTTAATTCTAGAACTCTGTATTAACTAGTTCTAATTAATATAGAACTAGAACTCTATACTAACAGAATTTCATGTCAGGAATAACCTTAGAAATGTGCAAAGTTTTGCGGTCACACCTGATGGACATAACCCTATTTTTTTTTAGTTGAAAAGGAGAAACAGAAACTCAGAGGAAGAACACTTCTTAAAAATAAGAAGTAAAAAATTACCAGGGGTGCCTAGGTGGCTCAGTCATTAAGCATCTGCCTTTGGCTCAGGTCATGATCCCAGGGTGCTGGGATAGAGCCCCGCATCCGGCTCCCTGCTCTGTGGGAAGCCTGCTTCTCCCTCTCTCACTTCCCCTGCTTGGGTTCCCTCTCTCACGGTCAAATAAATAGATAAAATCTTTAAAAAATACATATCTCCCATCAATATGTGGAGGACAGCCTACTAAGTATTCATTTAATAACCGATGCTTCTATTCATTATGAGTTATTTACAAAGATTTCACTTTATTATAAACTAGGCTTCTTACATCTCCCTCCAGCCTGTCTTGACCACTTGACAACCAAAATTTTTTCCATATTTTGTCTATGTTCATTTTTATATTTCTAATAGACTTCTAGTGTGAAAACATTGATATGCTTGATCCAAAGATCCCAATCCCCCAATAGTCTAGCTTCCCTCCAAAATCAATATATCTCTACAAAATAGGAAAACACAAATAATACGTGTCTTAGTCTCCTCAGGTTGCTATAACAAAATGCCAAAGACCGGGCAGCTTAAACAACATGTAATTCTCACACTTCTGAAAGCCAGAAGGTGTAAGATGATGGTTACCAACAAATTCAGTTCTCGGTGACGTATCACTTGTAGACAACGGCCTTCTCAGTGTGTGCTCACAGGGCCTGTCCTTGGTGCATGCACGCGGAGAGAGAGATCTCATGGTCATCTTCTTATAAGAGCACTAATCCCACCATAAGAAGCTCATTCTCAAGACCTCCATAATCCTAATTATCTCCCAGAGGACCAACCTCCAAATACTATCACATTTGGGGATGGAGCTTTAACATATGAATGTGAAGGGGACACAGACATTCAGCCTATGACAACATTTTTCAAAGTTTTGTTAAGCTATGTGAATATCTCCTGTTTTCTTAATATCCATACATTTTTTAAAACCATGACCGAATATTTACCGCATCCTAGAAACTAATAAACAAGGACATGAGACAAACCATAAGAGACAAACAAAACTCTTAATCTCAGGGAAAAAAACTGAGGGTTGCTGGGGGGGTGAGGGAGGTAAGGAGAGGCTGTCTGGGTGATGGATATTAGGGGGGGATGTGCTATGGTGAGTGCTGTGAACTGTGTACGTCTGATGAATTACAGACCCATACCTCTGGAGCAAATAATACGTTATATGTTAACTGAAAAACAAAGGACATGGGAGCTCAAAGCTCGTGAGCTCATGAGGAATTTATAACTCTGCGTCAGAGAAATGCACATTAACAGATCATCATAGTACTGGCTATATCACTGAAATGAAAATATGTAAAAACATGTCTATAACAATAAAAAAAGGAGAAACTAGTTAGTTACGACTGCAAAGACCACAGGAGGTGAAAATTATCTGGATCTGACACATGCACGATGGGAAGTAAAGTTGAGAAATTTAGAAGGCGATCTGGGCAAAGCAAACTTGTATGTGAATGGGTCATAGCTCTTCGGAAACAGCTCCCTTAGAGCTGGTGACTACTACTGTGAAGGTTTATCAGAAAGCGTGTGAGGTTGACGTCCGCACACCCTTTTGGGTTTTGACAAAACAATGGAAAGCCAATGATGGAGCAGACTCCACAGGCCTTGAGCAGCATGCTCACGCTCTTGGACTTTACCTACAAGACAGTGGGAAACCGACCAAGTTTTGTAGATGGAAAATGAGTTAGATGATCAGATTATTAAAACAGTAAAACAATAGCTATTATACATGAAATGCTTTGGTGTACCTTTTCCATATAAGATTTATATGCAGTAACTTGTTTCATGTTTGTTGTAATCCTATAAAGTATATGTTAGTATTTTCTTCAACTTAGAGGTGAATAAACTAAATCTTGGAATCACTTGTGTGGGATCACACAGGGACCAAAAAAAAAAAAAAAAAAAAAAAAGTGACACACCCAAGTTTCAGTTTTCCTGACTCCAGAACTATTCTGTTATATAAAATCAAATTTCCAGGGATGCCTGGGTGGCTCAGTTGGTTAAGCTTCTGCCTTCAGTTCAGGCCATGATCCCAGGTCCTGGGTTCAAGTCCTGCGTTGGGTTCCCTGCTCAGTGGGGAGCCTGTTTCTCCCTCTGCCTGCTACTTCCCCTGCTTGTGTTCTCTCTGAAAAACAAATACAATCTTTAAGGAAAATAAAATAAATCAAAATTTCAAAAATAAACTAAAATTTACAAAATGCAATGTACAAGTAAATGATCAAAATCTTTGGTGATAGCCTCTTCTTCCTTTCACAACCCTCACCCTGGACTTTAGATATGCTTGTTGGAGAGGTGGAGGTTGGGCTCCTGGGGGACAGTGGACACCTACGGTAACTTTCTAAACATTTTTCTTGTACTTGAAAAAATAACGAGAAGCAATAAGGGAAAGCTAAGTAATACCTTCCATAAAAAAATCTATTGGTGTCCTCCACTGCATTTTAATGCTTACTCTAAAAAGTTATTGATATGCTCAAGATCTTCCTTTTAATTTCTCAAGTAACTTCCAGAGAATCGAGGTGAGGTAGATAATAAAAGAGATAATAAGTGATACATGAAAGGTGATGAAGTTTAAGGTTAAGAACATTCTTTAAAAACCTTTCTAATAAATATTGACTATTTCAAAGTCAATTACTACTGACTTTAACCAACTATCTTTTCAGTTCCTGACACAGGAAAAAAATGGCAGCATTAACAGAAATTCAAAATAGATTCAAATTTAAAATGAAGTGATATGATATATAGCCATAAAGAATCTGTTCTGTTTTGATGACCTATTTCTTCTTCTTGGTGACCTTGAAACATTATCTTGGTTCTATCCACCTCTGCTTTTTATCTATTATTCCCAAATGCAAAACCAGATCTGGTAGTTTTATACTGATTTTTTTTTAAAGATTTTATTGATTTATTTGACAGAGAGAGAAGTCACAGGCAGGCAGAGAGAGAGGAGAAAGCAGGCTCCCCGCTGAGCAGAGAGCCCAATGTGCGGCTCGATCTCAGGACCCTGAAATCATGACCTGAGCTGAAGGCAGAGGCTTAACGCACTGAGCCACCCAGGCGCCCCTTATCCTAATTCTTAAATACATTCTTCTTTCTGGAGATTGGCTTTTTCATTATGAAACTACTTCTCCCTGATCCTTATTTAAAATCCTAATACAAGTTAATCATTCTGCTCCCCTCCATTTAGCACTTCATAAAAGAGCATAACTTTTCACCAAGGATTGGCACGTTAATCGTCCAACTGGATCACAGAACTGAAAAAACCCTGTATCAACAGACTCTCGAGGTAACCAATAATTAAGTTACATGAGTTGTAAATAATGTGACTATTAGATGACAGTGTATTATTTCACAAATATTTAAAATTAATAATAACCCAACAAATCAACAATTTGACAACTATAAAACTATTTACACTAATGTATATTTTATACCAAACTATTATTATTTTAACAGGCAGAAGTTTTATATAAAATTAGAAGGTGAGAATTTAATATAAACCTGAACTTAAAATGAGTCATTCAAAATTAGAAATTCCAGGGGTGTACAGTAGTTTCCCTTCCTATTACAGTAATTTGTTTTCCTTCTCAGTTCCCACATGCAATTAAGTTATTTAAGTTAGGACTGCCATGAAACGAGCACCATTAAAGCTAACTGAAATAAATAAATAAGCAAATAAGTAGGTAAATAAATAATCTATTTGTGAAAACTTAGCATTTCTATTACACTAAAATGCCCACCATGCAATTATTGCTTCGCTTTGCTATTTTCTCTTTAATCCCTTCTAGTATAATGTCATAACTCAACAAGTAAATCAATAATATTCAGCAAAGGCAAAACCAAGGTATTTAAAGTTTATAAATCAAATCTAAGAAATGCACCATTGAATAGGATATGAATATTGTCTATAATTAATGTGCTCCAGTGAAGGGAAACTATTGGGATTTGACTTAATTTCCAGATTTGAATGTGCTACATTTGGAGCAAGTATTTCAACCATAATGCAGAGAGACATCAGCTTATACCTAGTTAGAGTAAGAGTCATATCATTGCGTATGGCAATGTCCCACATATCTCACGTCTATTTTTTAAATACCCACAGCTCTTTAGTATGGAAATTTGAATTCCAGATCCTGAGCAATATAAAATGTTTATCATTATCAGATTGATTTTTTTTCCCAAGACATCAAAAATATGTATCACCCCGCAAGAGTTTCATGCCAAAATAAAGATACTCCCCCAATTTAAACCATCCTACATGGATAATTCATGTGAGTTTAAAATCAATGTAAGTTGCCTAATTAACCAATATGACACATTCATAATTTAAAAGGGAGAATATTAGAGTTTGGTTTAATATGCATTTTATATTAAAACAGTGTTAAAACATAATTATGGACTGACATTAGCTTTTCATACTTTGGTGGCAGAGCTTTATTTGGTCATCTTTGGAAGTATTCAAAAATCTGAGCAATAAAATGCAAATAAAGATAAGCTTAAACCCAACAGGATGTTTTAAGTAAAACTGTTGCATAATAATATACATCCATTCACATATAAAAATGTATATGTCTAGATATACATAAATACATATTTTCTAAAGGCAAAGAAAAAGTAGTGAATGTGTACACATCAAATTCTTAATAATGATTTCCCTGGAAAGAATGGATGTATATGCATATGCATCTGTGTGTACAGAAAGAATTTACTTCAGGAGGGCTTGGGTGGTTCAGTTGATTAAGTATCCGACTCTTGATTTGAACTAGGGTTGTGACACCAGAGTCGTGGGATCAAGCCCCGTGTAGGGCTCCTCATTGGGATGATTGTCTGCTTGAGATTCTTTTCTTCCCCCTCTCCCCCGCATTTGCATAGGCACTCTTCCTGAAATAAATAATCTTTTCTTAAAAAAAGAATTTACTTTCTACTCCTCCATCTTCATCTTCTATAAAAAATGTGTATTTTCTCTAAAAAGCACTTTTAGTCAAGAATATATGGTAATCCCTCATAAATCAGAATCAGAAGGTAGTCAAGACCACTTTCAGTCAATTCTTCTAGGTTATAAGTTCTTCGAGGGTAGGGAATTGGTTCCATTCGTACATACACCCCCCTTGATGCTAGTGAAATAGTTTTATACATAACAGATTCTTGATAATGACCTATTTGGTGAGTAAACAAACAAACAAACAAAAAAACACAAGCCATGAGCTAGTAGTGATCAGGAAATCTGACTTTGTAATTATCACAGAAAAGTTGCTATGGACTGCAAAAATAAGGAAATGTGACAGGAGATTATCACAAGGAACACAGTGCAAGAGCAGAGTTCCAGTTCTTGGATTTGGGAAATTGAAACAGGAATAAAGTCCTGGAGAAACCAAGAAAGAAACTTGGGCATGGGAGTAAGAAGACATAAATTATGTTCCTTGCAGTTTTAAGTGGATCTGGAAAGTAAAGTCTGGCCATAATAAACATAGTTAAGAAAGTATGACCTATAGACAGATGGCATTGATTCAATGATGAGTCCAAAGAGGAGAACCAAGTTCTTTTAGTATTATTGTTCTCAGTAAATGGTCTAGTCATGGGGCCTTGGGTCAAAATGAAGCCAATTACCAGAAATTAAACCATTGCAGGATATATTATAGGGTAAGTGACAAGTCAAGACAAGCTCCAAACCTCTAAATCTCACATAAGATATAACTAGAAAGAGCATGGAGGATTTTTAGGGCAGTCAGACTACTCTATATGACACTCCAATTGTGGATATATGTCATTTGTTATACATTTGTCCGAACCCATAGAATGTATAACACCAAGAGTGACCCTAAGGTGAACCACATACTTTGGCCAACAATGATGTGTCAATATGAATTCATCAATTGT
Source organism: Mustela nivalis (assembly GCF_964662115.1). Lineage (NCBI taxonomy): Eukaryota > Metazoa > Chordata > Mammalia > Carnivora > Mustelidae > Mustela > Mustela nivalis. Next base: position 33,138,080 of record NC_139039.1, read on the forward strand.
AACAAATGTACCCCTCCAGTCAGGAATACTGATAAATGGGAGCCTGTGCATGTGTGGGGGCAAGAAGTAAATGGAAAATCTCTGTACTTTCCACTCAATTTTCTCTGAACCTAAAACTCCTCTATAAAAATTGTCTATTAAAAAAAGAGACAGAAATGAGAAACCAGCATTAGAATTATAAAGATTAGAAATGGTGATGCAAGGAGAAAAAATTCTCTGGTCATGTTTGCCAGTGTTCTAGAACAATAGAGCCAAACATTTAATGATTTGTACGTGTCTAAATTTTGTCATTTTTTCCCCACTTCTATTACTATTTTCACACTTCAGAGTTAATGATCTCTTTTTTTATTAAATTAATTTATTTATTTTCAGCATAACAGTATTCATTATTTTTTCACCACACCCAGTGCTCCATGCAATCCGTGCCCTCTCTAATACCCACCACCTGGTACCCCGACCTCCCAACCCCCTACCACTTCAAACCCCTCAGATTGTTTTTCAGAGTCCATAGTCTCTCATGATTCACCTCCCCTTCCAATTTACCCCAACTCCCTTCTCCTCTCTAACACCCCTTGTCCTCCATGATATTTGTTATGCTCCACAAATAAGTGAAACCATATGATAGTTGACTCTCTCTGCTTGACTTATTTCACTCAGCATAATCTCTTCCAGTCCTGTCCATGTTGCTACAAAAGTTGGGTATTCATCCTTTCTGATGGAGGCATCATACTCCATAGTGTATATGGACCACATCTTCCTTATCCATTCGTCCGCTGAAGGGCATCTTGGTTCTTTCCATAGTTTGGCGACCGTGAAAAGAAGAGCTAATGATTTCTTGACAACAGTATTTCAGTCATGTACCAGCTGGCCTCCCTGGGTCCAATCTTTCCTTCTTCCAATCCATATCCTGCCCTTCTTCCAGATTTACATTTCACAAATCTCTGACATCACTGCCTGATTTGAATTTTTCAATAATTTCATATCATGCACCAGAAGAAGTCCAGTGTCTTAATATGTCTTAGTAGATCTGAGCCAGTAAATGTTCAATCACCACTTAGTTTACAATGAGGGAATAAATAAAATAATAAGATAACAAATACACCACACACACCCTAATGAAACCCTTTAAGAAATGCAGAGTATATTAAGGAAACAAGTAATATAAAGTAAATAAATGTTTTTTAAATTAGTGTTTCCATTTTCCTTGGGTAAAAATCCAGCAGTGGAATTACTGGATAATAAGGTAGTTCTATTTTTTTTTTTTAAGATTTTATATATTTATTTATTTGACAGAGAGAGAGATCAGAAGCAGGTAGAGAGGCAGGCAGAGAGAGAGAGAGAAGGAAGCAGGCTCCCGGCTGAGCAGAGAGCCCCATGCGGGGCTCGATCCCAGGACCCTGCGATCATGACCCGAGCCGAAGGCAGCGGCTTAACCCACTGAGCCACCCAGGCGCCCCAAGGTAGTTCTATTTTTAATTTTTTGAGGAACCTCCATACTGTTCTCTACAGTAGCTGTACCAGTTTGGATTCACACCAACAGTATTATTTTTATTTACAAGAGCCAAGATATGGAAGCAACCCAAGTGTCCATGGATAGACAAATGTATAAAGACATGTAAGAAAACAATGATATCTTGCCTTTTGCAGCAAAAGGGAACAACCTGGATCATATGATGTTAAGTGAAATAAATCAGAGAAGGACAAATACCATATGATTTCTCTCAAATGTAAAATTTAAGAAATGAAACAAATGAACAAAGAAAAAAAAAAGAGACAAATAACAGGCTCTTACATACAGAGAACAAAGTGATGGTTGCCAGCAGGAAGTGGTGTGGGAGCATGCAGAAAATAAATAAAAGGGATTAAGAGTATACTTCTTGTGATGAGCACTGAGAAATATATAGAATTGTTGAATCATTATATTCTAGACCTGAAATTATTATAACAATTTTTGTTAAATATACTTGAATTTTTAAAAATGAATAAAATCTGGTAAATAATAGAATTTTAAACTAAATCAGAAATAAAAAAACAATGTGATTCATTCTAAGGAAGAAACTGTCTCCGGATGAATGCCTGGTAAAGAAACATAGATATGATCAGCCTAGATAGAGTTCGGGAAATATTGCTTAGGAAAAGATTAAGCCTGGCTGAAGAGTGACTTTAAAATAAGTCACTTGAAGGATCAAAGAAGACAAAATAGTTAATGTGCAGTCATACTGAAAAGAGTACAGCATGTTTTGATTAAAATATATAGAGAGAGATATGGGGCTCCTGGTGGCTCTGTCAGTTAAGCGTCTGACTTTTGCTTTTGGTCATGATCTCGTGGATCCAACGATCGAGCCCTGGGTTGGACTCTGCATTCAGTGTGTAGTCACTTTGAAAGATGATCTCCCTCTGCCCTTCCCCCAGCTCCTCTCTCTCTCTCCTCTCTATCTCAGATAAACAAATAAGTCTTTAAATAAAACAAAAATTAAAATAGATGAAACCTCTTAACAGAAAGTTTCAATTATCTTTTTTGAATCAAATCAAATGATAAAAATAGCATTCTACAACTCAAATATTCGATTGAGTTCCAATTACATCTTGAGTTGGCCAGAGGAATTCAAGGTAGTAGATACGACTTAATCAGGCCAGATGGATGTATATGAGTGCAATAAAATCAATCCTGATTTTAAAATAAATTAATAAATAATAATAAAACAAGGCTATTAATAAAAGGAGTCAGAGCAGGAGCAGTAAAGACTGGGATTATTGCTTTTCCTCATGCTTCTTACAACAGAGTATTTTCCTAGTCTGAGCATCTTCCTTTAGGATGGGTACGACTGTGGCAGAGATGGTGTTAATGGTTGTTGGATTATGATTTTGCTGTCAGTGACTGTCTTCAATTTCTAGCACAAAAGGTCACTAACTGAGACTCAAAATCCATGCAAACCAACAAATACGCATTCAAGTAATCTACCCAAAACCACTTCCTGTTTCTTGCCTGTGGAGGCCGAGAAAATCAAGGCCATCCCACCTCAGGTTTAGCCTTAGCCTAAGTACAGCCATCTTAGCTCCAGCAGCCATCTCAGACCCCTGTGCCCAAGGGCTGAACTTTCCCCTACTTTACTTCAGTTCTAAGAACCCCCACCCTGCTTTAGTAACAGGAAGCCCCAACCTGCTTTGGTTCCAGAAATCCCCACCCAGCTTTAGTAACAGGAACCCATAAATCCACCTGCCTTAACTAAGCTCAGGGTCCAAGTCCCTACTCCACTGTGTCGGGTATTCTTGGGTCCAAACTTAAGCTTGACGAATAAACCCTCATGTGATTGTATCTGTGTTGGCTCCTTGGTGGTCTCTTGGACGTGAAAACTTGGGTACAACATTGCCCTTCCCTTTACTACTACTAGGAGGTGAAGGCTGATTTCTCACTGATTCTTCAAGGATACAATAAAAGCCTATGCCCTCAAACTAATATTACACTGTATACTAATGAACTAGAATTTAAATAAAAATATGAAACAAAATAAGATAAAGATAAAGATAAAAGCTAGACCCAAATTGTTAGTGGCTCATCATTTTAGTAAAAGATTAAATGTTTAGGGAAAAAAATAGACAATAAAATGCTCTTAACTTAGCATTCATTGATGACTCCAAGGTGGTCATTTTTGCCCTTTTTAGCCTATGACTTAGCACCATAGGCAAATTTGATCTTTGCTTTCCTTTACCTCATGACTAATGCAGTGCTATACTTACGATTATGGACTCTAAGACCACCCACCTGAGGTCAATATATGTTCTGCTATTCACTGAGCAAGTAATAACATGGCCAAGCTACTTATCCTAACTTTAGTTATTGCACCTTTAAAATAGTGAGAATGATAGATTCCATCACACAGATTCTTTTGAAGTGTAAAAGACTCAATACTTAAAAATAAAAATTAAACATTGCTAGGCATAAGATTTAAGAGCTCTCCAGGTGAGGATTTCACACATGGCAATTTAAGGTCTCCTCTATCAGTCTGCAATCACTTCCGCTGTCCCTTCTAGGGAAATAAAGGTCATCAAGAACCTCCACACTGTGAAAATCAATGGTCAAGACTTCATTGTATTTGACCCAACAGCACGGGGAAACTCTATTTCCACTTGGCATCTCTCACACCACTGCCCCGGGATTCCCACCTACCATTATTTTTCTGAGCCCATGGATGATTCTGCCCTTGCCCACTATGTATCAACAGGGTGTGCCCCAAGATTCAGTGCTCAGACCTTTATCCTTTCTACTTATGGGATTTCATCCAGATCACGATTTACCAACCCCATACTGAATGATGTTTCCTAAATTTAAATCTCCCACACAGAACTTTACTTTGAACTTAAAATTCACTATCAACTTACCTACTGAAAATCACCGTATAGATGGCTAATGATATCCCACATTTAAATTTTTAAATTTTTCTTTCTTTCTTTTTTTTTTTTAAAGATTTTATTTATTTATTTGATAGACAGAGGTCACAAGTAGGCAGAGAGGTAGGCAGAGAGACAAGAATGGAAGCAGGCTCCCTGCTGGGCAGAGAGCCCCATGTGGGGCTCGATCCCAGGACCCTGGGATCATGACCTGAGCCGAAAGCAGAGGCTTTAAACCACTGAGCCACCCAGGTGCCCCAAAATTTTTAAATTTTTCTTAACTGAAAATCTAGTCTTTCCCAAAATCTGTTTCACCCACATTTATCCTGATCTTATTTTACACCAACAGCATCCTTTTAGTAGTTTTGCATAAAAGCCTTGAAAACATTCAGGGTTCCTCTTTTCTTTGAAGCCATATATCTTAACTTTGAGTCCATTTTGTTGCTTCTGTTGTCAGTATACACCTTGAATCTGACAACCTCTTAGCCTGTGCACTGCGACCATCCTGGTCCAGGCCACCACCATAGCTTGCTTTATTAGCTGGATAGCCTCCAAACAGTCCTCTCTGCTTTTATCTTCCCACCATCAGATCTCAGCCCAGCAGGGACTGATGCTTCTAGAATATAACCTCATTGATGACACACTCTCTGCTCACACTCCTAATGGCTGCCCTTGTCACCCAGAGTGAAAATCAAAGCCTCTTCCCGGTGCAGGGCCTATCCCAACCCCACCCGTTACTTCTTTGAACTTCTCTTGCTCCTCTCCTAAAAACTAAGAAGTAAAAGCTATGATGACTCCTTACATACATAAAATGAATAGATTAGCCAATACGACTGATCTATAATATAGAATGAAAGGACCAAACATGTTGTAATGTTCTGTGCATTTTTTTAAATGTGAGAACATTCTTACATGTGCATTTAGAATCTATGCAATGTATACAGGAATTATATTCAACTCTTTCAATAACCTTTTTTATTTTCTAGAAGGCCACATGAGGGAATAATATATTAAAATGGTTTTGAAAAGGTGATGAAAGTTGTTACTACTTTGTCTGTCTTATGTTGACTTTGTAGAAAACCAGGGAAGGGTCAGTAAAGGCAGAGGAAAAGGGAGAGAGAAAGAGTAGGAAGAGAAATGAGTAGGGAGAGAGGGAGCAAAGAAAGAGGAAAGATCTTCAAATATAAATAGAATTGTTTGCCAATAAGCATAAAGTAATTTTACACAATACTCTTGTTTTTGAAATACATAATGCAACAATTCATTCCAAGATAAATTACAGTCACATAGATATTCTGTTTGCAAAACCACTTATACATTCAGACAAATTGCAAAGCACGTTAAAAAATATCAAATATTTCAATATTGATACCTACTGACACACTACAAGAGTTCCCTAATTAAGGAATTCTTGTTGATGACTTCCATAATAACATTTCCAAAATAAGTTGTCTAAAAACAGAGAACCTGAGTACTGCGTGCCAACATACAGTTTTATTTATCAATGATTTTTACTTGGAATCCCATACAGATTGGTCATCCATAGGCAAATATGTAGCTAGTGATGGAGTCGTTTTTCTCTGTGTTTGAAAAGAATGATCCTATCCAACTGCCATACCTGTGGGTTATTAATTAATTTCATATTCTCCATTATTAAAATATTAATACCCATGATTGAACGTGTTAATGAAAACTAACTACTTGTCACAGGCAAATATTATCAAAAGAGCAATAGGGCATGAAGGCCACAGAACCAAAATGTAATCCAGTTGTCATTTCATTGAAGAATCTAGTAATGCTAGAGACATAAGACAGTATAACTAAATGATGTTGGTTTATTTGTAGGAGAAACATAAAGAAAAAGCAATGATAATATTTTGGTTTTGATCTTCTCTAAATACTCAGAATATTCTTATAATACCAAATATGGCTAGGAACATAGGATAATATCCCTCATGTATGGAAAATATGAGAAATATAGCTAAATTTAGAAAAAGTCACATATTCTGATCAAATATACTGGGGGAATTAGCTCAGGCCACAGGATAAATTGATCACATAAATCTCTAGCAAAATATATTAATAGCTACAGTAAAATCCAATAAAACAAAATTAGCATCCTCTGCCTCGGGGCACATTCAGTTTCTCGTACAGATCCATTTCCAACACCATGTCAGCTTGATGCTCTCTGTCTGCCAAGAAAGAGTTTGTCTTTAAAATACTCATTTTTTCTCAAACAAGGAATCTTTCGAACATTGAAAAACTCTCTATTAAAACTGTACAAACCTTGCTTTAAATTACCATTTGGCCAAAAACTAGAGAAAAACTTACTCACACCTACCTTCCTATCATGGGTTTAAGAAAAAACTAAAAGAAAAATAATGATTTTAATTATGGTATAATATTTCCATTGGTATGTCCATTAAATGAAATAATGAAGATATTTTATAAATGGTAAAATAAGAAAATGTTATGCAGTATGATTATCATTTTATTTACAAGAAAACATCTAAGATGGGGAATCTTTAATGTATAACTAGTTGGCCAATAAAACACTACTACCTGTACTAAAATAAAAGTTTAGGTTAATAGAACTTTGGTATTTTTACAGAATACTCTTTTCTGATCTATTAAACCTCCCAATCTGCTTCCAAAGTAGGTAAATTTATTTTGTTAAGCAAATATTATACTTACTAGCGTAATATTAATTTATTATTCAAAAGCTGACTTAAGTTGTTAAACAGCTAGTCTTCAGAATGCTTTGCATAAGAGATCTACTTTAGTTTTCTGCAAAAATGAGAACAGAATCCATACCTTCTCAAGAAGATGAAGTAGTTTACTAGTCCATAAGGTACATATCAACAAAATGCATACAAGTTTCTCAGAAACCAACCAGATTCAATGTATGCCTAATCACTCTCATTTTTCCAGTTATATGATGAAATGCTAATGGTAGTGATGTGTTAGGGGGAAAGTTCATAACTTTGATCTCCTCACAATTACATGTGTAGCAAAAACAAATAAGCAAAATGGAAATCACTGGCTCCTTTGTTAGCCGCTCTGTGTCCCCTCTACAGGTATTATTAGTCTTAACCACTCGAGTTCTGAGTGTCTGGTTAACCCACGGTGAAGACGCTTTTCCTGTGGTCATCACTGAAAAGCCAGGTAATAGGCACTCAGTAAGTTGTTGATTAATAAAACTAAGGAAACAACAGTAAAGAATCCAGACAAGACCAGAATGGACACCATCTTAATACCAACAAAAAATTCCAAATTATTGCAAAAAAGAGGTTTTATCATTCATTCTTTCAATCTGTATGTGTTGTGTCTATGAGCCAAATTTCAAAGTTCTGGGGATATAATGGAGAGCAAAGAGTAACATGGCTCCAAATTGCTTAAGCTTGTATACTAGTAGGAGACACAAAAATTAGAGAAACACAGAAGTAAATCTCATTTGTTATAATAAGGTCAGTGCTCTATAGGGAGATTTGACCTGGGGAGAAATGCCAGCTACGCATTCATAAGGAAGTAACAATTGAGCTTAAATCTGAGGGATGAGTAAGAATGATTAATAGAGAGGAGGAAAGAACATTTTATGAAAATGGAGTAACGTGTTCACTCTGTGGTGAAAGAAAATTCAACACTTACAAGGCACTGAATCCATGCTAGTTGTGGCCAGAATTTAAAAGGCAAGCTGAGGGTGGAGAGCTAAATAGTTTCAAGTCATAATTTGATAGGTCTGTTCATGGACTTTGTAAATCAAGTTGAAGATTTTCACCTTAGGGCTCAGAGAAATGGGAAGCAGGTAAAGGATACAAGTGTCTCTGTGTGTATCTAAGTATGTATGAGAGGGAACAGAGGCTAGTTGTTGACAAGATCAAATTTTGCTTTGCAGATGGTACTATGACAAATGGATACATGTAAGAATGAAGTTGAACCCCTTCCTCACACCATATTCAAAGATTAATTCAAAATGGACCACAGACTTAAATGTAACTCTTAGAAGATGGTATAAGAGTAAAACTTTGTGACCCTGGGTTAGGCAAAGGCTTCTTTTAACATGATATCAAAGGCACAAGTAACAAAAGGAAAATTTGATAAATTGGACATATCCATCAAAATTTAAAACATCTGCGCTTCAAGAACCATCATCAAAAACATGAAAAAAAAACAAACAAAACAAAAACCCTACACACTGGGAGAAAATATAAAAGATCTATATGTAGAATATATAAAATTTTACAACTCAACAAAAAGACAACTGGATTTAAAAATTGGCAAATGATTTGAACAGAAACTACCCCAAAGATGATGCGCAGGTGGCTAAGAAGCAAAAAACATACTCAACATCTTTAGTCATTAGAGAAATGCAAATCAAAGCCACAAAGAGATACCAATTCAAACTAACTAGAGTAGCTATGATCAAAAAGGCTCATAACAATTGTTGGTAAGGACATGAAGAAATCAGAACGCTCACATAATTGCTGGTGGGAATGTAAAATGGTGCAGTGCTTTGGAAAACATTTCAGCAGTTCTTCATAAAATGAAACATACATTTACCATACAATCTAGCAATTTCCCTCTAATGCATACACCAAACGGATTTGAAAACATAACGTCCTTGTGAAAACATGGTCACAAATGTTCTTAGCAATATTATTCATAAGTCAGAAATGGGAAAAGAAGTCCATCAACTGATTAACAGACAAGTAAGTGTAATATAATCATACAATGGAGCATTATTTACCACAAATAATACGGAACATGCACATGCTGTATCATGGATGAATTTTCTTTGTTTTAATTTGAGAGAGAGCACAGCGAGCAAGGGGAGGGGCAAAGGCTTGAGAGAGACTCTCAAGCAGACTTCACTGAACACACAGCTCCACGTGCGGCTGGATTTCGTGAGCCCGAGATCGTGACCTGAGCTGAAATCAAGAGTCAGATGTCCGAATGACTGAGCCACCCAGGTGGCTCATGGATGAGTTTTTTTTTAAAACATCATGCTAAGTGAAAGAAGCCAGTTACAAGTGGTCACATATTTTATAATCCTTTTCATGAAATATCCAGAACAGACAAATTGATAGAGCCAGAAAGTAGTTTTGTGCTTGTCAGGAGTGGGAAGTGACTGGGGGGAAATTCAGAGCGACGACTCATGGGTCCAGAACTTCTCCTTCTGAATGTCCTAAAAATGATGAATGGCTTGTACATCTCTATGAATATACTAAAATCACATTGAGTTTTATATTTTAATTGAATGAACCGTATGGTATACGAACTATATCTCATAAGGCTGTTACATTTTTTAAAAGGCACCAGTTAACGGTACAGGCTCTGGATTCAGACTATTGTTTGTGTTGTTTTTTTGTTTGTTTGTGGTTTTTTTAAGATCTTTACTTATTTATCTGACAGAGACAGCACAAGTAGGTAGAGTGGTAGGCAGAGGGAGAGGGAGAATCAAGCTCCCACTGAGCAGGGAGCCCCATATAGGGCTTGACCCCAGGACCCCAGGATCACGACCTGAGCCAAACTTAGATGCTTAACCGACTGAGCCACCCAGTGCCCCCAGAATGTTTGGTTTTGACTTCTCCTAGCACATTTGGTCAAACGGGCTATTCACTTAATCTCACTCTGACAGTGATACCCACCTGGTAGTGCTGTGGTTAGGCCTAGAGGGAAGAGTACTTCTAAAATGCTTGATTCCAGTCTAGAGGAGCGTAAACCCTAACACATGTCAGCAGTTCCTACTCTCCTCAGAAATCCATGACTGCGCCAGCTCCACCAGGGCTCACTAACATGCAGAACACCATTTGGAAAATATCACCAATCACTTTAAAACAATATTTTGTTTCTTATATGCAACTATATAAATAAACCCTCCACCAAGGTTTAGACAAAAGCCCACAGAATAAGAGAAACTTAAAACAAGCAGGCATATGCCCAAGAATTTGAACATATATTAAGACAAAAAAACAAAACATTACTGGAAGATAAAGAGTAAGTCTTCACTAAATGGGGAGATTTACCAGATGTCTGGATGAGGAGACCAAATACGGTCAGGTTTTTATGAAATAGTGTATGTTTTCAATACCATTACAGGTCATTTCCTGATGATAGCTGTTTTGTTTTTATTTTGTTTTGTTTTGCTTTTTTTAGCTATAAACTTCACCTGGAAAAAATGAAGAGGCAATAATAGCTAGGAAAACTTGGGAAAAGTAATAAAGAGGGACATGCCTTTCTGGATATGGAAAAACTGTAAGTTACAACACAGCTGTACAAAACAGCCCAGCATAATAATTCAGGACAATAATAATCTGGTGCAATACCAGACTGAACAGGCAAATTAACAGACTACAGCAAACCTTAACGGTTTATAAACATTGATTTCATGCTGAAGAAACTATCACAAATCAATGAAAAAGGGATGTACTATCCAGTAAATACTGTTAACACCTTAAACCAAAATCAGTTTCAAATTGACAAAATAGTGATTATGATGGAGGGCACGTATTGCATGGAGCACTGGGTGTGGTGCATAAACAATGAATTCTGGAACACTGAAAAGAAATTTTTAAAAAATTAAATAAATATTTAGCTCATTACTGAATTGGAAGCAATTTGTTAATTACTAGGACAATGAAAGCAATTACAAAAGGTGAATGCACTGAAGCTTCTTAATGCCAAAAAAGAACATTAAAAAAATTTCAACTTGATTTAAAAAGGGAAGGTATGCCAAGGTTAAGGTTGTTTACACACACACATGCATGCACACACACACGTGCACACACACACACACACACACACACTAAAAATATGTGAAAAATAGGAAACTAATAATAAATAGGTGACTAGACAGAAAAGCAAACAAGAAAATATAGTCATCTAATGAATAAAAATATTCAGTTTCTGCAGTTACTATAGTGACTGAAGAAAAACATACTTGAACATACAGAACACATTTTTTAAAATATTATCCAGTACTCGGGAGTAGGTACAGGGAATACAAATTAGTTTGAACATCTGGAAAGCATTCAACAGTTTGTATCAAGAGGCTTTGAAATGTGTATAACATTTGACTTAATTATTCTAATTCTGATATCTTTTCTAAGTACATCATCACATATCTGAACACCAAAATATGTTAAAATATCCCCATTACAATTTTGTTGCTGTAATAAGAATCTTGTTTATATATATATATATATATATACACAAGTCAAATTTTCAATAATTAGAAAATAGTTCATTTAATTAGGGTAAATCTATATAAAAGACTACATTATGTAACAAAAATAAGTGTTTTTTTCAGATTTTATGTATTTATTTGACAGACAGATCACAAGTAGGCAGAGAGGCAGGCAGAGAGAGAGAGGAGGAAGCAGGCTCCCCGCTAAGCAGAGAGCCCGATGCAGGGCTCTATCCCAGCACCCTCAGATCCTGACCTGAGCTGAAGGCAGAGGCCTCAACCTACTGAGCCACCCAAATGCCCCCGAAAGTAAGTTTCTGGAGAATTTTCATGACATGAGAAAATTTTCACAATATAACTTGTGAGAAAAGCCCTATGTAAATTATACTTGGAGCTTGATCACAATTTGGATGTCGAAAAAATAGTGAACAGAAATATACAAAATGCAAATATGCCAGTGAGCCAGTGATGGCTCTCTTTGATTGATGAGCCTAAGTGATTTTTATTTTTTCTTAATTTGCTCTCTAATTCCTAAAATCTGCATCTATTCCTGCAGTCATCATGTACACCACAGTGGAAAGCAGCTTATCTGAATATCTATCGAGCTCTTGCTTCCATCATTTTCTTCTCATTTTCTGCTAGTTTGCAATTATTAAAATGTGACTGTGAGATATGGAATTACTGTGAATTTCATTTAAATGACAAAGCAATTATTTTTGGCACTACCAAATTCACAAAAAAAATTGATATCTTATGTTGTAGAATCTATTATCAACATGGATGAGTTTGTGATTCATAAATAGTAATTTTAAAGGTTATTAGTATATTCATATCTTTGAAATATGTTCACAGTTGGTATTCCCCCCAACTCTGTTGAATAATAAATGTTCAAAGAAGCTTAAAAACTGAGATTTATATTTTAAACTTCATATCTTTATATGATACTGATTTGGGGGGATATCTTCAATAGGCTTATGAAGAAACTTGAATTATAAGTGAAATTTATGAGCTTAAAATACATGTATTTAAATGACCGACTCTTACAGGCACCCCCCCCCCCCGTTTTATTGTTGCTTTACTTTATTGTACTTCCCAGATACTGGATTTTATACATATCAATGGCTCATGGCAACCCTGGTTTGAACCAGTCTATCAGCGCCATTTTTCCAATAACATTTGCTCATTTCCTGTATCGGTCACATTTTGGTAATTCTCACAATACTTCAAACTTTTTTAATTGTTATTACATTTGTTAGTGTGATCTGTGATCAGTGTTTATGACTCACTGAAAGCTCAGATAATGGTTAACAGTTTTTAGCAATAAAGTATTTTTTAATTAAGGCACGTACTTTTTTTCTTTTAGACATATTGCTATTGCACCCTTAATAGACTACAGTAGGTTGTAAATATATCTTTTATATGCACTGGGAAATCAAGAAACTCATTTGACTGACTTTATTGTGATACTCACTTTATTGTGATGATCTGGAATGAAACCCACAATCTCTTCGAGGTATGCCTGGAAACTGATCCAGGACAAAATCACTTTGTAAACAGCAAAGAGATAGAACATAATACTAATTAATCTGCAGTTGCTTAAATTCAAATGCAAATTAAGGACAGAGGATTTCGCCAGATCACTGTTTCCACTTTATCTAACAATGATCACACTGATCTGAAATAGGCTTTCTCCTGATATGTGATATTACTTTAAAAAAAAAAAAAAAAAAAAAAAAAAAGGCACCTGGGTGGCTCAGTGGGTTAAGCCGCTACCTTCGGCTCAGGTCATGATCTCAGGGTCCTGGGATCGAGTCCCACATCGGGCTCTCTGCTCAGCGGGGAGCCTGCTTCTCTCTCTCTCTCTCTCTCTCACTCTGTCTCTGTCTGCTTGTGATCTCTCTCTGTCAAATAAATAAAATAAATAAAAATATTTAAAAAAAAACAAATATTGCAAGAGTAAATTATATAGAACAGTTTTTTGGTTAAATCATTTAAGGGAGGTTATTATCTTTCCTCTTTGTTTATGCCCCCTCAGTGACATCCCCCCAAAATCCAAATATTTGAATCTTCAGACAAGTTTATACACTAAAATGAGGGTAATGGTTCATTTGAATCCCTTCCTGCTCCTCAACCCTTAACTCTTTTTTTTTTTTTTAATTCAGAATAATAGCAAAAGAGATTGAAAGAGTATCAACAGCTTACTCTCATCTATGTTTAAATCCCCTGTTGGTTAGCAGCCCTCATTCCTTAGATGTTTTGCCAGAACGTCTATGAGAATAAATGTCTAAGCGTGATTTTCAAAAAGACATTTATACATTACCATGAAATCTTGTGAAAGATTGATTCAGCAGACCTTCACAGTCATTCTCATCTAAGCTATTTTAGAAATTGGCTACTCCCCCCAACAAACTCCCTCTTATTTCGGTAATTTACACCACATATTGTTACAAGTTAGATTGTTTTGCCCATCTCGTTTTTATTCCAAATCTATTTCCCCTGAGCAGTCAAAACTACTGTAGTGTAACATTTATTACTATCTATTTTTTATTACTCCTCAATCCTGTAACTATGCATCACTTCTTTGAGTTTTTTCTCATTAAAATTAATACATGTATATGTTTTAATCCTATAAATGCGTTTCATGTCATATCCTATTGGACTAGCAAAAATGGTATGAGGAAATTGATTCATGTTTGGAGGGCTCCCGCCTCCTCTCCTTTCTCTCTTCCTCTTACTTCACTCAGCAACCTTCAAGTGTAGAAATGATTGGATTTTCATTAAGTCTGCTAACGAAGTCTTTACACGTTACAATGAGCAGCTATCACTTAGGAAATGTCAATAACCTTAGAAGTCAAACCATGCTGATTCGTTTCCACTGAAGCATGGGAAAAACTATTCCTCTGGATGCATTAGCTTAGTCATATCGAGAACATTCAAAAACAATTAAGCTTTTGAATATGGACAAGAAGCATGAGGAGTGTGGAAAGTAAACTGTGTTCAAAGTAGAGGCTGTGGCTTCTCTTCATGGCTCTGTCCCTGACCAGCTTTGGTGAGCCTTGACAGGCGGGTTTTGAGATCCTTCCTGGATCTCAGATGCGTATGTAAAAACAGTATTTGATGACAATTTCAAAAATTCTATTCAATTATTGTTGGGGAAATGTAATGAGATGCATCTTCTCTCAACCCACAAATAAACCATATAACAGAAACATATACATATATATGTATATATACATATATATTTTTTCCCCACTATCTGAAAGAAAATGATCCTATGAAAATGTTCATAAGCCAAAGCAGCACAAAGCAAAGAAGCAATTACCATTAATTTATATGGGAAAACTTCTGAGTATTCCCAGACCCCCAAAAATCACCCCTTTTAGGCTTTCTTGATACCTCAGGACACAACTTATTAATGGAGGCACAAAACAAACCGAGCTGAGCACAAAGGCTCACAGACATGGTTCAAAGTTCTGGTGGCCTGATGCCCATATGATGAGTGTATGTTCCGAGGGACAGTGCTTGGTGATCCCACTCCCAGTGCCCTGCGTGTGCACCGCTTCCGTAACGGTTCACTCTCAAACCAATGCTGAACACCACTTCTGCATTTTGTCATTTTTCATAAAAGCAAAAATTCCCTTTGATTTCTTTTGGTAGGCAAAAGCAGGTAACAATGTAGTTCCCTCATAAAAGCGAAGTGGCATAGCAGTAAACTTTCAAAAGCAGGAGCACCTGGATATACACAGAGAAGGAGACTTATTACAGGAAATGGCTGCCATGTTCATGGAGGTCAGAAAATCCCATGATCCACCATCTACGAGCTGGACCACCAAGAAAGCCAGTGATTTAACTCAGGCCAAGTCCAAAGGCCCAAGAACCAGGAGCACTGATATCCACGAGCCGAAGAAGATGGGTGTCCAAATTTAGTCAGGAGAGTGAATGCACCCGTCCTGTGCCGATTTGTTCTAGTCAGGCCCTCAATGGACTGGATGCCATGGGGGAGGGAGATCTTCTCTACTCAGCCTACTTATCAGATGGTACTCTCTTTCAGAAGTACCCTCACAGACACACCCGGATATCATATTTTACCAGATATCTGGTATTCCTTAGCCCAGTCAAGATGACACATAAAATTAATCATCACATAGCACACACACACAAAAAAAGTGTTTTGCCATGGTCTATAATGTCCTAAAAAATATACGAATGTGTCTAAGAAAGAAATTTGTGGAACAGTGATGGATTAAAAATACACAAACGCACCAGGAAGAGTCTGTCAGGGATATCACAAAAGGTCCAGTGTGGTGACAACACAAGCAGGAAGTAAGTGAATGGGAGGAAGTATAAGGGAGTCACGCTAATCCTTGAAAGCTCAGTGATAATTTTAAGAGTCTTGGGGCTTTAAATTAATCACAGACTATCACTGATGCTGCTGGGGGTACTGACCTATCTTCAGTTACATCTGTGTTCCTTCTAAAATTATAGATTCGATCAAGAAAAAAACCTTAATGTGTTACTCACTTATCATTGATGAAAGTGTATTTTTTTAGATTAATTTATTTGACAGAGATCACAAATAGGCAGAGAGGCAGGCAGAGAGAGAGAGAAGGAAGCAGGCTCCCTGCTTAGCAGAGAGCCCGATGTGGGGCTTGATCCCAGGACCCTGAGATCATGACCTGAGCCAAAGGCAGAGGCTTTAACCCACTGAGCCGCCCAGGCGCCCCTGAAACAGTGCATTTATGCAGAAGGACAATATGATACTGTAGAGAATTAGTGTCTGATTTAGATAGAAAATGCCTCACAGCTCCGAAGTATACAGCCCCTCCTTTCTAGGATTCGAAACCTCGTTTGCAATACTCTGGGGCCTTCTTTTCAAAGAAAAAGAAAGGCTTATTGTTCAGTCAATAAAGTACAGGACTATGCACTCAATAAATGTTGATTTCTTATAAAGTTTTCAAAGTACGGTGGTTTTTTTCCTATGTTTTTTATGTGTAATCTTGCACAAGGGAATTCTCAGGCCCGTTGTGTACGGCCACTTTAGTGTTAGGAAGCGCACAGAACCCTAGAAGAAAAGCGAGCGCATTCACCCTACATCGCTTAATGTTCAGAAGGAAACACGTCGAATTTAGATGGAGATAAATCTGATTCAAACCACATCACTACAACCACAACATCAACATACATATTACCCAACCATGCTTGCAAATATGGAGAAAGAAGAAAAAAAAAGTAGTTCAGGAAAATGCTTTATTACATGTTTTACCTACTTTAAGGTGCTGACTATTGAATAATTCTGCCGCCTCAGAACTAGGTTAACTACTTAAGTTGTGTAAATGTTACTGATTATTTCTGTTGCTTTTTCATACAATTAACATAAACTTGATCTATGTTGGTAATTTTAAAAAACACACACAAAGGATCTTAGGCAGCATTAAAAATGCTGATCTGCAATTTGCTCCCAGGAATGCAGAGGCTCTTTCTCACATACCCTCAGGGTGAGCAAGTTTAGGATATTTTAATAAATTCACACTTTAAATTATATAAAAGAGAACCATTAGAAATTAATGCCAAACTCTAAACAGGTTTGGATTACCACAGTAGATCATAAGTGATATGCAAACGTTTCTTTTTAGAAAAAACTAAGCATTCGCATAATTTATAGACCTATTTTCAAGCTACAGGCATCTGTAGAAGTGCGCACCAAACTCCTCTCCAATTACAGCGGACATGCGAAGAGCAAGGGATTTCTAAAGGCTGCAATCCAAAGGGTGGTTCTCAAAACCAACGGCATATAAAATCATGGAGGGAATCTCCAGAAACCAGTGATGGCTGTGACTGACTCCCAGAGATTCTTATTTAATTATTCTGAGATAAGTCCCTAGTCTGGAGAATAACTGGATTATGCTTGGCATGTAAGCCTCCAACATTCAATTCAGACCTTGGCATTATATATATATATATATGTATATGTATATGTATATGTATATAGATATTTCCCACATCCCCAGACACAAAATACACTAAGGACAGAGTAAATAAGGAAATCAGCTTTTTTCCAATATCTGATGAAAATACTGTCAACCAAAGCCATTAGAGCTTCTGTTTAGAACTAGCATTTGGAACTTAATGCCAAGTTAATGCTCTGAGGGGGACCGAACAGAGAAAGGACAGACCTGGGACAGCATATTCCAGAAAGTTCATGTCCAGCTGTGTTGGCCTCACCTTGGGGGCATTCTCCCATGGGTGAGCCCCTCCAGACCATCTCAGCTATGATGAAAATCTCTGAAAACTCCAATAACAGGGACTTCTTGGTTTGGGAGATAAGCCCTTCGCCTCTCTCCAAGCTGTTTTGTCTCTGTAGCTGAATGACACAAACTCTTAAGTCTAGCTTTGTTGGTTGACAAACTGGCACCTATTCCCGGAAGCCAGGGAGAGATGGAAGGCAGAGGTGGCCTACTCCTACTCCTACTCCTCCTTGAGTGGTAACAAGATGGATAAGCAAGAGGACTGACTTGTGAGGTTTGTCTCAGCCCCAAAGATGAGTAGATCTTTGTACCTACCCACCAAATGCTTATAAGTTTAACTAGAGGCTCTAAAGGGGCTCTACCATGGCTACCGCCCAGATAGAGTCCACAATACATTGCTTTCTCAGGCTGCGTCCTTGAAGAGGGTCTTAGGGTGGGCACAGTGGGTGGGACGCACTTTGGAAGGAAAGGGGAGCAGTCAGGCACCCCCAACAGCCCAGGTCCAGCCTGCAGGTCAACCAAAGGTCACATCCTCTTGATGATCTCCTCGAAGTTTTCCTAATTTGAGATGGACATTTAGAAATAGATACAAGAATGAATGTACTTAACTACTGAGGTGAAGAGAAAAAAGATCATCTTTTAGATAACCTAATTAGAGAGTAATTAGTAATAACTAATTAGTTAGTAATTGTGTTAGAATTACTAGCAGTATAAGGTAATATTCATCTAGACTAACCCTAAAATTGTATGCCCCCTATTCAGAGTCTAACTCTTTCTTTTAAAAGGTTTTGTTTATTTATTTGAGAGAGAGGGACAGAGCCACAACGAGTGAGGGAGGGGGAGAGGGAGAGGAAAGGAGCTGAGCAGGGAGCCTGACATGGGGCTCCATCCCAGGACCCTGAGATCATGACCTGAGCTGAGGCAGACGCTTAACCAATGGAGCCTCCCAGCACCCCCTTGAATTCTGGTTCTGATCAACATCCAAGACTTGGAAATAGACTAATATTAGGTGGACAGAAGCAAACCCATATCAAGGCTGGAGAAAAACTGATTATTTCTATCTCGCATCCTCCATTATTTTGGCACAGATACCTTCATTCAATAACCAACATGGAGACTTCCACATCAGGCTATCTTAGAGTTCCTAACACTCAAATTGCCTTCCTGGCATTAATAAATAGAAAATTTGGCAAAATACGAAAGGAAATTGTTTTCAGATACTGAGTCATCAGCAACAAGACCATCATCTCGAAGGGAAAGAAAACAAACATGATGACTTCTACTAAACCCCAGCTTTCTGCCTAGAGGCGAATCAGTCTCTCCTGGTTAAAAAGAAAGAGATCAGAGTTTAAGGAGACTAAGGCAGCCAGACCAGCACACGGAAGAAGAGAACACTGTACAGAGAAGGAGCTCCAAAAATCTCCTTCATGATCCCCGTAAGTTGTTTGCTGGAAACGAGGAGGCACAGGCAAAGAGTGAAACTCCACGAGGCCAGGGGAAGGATCTCAGAAAGCTGTGAGCTGAACAGGTCTCAGAGCTCCCCCAGGAAAAGGGGGCATTTCAGTTCTAACCATCTGGACTAGAAAGTCCTCACTAAACACACGCGGTATTCAGTAAAAACTACAGGAGACTAACACTTTAGTCATAGCGTTTAACAAGCCCTATATGAAGGTGCTCTATACCCACCTGTGGCAGACAGTTCTAAGATGCTCGCCAAGACGCCTGTCCTATGTCAGATGGTCTTTGTATAGTGTCCTCCCTTTGGGGTGCAGATGGCATACCATCCACTTAAAGAAGTCCTGCTGATTTATACAGTTAAAACTCTCAGAAACTCCGAATAGAAATAAACTTCCACCAAAGAGCAAAGATCAATAAAATAGACAATGAAAAGCTAACAATGAAGATAAATACCAAACATAAATTTTCTGGAAAAAAAATCAATAAAATTGATAAAACACTAACAAGACTGATCGAGGGGGAAAAAAAGAGAGGATGTAAATTATCAATGTCGCAAATGAACTAGGTAACGTCACTGCAGGTACTAGATTAATAAAGGAATATGAATCATTATAAGCCAGCAAATTTGACAGGTTAGTTGAGTTAGATTGTTAAAACACCCACAAAAAATGACTCAAGCAAATTCAGAAATATGAAGATCCTTTTATGTATTAAAGAAACTTGACAATTAAAAAAAAAACCTTCTCATGAGAAAATAAAGTAAAACTTAAACGCTCTAGGTCTATATGACTTCACTAGGAGAAAAAATTAAAGAAAAACATCCAATAACCAATCATGATTACAACTCCCAACATATTAGGGACAGAGGGGTACTTTCTTAGCTTGAAAAAGAGCATCTACAAAACCCCTAAAGTCCACATCACACTAAAAGGGGAAAGACAATATTTTCCCATTAAGATCAGAAATAAAACAAAATATCCATTCTCATCTCTGCTACTCAATGTTGTTACAATGCAAGAAGGGAAAAAAAAATAACATTCAAACAGAGTGGAAATGATTTCATGATTCTGTATAGAGAAAATCTGAAGGAATATGCAAAAAAGTTGCCAGTTTTAATAAGTGAATTTAGCAAGACGCAGACTATACAGAAAAAAACCAGCAATTATATTTTTATATAAAAGCAGGGAAATTAAACTGGAAAATTAAATGTGAAAATAATTCATCTTACAATACCATCCAAAACCAATATATTTAAAATAAATTTAATAAATACTTATTTATAATAAAATAAATTTAAATTACAAAATTTAAATTTATGTAAAATAAGATAAATTTATTATAAAATAAATTTAATAATAATAAAATATAAATATAATAAAATAAAACTTGGGTAGACATGTACATTGTCAACTAAAAATATTGCTGAAAGAAATTAAAGAATCTTTAAATCATGAAGAAGTATACCATGTTCAAGGATCAAACATTAAAAATTATTAAGACGCCCATTATCTCAAAACTGATCTTTAGAATCAATGCAATCCCTATCAAACATGTTCTTTTTTCCCATTTCCCCTTATTTCTACCACTGATTTGCTTTCAGTGTTACCTGTGAAAACCTAGCTTACTGAAGAGTATTTCTGAGTCTGTGGAGTTGGGGGTGGGGAAGAAACAGACAGAATAAAGAATAATAGTTAATGATTCATTCCCAAGAAGCATCAAGGTTTAGGACACGGGAGAAGAGGAGAAAATAGTGAGGTTAAGGGTAAATTACCAGAGAAACGGTAGAACAGCTAAATCGGGTGTTTCACAAAGAAAAGCAAGGACAGCTCTCATTTGCTGCAAAGCAATCAGAAAGGAGGAAATAAAAACAAGATGAAGATCATCGAAAATAGGAAGGGAATTTTTGTGCTGTCACAACCACCTCTAGAAATGTGCATCCGGCCTGTGCGAATCACTCCCTAACCAACTCCCCGCGGTGATGTGTGTCTTCGGTCATATTTCTCCTGTGTCCCATTAACATAACTTGAAGGTGGAGTGGTGCTGTTCCCATACAGTTCTCTCTCCAGATACCCTGGAGTCGCAATTCCCTGAGTTCAGTTAGTCCGTGTTGAATTATTTAGATGACTTCACTTTTTTCAACTAAAAGATGAGCCTGTCATTGTCCTGCCAGCAGACTGTCAATATCAAATGTGTCAAACCAGATTTCAGAAACTGATCATAACCTCCAATTTCTTACCTCAATGAATACCACGCCACGGGCAACACATACATTTACTCCTTCATATATTTATTTAAAATATATACTCTATTTAGCATAGAGTATAGTTGTATTAATTATATTGCTCAAACCCTCAGTGTCCTCCTTATATTTTATGTATTTGATAAAAGTTTAAAGAGCGTGGTTTCTTAATGACTCTTCCAGTAATTGTAAGGTTTTCAATTTACCTTGGATTTTTGATGGCTTTTGTAATAGGTATTTTGCTGTTCCTTTTCCCTCCTACTGGAAGAGAAAGTGTCTTTGACCTTCCTATCTCTCACCCATTTCTATTTGCTTCATTCAGTCTTGCGCTATCAATCCAAATCATCATTATTTTATTTTTCACGTAAGTGTTCCCCCTCCGTTAGCCTTTCCAGCAGGAAGTGATGTAGATGTGTCATTTCATGTTCATATGTCAGTCATTCTGAGTCATAGTAATTAAATATCATGAGCTACACATTTTTAAGTTCTTCGTTTGTATTCATCTCTATGTCCCCGTTCAGTTGTTCACTCTATCGTCTCTATATCAGCATCCAAAAAACCATTACGTCTCTGAGAAAGTCTTTTCCGATGCATTTACATGGAAACAACAACTTGCCTGGGCGTTGACATTTTGTTTCAAAACTTCTTTCCCTCAAAATTTTATGGTTGGTTATTGTTCTGTCTTCTGACATTTCATACTGTGGAGAACTGTGGCTGTTAAGATTTTTCGGTTTTGTTGTTGTTGAGTTACCAAGTTTTTGATTGCCGTGGTTCTGCTCAGACACTGTTCTGCTGGAAAGCGGTCGGTTTTACCCGTTTGAGATTGAAGATGCCGTGAATATTCCGTGAGGTGACGGTCTTTTCCTCAGTTGTGCTTAGAGAACAGCAATCTCTTTGAGGCTTGAGATTTTATTTCTCCTTCACTCGTGTTACATTTGTTTTGTTTTTTAATTGTCTCTGTTCCATCCGTTTTGGTTTCTGATTCGGAACTCGATTCTCTTACAAGCTTACAGAAAATATTTCTACTTATCTTTCCTATCATTATTTTATCTTTTATCTCTGCCTCTGTAGTCTAGGCAATTTGTAAAGTACATCATCTGATGCATTGGATTTCCTGCCAATAGCTCGCCGCTGATGCCTGTCGTTCTCAGTCCTTTTGCTATGTTTTCAGGATTCCTCGCTCTTCTCAATTTCCCTCTTCCTCTCTGCCCACCCCACAGCTCAGTCTTGTCCTCTGCTGGAACTGCAAGGCTTCCCACGGCGTGTGGGTTCACTGTTCTCAGACTGGCATCCCCGCTTACTGGCTCAGAAGCGTGGATCATTCCAGTGTGGCCCTCCGTGGTCCCGTTACCACAAATACAAATCTGTACCTCTGGGAGACAAATCTGATTTTCCACCCAAAGCTTGACATGCCATTTCTTTCTCTATTTCTTTTTTTTTTTTTCTTCTTCCTCTATTTCTTAACTCCTTGATAAACACATATCGCAGCTCAATGCAGACAAATCAAAGGTCGGATATGATGTGCCCTTCCCAAAGGGAATCTGCCTCGTATTACAGTGAAGTTCCCCTGATATTTTTACTGAGGAAGCATTTAACATAGCTAATTAGCACATATAACCTAATAAACAAGCAGAGGCTCACAATGAGCAATACCATTATCATATTTAATTCCTAATACTTTACCTGCGTGAATAATAATAAGTAAATAACTTAATTATTTTATGTTATTTATTTTATGCACTTTATTTTTATAACTTTGAATCATTTACCTCTAAGTCTTCTAAAATAATGTCATGAAATTCAGGCAATTGGAAGGCCAGTGGAAAAATAACAACAGGTATCATAAGTCACTCGCTGCACTTTCCTCATATCCAAGTCCCATGTAATGCAGAGAGAGTAAGTATGGGACCCTCCCAAGTTACAAAATATATGTACAATATAGTATTTTTCTGTTACAAAAGTCCTATATTGAGCACAATATACCTAATCTGTAACAGATTCCCTATCACAAAATGTCCTTGTTACTAAAATGAAACGTCAGAACTTCCTGATTCTACTTCTGGCACCATAGTGTTCTATGAGCCTTCTAGACTAACATCATTCCAACGCATTCCACAAAAGATGACCTTTGATCAGTATAATATGCCCTCTGCCTCCAAGGCACACAAAAGTCTAAAAATCAAACATATATTTTGAAGTGCTTTCAGCACCCGAGTGGGGGTGAGTGGGAAGCAGCCTAATCTGAATTTCATACTGTGGTTACTTAAGACACTGTTTGTGAATTCTACTACCACCTGCGAACTCCCGTCTTAAAGACGCTGCGTACACGATACTTTAAAAACACTTATCAAAGTAAAAAGCATCAAGCTGTGCATATACTTAATGTACTCAAAATACTATGCTATTTGCACACATTTATTAATGTTCTGCTTATCTCTCAAAGAACTTTGAAGTCATGGTAATGCAACCTCATAAAATATCTTCAAAATAAATTATGCCATGTAAAATCTTCTTAAGAGTGAGAACCCACATGATTTCTGATGGCTTCAGAAGGACCTCTACATATATGAAATGCAGCTTATTTTTATGAAGAAATCTGTTAATCTTCAGCTTAAACTGCACATTCTGCTGCTTCTTCTAAATTGGTTTATATATAAATCCCAGAATCCAAGCCTGCCAACTAGGGGTTGTCTCTGTTCTCTTTTACAACATAGACAGGGCAAGGTTTTTGTCTACTTCAGTAAGAACCGTTAGGTCTCTTTGGGGGGTTATTCAGAGCACTGCTAACCTAGGGTTTTATTTTAATGTCGGAATCATTGTTTTGCTATTTTGTAATTAAAGAGATTTTTCTTGATGCAAATGCTCAGCAACATTCTTTAGGGACATTTTTAAGCGAATGTTCCCATTTTGTGTGGTGTAGCAAATGAAGTCATTTTTGTATTTTTCCTATTATATTTTGTAAGATCGGGAAAGAGCTTTGCTCCTAGAATGCCCTACCGTGGCTACAAGCACAGCGGTCTGAAGAAAAGCTCTTAGAATACAGAAACACAATCTGAAACAATTGGAGGAACTGCCTGCCGGCTTGGGGGAAAGAGCAACAGTAGACAGACCGACTGGGCTCACAGCGATCAGAAATGAGGTCATTCACATTTAGCAAAAGCCTTGGGTATTTTAAGGCAAGAGGAGAGCCAAAAACAACCATTCCCCAAAGCCAAAAGATTCTTCTGATATGCAGTGAAAAGGCTCCCGATTCCATATGGGTCCTTTCAGTTACCTTTCTGCCCACAGGCAACAATGACATCAGCCCTCAGCCTGTCTTCCAATATGGAGCCCGCAGGTATCATGAATGAGTGTATTTTCCACAAATTTCAGTCATTTGACCAAGCTATTCAACATCACCTTCTCCATTTTCAACTGAGGACTGAGGCATTCTTATTATCCATCATTATTTCTTCAAGTAATTTTCTACATATTCAGAGAACTGGGGGGGAAAGTTTATTTGAGAATTGTGAATCATGCTCAGCTCACTAGTAATTGAAATGCTTTCTAAGCACTCACTTTTCAGTGGGGTGTCACTATCAGGGAAAATCTACTTCCCGTGGACAGTCTTCAAAGCTATAAAAACTCCTTATTTTGTTTTCTTACGCTGAGGTTGGGGTGGGGGGTTGATGTTACATCCTCGTTCAGATAAAATGATTTTTGTTCCATATGTTCTGTCTGAAGGCCTGTAATTTTGCCACTGTTGATGGTGGAAATGAAGTTTGGTGGAGGAAATGATGTGGAAAGGCCTTTGATATTTCTGGGCTGTTCCAGTGAACGTGAGCATGAGTGCGCGAACAGATTTTACACACAGCATCTTCCAAGACATCAGAAAGCTAAATATCCTTTCCTTTTCAATGAATAATTATTTTGGTTTGATTTATCAATAATTTTTTCACTGTAATTATAATAGAAATAATGAATGGATCTTCTGTCTGCTAAGAATTATGCTCTCCTGTAAGGCTCTTGTTTGGTGGGCTCTACCAATAAGTCACACAGATTTAACATATTAAGGCTGTTATGCACAGGAGTTTTTAGCAGAGCAGCACAATAGCTCAATTTCCAGGCAATAGTTTCTTGTAATAAATTGATATCAAAACAAATGAAAAGTTGGAAAGTTATTTCTGCTAATATAAAAATGTGTTGTATAATGAACCTGTTTCCATGCAGGTTTATGGTGAAATCAACACTTCATCTTGATGCACAGTACAGTATAGAATAGTAAACTGCAGAAATGAACCAGGCTCAAGTAGAATGAACATGGGAAGTTCTGAAGTTGATGGGAGAACAAAGCATCAATTCAAAGACCGTCACCGTAATTTTGACAGGCTTCTCCTCCTCCTCTTTCCTCTCCTATTCCTTCTCTCCTTCTCTCCTTCCTTCAACAGACCTTCTAAAAAAAAAGTGTAACCCTTTGAATGCAATAATGCCACATGATTTCTCAATCACAGCCTTTGCTTGGCCATTTGGAGTGGTCATGCCTGTCACCTCCTGGCTATGTGCAGTAATGAAAATGGACCTTTTAATTAGTTACATACACCCCATAATGGCTGCAAGACTCTAACATCCTTTATGCAAATGATTCCTTAGAGATTATTAATTATTTTTTGAGGAATATTAATTTCTCTAACCCTCCAAAATTATTACTACTCAGGAAACAGGCCTGAATTCATTTTAACTATGATAAAACTGCACTCGGTGACAATTAATCGAGCACAGCAAAAGAGACCTTGGCGTTAAATGAGAAGTGCACTCACTATTGCTTCTTGTGGATACTTTTAATTTGTATGCACAAACATGATTTTAGGCCTGGGAAGTACAATTTCTGGTCAAATAAATGTTTTGGACACCTGTTTTGAAAATAATTTATGGGGTGCTTCAGTGGCTCAGTGGGTTAAGAGTCTGCATTCAGCTCAGGTCATGATCTCAGGGTCCTGGGATCCAGCCCTGCATCAGGCTCTGCTCAGCGGGGACCCTGCTTCCTCCTCTCTCTCTGCCTGCCTCTCTGCCTACTTGTGATCTCTCTCTCTCTCTCTGTCAAATAAATAAATAAAATCTTAAAAAAAAAAGAAAAGAATTTATATGCAGTAACACTGAGTTCAGAGGTGTTTTTATAATCAGCATGTTTATGCTCATACATATCTTTAAAAAGAAAAAAGTAGGAATTCAAAACATGCCCAAGGGAGCTGACTGTGGTTTGCAGGAGCACTACTGAGCGATATAAACTCAACCAACAGGATTGTCAGATGACGCCAGGGGCCAATCTCTTCTGCCTACAAATGAGGCCCTTTGTTTTAACCAGAAATACCCTGGGGCAAACATTTTAAAAAAATACATAAAACAATGACAAAGCATAAAGTTAATTTTGTTAAAATTAACAGTATCTTCTCTTCTACCAATTTACTATCAGATATAATACCTCAGGCAATATTATGAAGCCATCTATGTTCAAATTCATGGGTTAGGTATGTCAGAAATTCCATTTTATGTTCTACATTCGTGGAAAGTAACTATCATTTCAGAACTCAAATATATATATATTTTTTTTAATTTTTTTTTTTTAAGATTTTATTTGACAGGCAGAGATCACAAGAAGGCAGAGAGGCAGTTGGAGAGATGAGAAAGCAGGCTCCCTGCTGTGGGGCTCGATCCCAGGACCCTGGGATCATGACCTGAGCCGAAGGCAGAGGCTTTAACCCACTGAGCCACCCAGGTGCCCCTCAAATATATAAATATATTTATATATTAAGCATATAAATATATTTAAATATTTAAATATATTTCTGGAAGACTGAAGTTGAAAACCCCACATTAAAAGAAAGGTTTTAAAAAAATAAAACCAAACTAAATACGGTGAACTGCATTTTGTGACTTTTTTCCACCACATTACATGCTGGTTTAAAGGATAAGTAACTGTGACCTATGAAGAGAAGAAACTGACCAGGGAACAGTTCATTTTGAAAAGAAAAGTAATTCATGAGGATTTTGACATCCTCATGTAAGCGAAGGATAAACTCTATTTATGAGTAGCAAATAAATGCTTGGTGGTGTGACAAACTAAGAGACACCAGGCTACATACATTGTAGGAAGAGTAAACATGTAAGGTACATCAAGTTTGAGTGACTCTGTCTAAGATGAGAAAAGAGCAACATTTGGAACTTACTACTAATCTTTAATGCACGCATACATATATGTTGGCTGCATTCAAAATTGGTTTTGAAATTATTAAAAATAGGTCAAAGTCTTCTAACCTGTTGAAAGGTCTCAGATCATACTGTGAACTTGAGTAATGTTCTGGACCTTCTTTCCAGGAAAATAGTTATTATTATTATTATACATATATATTTCAATATATATGTATATATATGTTAATAACTATTATTAATAATATATATATATTTGTATATATGCATATGCCAACTGTTGCAACTATTTTTATTGTTACAAATACTTCACAAACACCTGGACTCTGTAGGCAATTTTTTAATCTTCTTGTAACCCAAAGATCTATGCTAAGAAACTATGATTTAACCATTGAAAAGCTGTAAGAGTTGCTGAAAAAAAAAACATATTTCCTGAAAAATCCAAAACATATACTTTTATTAGTCGGCCTTCATACCAAAAATGATCAACTATTCATATTAAAATGTTATATCTTGGAAATTACCCACTAAGCATGTTATGATAACTGTAAAAACTTACAGAAGAAAAAAAAAAAAAAGAAAAACCTTATATAACACTGTATCAACAAGGGCAATTTTCTCAGAAGACTAGCACACAACCTGATCAAGATAAGCCAGGCAGATGCTCAGAAAATTGTCTATGCGGAGGTGTGAAACAAAGTGGACAAGCAGAAACCCAGGTCCACTCATTCAGACCCAGGTAATGTGCTATAAGAATCAAGGGCAGCAGGGCACGGGGGTGGCTCAGTGGGTTAAGCGTCTGCCTTCAGCTCAGGTCATGATCTTGGAGTCCCAGGATTGAGCCCTGCATCAGGCTCCCCGCTCAACAGGGGGTCTGCTTCTCCCTCGGCCCCTCGCCCTGCTCACGCTCTCTCAAATTAATAAATTTTTTAAAAATATATTTTAAAAAAAGAAGAAGAAGCAGGGCAGCAAAAAGACTCTGGGGCCCAGGGGACTCGTTAGGGTGCAGGAGCCTCACAGAAAGAAGCAGGAGAAGCTGAAGACCAAGATTTCCTTTTTCAAAATTCTCTCCATGCTCCCAGTCTGTGACGGAGCTAGTGAACCACACAGCGTGCACAAGAATGGTGACCATGCAAAACCGTGCAGATCCAGAATCTCTAATAAAGGCTAGCTTAACTTACAAAACCTTTATCCTGAATAAATCATCTGGGTATTGCAAATTCGCAGGAAAGTAGCTTCACTCTTCCTGTTAGGAAATGACTGGGGAACAGTTCAAGTAATCAGAATGTGGCCTACGGACCAAACAAGAGCGGAAAATCCGTTCAAGGAAGCACCCAAGTCCAGCATGCTTCAGTAATCTCTCCTTCTCATTTCCATTTCCCATTTTGAAAAAAAAAAAGATTCACTGCAAATAGGGCTCCTTGTGAGCTGGATATGTTTTCATTCATATAAGCTTCTCCCTGACTCCAAGCTTTCACCCTCTTTACTTTAAGTAAGCTCTATGCTCAGTGTGGGGCCTGAACTCACAACCCTGAGATCAAGAGCCATACAGTTTATGAACTGAGCCAGCCAGACACCCGTCCCTAACTCTAATCCTGACACTAGATGCGAGGTGATAGAGACAGAGCAGAATCCCTCCAAATAAGGAGGTAACAATATAAAGGCTGGACTAATCTGCAAAGAAATAATTATAATATGATGCAATGACGATGTAAGGTAAAGAGCTCGATTAAGTGGGGGGGGAGGGGCACATGGTGGGATGGAACTCTAGGCCAAGCGGGATTTCTACACTTTAAAACTATGAGCCTATAGGCAGAGGGGGAGGGCACAGAAGGAAGAGGAGAAATATGGAAAAATACAGAAGCCATTAAACCCAGGAGGCATCTGAAGTCATTAAGACAGATGGAAAAGTAAGACCACAGTAAAGGCAACAGGAAGGTCAAGATGGCCTTGACAATTCACTCTCTTCACAATTCAGAGCAAAATTGGGGGTATCATGAGATCATCTAACAGAAGGCTTGCTACACGATTAATACACCAAAAAGAATCCTGGAAGTCAGAATGGATGGGTGTTCCTCTGAGACAGAAAAATGTGGGAAAGGACAGAGTGATGAGGCTATTTTAGATGGTCTTGGTCATTGTATTAAAATAGAAGAGAAAGTCGTATAATGAAAGGGAAGCCAGCGCTTGTTGAGAATGAAGTAGCTTAGGAGAGCTAATGTTCAGATAGTCTTGGTCATTGTATTAAAATAGAAGAGAAAGTCGTATAATGAAAGGGAAGCCAGCGCTTGTTGAGAATGAAGTAGCTTAGGAGAGCTAATGTTCAGAATTCAAAAGCCAAAAAGAAGTAAAGAGATTGGTAGAGCTGCACGAAGGAACCAGTTAGTCTTAAACAACATGAATTTGAGTTGAGCTCCATCAGTTGGAACACAAAACTTGCCACAATACTTGTCAAAAGGGAAGAGGAAACAGTGGAATCAAATATCAGAGTTATTTTGTGAAGAGAATTTTTTTTTAAAGAAATATGTCGATAAGCAACTCCAAGTGCAAGGTTAACCAGATCTACCCCATTCACCAACCAAGGACATGATCTTATAACAAAAAGTGGCTTCCAGACCAAAGGGCACTTTAGTTGCTGAGCACTGACAGGAGCTGTGGTCAACAAGTTTGAAGACAGAAAGCAGGTAGAATGGAAGGGAATTTCATCACCTACAAGAACACTGGACTGGGTGGAAAATGGCTAAATATGCAGGGGAAATAGACTGGGATATTTTGAGAATCTCATTAAAAAAATTTACCCCGTCCTTATAGTGCATTGGGAAAGTGCCAAGAAGTGAAATTATGGAAAGAGAATGCCCTAGACTTTAAGCCCTGTTAAGAAGAATAATCCTTGGGGCACCTGGGTGGCTCAATCAGTTAAGCATCTGCCTTTGGCTCCGGTCATGATCCCAGGGTCCAGGGATCAAGCCCTGCATGGATCGGCCCACATCAGGCTCCCTACTCAGCAGGGAGTCTCTCTCCTCTCCCTCTTCCTGTGTGCTCGCACTCTCTCTCTCTCTCTCTCTGATAAATAAATGAATAAATCATAAAAAAAAGTATGGCCCTTGAACAAAAGCAGTGGGAGGACCCTTAGCGGGAGCCTCTGACATGGGGTTCTCCAAGGACAGCAGCCTAGGTTGAGTTGGGGATAAACCAATTAACGTTGAACTCTACATGGTCTGGGGTTGTACCAGGTAGGTGAGGGTTAGCACACAGGGAAGAGAATGGCGGGAATGATAAGCCTTAGAATCGTAAGTTCATACAACAGAAAGTAACAGTAGAAGGGGCCACTAAATGGTATAAATATGGAGGCAACCGCTGACTGTCAAAATCAGTTCAAAAAAGGAGTATAATAAGAACAGCAGAATAAACACTAGAAGCCTATGATTAGACTTTCCTTTCAACTTTACGTTAGTAATACTCTTTGTTCATCAACCTCTCTTCACTCAAAACAGTACTGTCCATCCTACCACACGGGTAGTACACACTTAAAATATGCCAATGACATTACACATTAACGCTCTTTTCTTTTCCAGCAAAGCTCACAAGACGTAAAAATTTCTGCTCTTGGTCCGATCTTCATATCTTCAGGACTCATGCAAATGCATGCACTCATAAAGTAGCTTTAAAACAAGAGTTTTATCACTCAACAAGATCTAAATCTTCACAGTCTATTCTGTACATGGAGAAAGGGCTTCTGTGTATAGTGAAATATACAAGTGTGGGCAATTAATTCCATGTTCCTCAAAAGAATGGTGGAAACTGATCTCTCTAGGGTTTTTTTTTTTTCATTTTACTAATGATCCATTATTTTATTCATGACATATGAAAACTTAACAGCTAAGAGATACCTAAAACTCAGTGAGTTTCAGTGAGGAAGTGACTTCATTTTTCCTCAGGTTCTGCTCGAGAAGGCACCTGTGGGAGAAAACGTAAATGCCTTAGTAGCTTCTTCAGTGGACTCTGGAGTGTCTCATGTAAAATGTCATTTTAATTACTTATGCAGGAAGAAGAAATTCCATCATGTACTTGAATTTTTTTTATTACTTTCAATTCACTTGTAGAAAGAATTAAACTCCCAAGAGTGACACAGAACAGAAATTTACAGAGATAATCTATAGAAATAAGAAAATCACAGGCAACAAAATGTCAATAAAAACGTATCTTTCAATAATCACTCTCAATATGAACGGCCTAAATGCTCCCATAAAACAGCACAGGGCTGCAGAATGGATAAAACGACAGGACCTGTCCAAATGCTATCTACAAAAGACCCATTTGGAACCTAAGGATACATCAAGACTGACAGTGAAGGGATGGAGAAGCATCTTTCATGCTAGCGGGCCTCAAAAGAAATCTGGGGTAGAGATTCTCCTATCAGATAAATTAAATCTTAAACTAAAGACTGTAGTCAGAGATACAGACACTACATCATTCTTTAAGGGCCTATCCACCAAGAAGATCTAACAATTGTAAATATTTATGCCCCCAATAGGGGAGCAGCCAACTACATAAGACAACTTATGTTAATCAAGATAAAGAGTCATACTGATATGAATACATTAATAGCAGGGGATCTTACCACTCGACTCTCAGTAACAGACAGATCATCCAAGCAGAAAATCAATAAAGAAACAAGAGCACTGAATGACACATTGGACCAGATGGACCTCATAGATGTATACAGAACATTCCACCCTGAAACAACAGAATACTCATTCTTCTCCAGCACACATGGAACTTTCTCCAGAATAGACCACATACTGGGTCACAAATTAGGGCTCAACTGATACCAAAAGACAGATAATTCCCTGCATATTCTCAGACCACAATGCTTTGAAACTGAAACTCAACCACAAGAAAAAGTGTGGAAGGAATTCAAACACCTAGAAGCTAAAGACCACCTTGCTTAAGAATGCTTGGATCAACCAGGAAATCAAAGAAGAACTTAAACAATTCATGGAAGCCAATGAGAATGTAGACACATTGGTCCAAAACTTATGGGATATGGCAAAGATGGTGCTATGGGGGAAATACATAGTCATCCAAGCCTTCCTCAAAAAAACTGAAAAATCCAGAATACACCAGCTCTCTTTACACCTTAAAGAACTGGAGAATCAACAACAAATTAAGCCACCACACACATAAGAAGGGAAATAATCAACATTAGAACAGAGATCAATGAGATAGAAACTAGGGATATAGTAGAACACATCAAAAAAACTAGAAGCCGATTTTTTGAAAGAATCAGTAAGATTGATAAACCATTGGCCAAACTAATCCAAAACAAAAGAGAAAGGACCCAACTTAATAAAATTATGAATGAAAAGGGAAAGATCACAACTAACACCAAGGAAAGAGAAACAGTTATATGGCAATAAGTTAAGCAACCTAGATGAAACGAATGCACTCTTGGAAACCTATAAACTTCCAAAACTGAATCAGAAGAAATTAACAAACTGAACAGACCAATATCTATTAACAAGATTGAAGCAGTGATCAAAAACCTCCCAAAAATCAAGAGCCCAGGATCTGACAAATTCCCTGGAAAATTCTAACAAACATTCAAAGAAGAAATAATACCTATTCTCCTGAAGTGGTTTCAGAAGATAGAAATGAAGGAAAATTTCCAGACTCTTTTTATGAAGCCAGCATAACTCTGATGCCCAAACCAGGCAAAGACCTCACCAAAAAGGAGAATTTCAGACTGATATCCCTGATAAATATGGATGCCAAGATTCTCAACAAGATCCTAGCAAATAGGATCCAACAGTACATTAAAAAAATTATCCCTCGGGGTGCCTGGGTGGCTCAGGTGGTTAAGCCGCTGCCTTCGGCTCAGGTCATGATCTCAGGG
Organism: Mustela nivalis; assembly: GCF_964662115.1. Taxonomy (NCBI): domain Eukaryota; kingdom Metazoa; phylum Chordata; class Mammalia; order Carnivora; family Mustelidae; genus Mustela; species Mustela nivalis. The sequence goes on from NC_139039.1 coordinate 33,171,676, forward strand.
TCCTGGGATCGAGTCCCACATCGGGCTCTTCTGCTCAGCAGGGGGCCTGCTTCCCTTCCTCTCTCTGTGATCTCTTCCCTTCCTCTCTCCTACTGTGATCTCTCTCTGTCAAATAAATAAATAAAATCTTAAAAAAAAAATTATCCCTCATCCCATGGGATTTATCCAGGGGATGCAAGGATGGTTCAACATTCACAAATCAATCAGTGTGATAGAACACATTGTGATAGAAGAGAGAAGAACCACATGGTCCTCTCAACTGATGCAGAAAAAGCATTTGACCAGATACGACATCCTTTCCTGATTAAAATGCTTCAAAGTATACGGATAGAGGAACCGTTCCTCAGCTTCATAAAATCTGTCTATGAAAAACCCACAGCAAGTATCATCCTCAATGGGGAAAAGCTGACAGCCTTCCCTTTGAGATCAGGAACATGACAAGGATGTCCACTCTTGTCACTGCTGTTTAACATTGTACTAGAAGTCCTAGCATCAGAAATCAGACAACAAAGAGAAATAAAACATATTCAAATTGGCAAAGAAGAAGTCAAACTCTCTCTCTTCACAGATGACATGGTACTTTATATGGAAAACCCAAAAGACTCCACCCCCAAACTACTAGAACGCATACAGCAATTCAGTAATGTGGCAGGATACAAAATCAAGGCACAGAAATCAGTTGCTTTCTTATACACTAGCAATGAAAATACAGAAAGGGAAATTAGAGAATCGATTCCATTTACTATAGCACCAAAAACCATAAGATACCTGGGAATAAACCTAACCAAAGAGGTAAAGGATCTGTACTCGAGAACTACAGAAGACTCATGACAGAAATTGAAGAAGACACAAAAAGATGGAAGACCATTCCATGCTCATGGATTGGAAGAATGAACATTGTTAAAATGTCTGGGTTTATATAGCGCATTTTGCCTTAGGAATAGAAAGTGCTTTGAAAGCATTACTGTAGGTTTTCCAATAGTGTGAGATGAGATGCCTATTTTTATTCTCACACACAGGGTAGAAGAGTGACTAGGACAAAGTTAGCCAAGTTACTGAAAGAATTCAGAATTAAACTCAGGACTCTGAATTCTAAAACAATGCAGCATCCACAAGAATAAATACTTCAAGACAGAGTCTTATTCAAAGGGAAGTAGCACAAAATTTTTGTCATTAAAATATGCGTTATCAGATGGATCTTAAATAGCTTCTGAAAATCAGAATTAAAGATAGGACAGACTAATAATGAAATTCTTCAAGGCATGTAAAAGAGGCCATCAATGACTCAACCAGTTTAATAAAATACGTAATGATGAACAAATGCAAATTAACCATTTTAAATTTTTCTCAGGAATTAATAAGCTTAATGATTTAGGAATTATGAAAACACCATTCTCATATATAAGAAGACTCTGCTGTTTGTTCTTTTTTTGTTATTATTTTGAAACTGAAATTGAGATTACTTTGCCAATTGGGTGACAGAAAATTTAATAAATAAATAGAGAGAGAGACACGTATGAATAATGACAAGTTATTCTAACCATAGGACAGCGTTCTGGGCTCAACATTCTCTCAGGTCTCCATTGGAGTCTTGACACTATGGCAAATACAACTTCTGGAAACATTCAGCAATGGTGTCCTTGTGTCTTTATTTTACTGTTATTGAGTTACATCCTGGTCCTTCCTTTACAATTTTGGAAATATTTTTATCACAACAGTCTGTAAGCTCCACAGACATTTATTAAAAGCCTACTCTGTGTCAGGTTCTGGGGATATGGAAACAAATGAGAAAGAGCTTCTTCCCATGGTCACAACCAAGGAAATAAACAAGTAAGCATTACTGCACGTAAGAGAAGTGACAGCAGAAATATTTATGGAGCACATAGAAGTCAGCAGAAGGACAGATGGGGGCAGCCGAGGGAGTGTTGGCCCTGCTGTGGTTGCCTGGGTAGGCTGGTGGGGAATGAGCAGAGAACTATGGCTGGAATTTTGGGCAACGGAGGTCTTGTTGGTCTCATCACCACCTGTCCTTTCTAAGGCTGGAAACTACATTTCCCAGAAACCATTTGGTCTGAACCATGTCAGAATTTGCCCCTAAGAGGAACCTGTGGAAGATTTGGAAGGAGGGAGGAAAACTGAAACCATTAACCTTGACATTTCACAGTAGCCTGCACTAACAGGATTCTGGACCCCGTCACAAACTTCAACTTTGTGGCCCCCCAGAATTAGTCATTTCCTCCAGGCTGGTTTACTATTTCTCTAATAGTCCAGCCTCAGTCTCTGGGGGCTGTGGTCTCCCATATCCTACCATATCCAGATGAATTCTAATTCCCATATTAGAGGCTATAAAGATTCCTACATTAAATCACTCCTTTTCCTAATACTCGTAGACGAAGATTATAGACAATCGTTTCCTGACTCAATCCAGATAAGGCAGACAATTTCAGAGAGAAGATGAAATGTGGACAGGGTTTTGAAGGCTAAAGAAGAATTGATCGGGCAAGCAAGCTATAGAAATCATCCCCATAGAAGGAAAGAGCCTGGGCACTAGATATAAATTAATCATTCTAAGTCCATGAGGGAACACAAACAGTCACATCTAAATACTCTCAGAACTGTCCTTTCTGGCCACTGGGATGGATAATGCAATATCCCTGCTTAGTCTTAGCTCCTTACCCAAAGTCTAAGGTGTGGCTCAGCCTTAGGATTGAAGGTGGAAAGGCTTCAATCAGCTCCCACCCATGTCACCACATATACACAATAAATTCGTCTGAGAATAAATCCAACAAGGCAAGTAGAACCAGACAGGGAAAGAGAAGCTGAGCTCTGGGGGTATATACTAAAACCCAAGACCTAGCCAGAACTGAAATTGGTTCATCTCCTGGATTTCTCAATTGTGTAAGGAAAAAAAAATAGAAAAAGAAAATATTTTCCCTATAAAAACACTTTAACTAATGTTTATATTCACTTGAAAACAAAGTTCTTCATTAATAATACAGTGTTGGAGGGGCACCTGGGTGGCTCAGTGGGTTAAGCCGTTGCCTTCGGCTCAGGTCATGATCTCAGGGTCCTGGGATCGAGCCCCGCATTGGGCTCTCTGCTCAGCGGGGAGCCTGCTTCCCTCTCTCTCTCTGCCTGCCTCTCCATCTACTTGTGATCTCTTCAAATAAATACATAAAATATTTAAAAATAATAATAATAATACAGTGTTGGAGAAAGGTAAGCATTTGAATGACTTTGAAAACACTTCTTGGTTTTCACACCAATTCTGCAGTTCCTACAGACCGCACGGGAATGAAGTCTTAAGAGTGTAATTCATTTTTTCAATCAGTATTTACAGTGTCAAACAGTGCCTGGCACCAGACTTATACTGGGCATTCAAAAAAACCGGCAAAGATGCTTGCCCTCAAGGAGCTTAACTTCTACTGGGTAGAGTTATAAAATAATTGGAAAAATTTCATAAAGAAGTAAATTCTGGAGCACGCCATCCGGATGTAAGAGACTGGTCCTTCCTCACCACAGATGACTAGAGCAAGAAAGGCTCACTAGTTGGTGATATCTGAGTAAGGGCTGCTTGCCACCAGGTCCCTTTGACCCTGGGATGCCCCCCAGGTCCTATCTCTGGCCTCTCCCTAGTTCCCACCCTCTTTAACCAACACATTTTAACTCCTGTATGATAAGTTGATAAAGGGTCCTTACAACAGGCTGGCATACATTTACAGAAAAAAATATATCCTTTCTGGAGCCATCAACAGGGGCTGGTTAGGGCTCAACTCCCATCAGGTGTTGACCAGCATGAAATGTAGTCACTCCTTTTTTTTTTAAGATTTATTTATTTATTTGAAAGAGAGAGAGAGAGAGAGATCACAAGCAGGTAGCGGGGTGGGCAGGGAAGCAGACTCCCCGCTGAGCAGAGAGACTGATGCAGGGCTCGATGTGGGGCTTGATCCCAGGACCCTGAGATCATGACCTGAACCGAAGGCAGAGGCTTAACCCTCTGAGCCACCCAGGCACCTCGTGTAGTCACTCCTTGATCAATCCATAAATTCTAACCCTTCCGTCATCCTGCCATTTTTTCTAAGATCCTGTCACCACCAACCTCTACCTGGTGACTCCCACCCTCTTCTGGGAGTCATCAGCGGCATGCACAGTATTAAGAAAACTTTATCCCTTATACTTGGGGTTGGTAATGCCATTACATCAGGTACCTGGTAACTTCCTCGATCTTAATCCCTTATACTTGGGGTTGGTAATGCCATTACATCAGGTACCTGGTAACTTCCTCAATGGGCAGATCACAGTGAGTTTTAGGGCTTCTGTACGTCTCTCCGGGGTTGACTGAAACACTGATTTATTACTTCACTTCTGTGCTCATACTCCTCTCTCTGCCCTTCATCCTCCATCCACACCTTTAATGACGTGACTCATACTTCACCAAGAAAAATGGAGCAATTTCAAGGTAATATTTAACAGACTCTCACCACCGCATCTATTACCTACCCGCATCTGTTCCTTTGTACTCTGTTCTCCCAAACTGTTAACGTAGATGAGCTTCCTGTGCTCCTATCCAAAACCAATTCTTACACTTTACCCGGGATCACATCTCCTCGTGAGTGCTCAAGGACATTGCTAAACCAATTTTTTCCTTGTTTTCCTACATCATTATTTTTTATTTCTAAATGGCTTATACTGATGACACACAAACACGTGGTAATTTCTTTCATGTAAAGAAGAAAATCTCATTTTCTAGTGTATCTGTGAAGGAGCCTGATAAGGAGTAGCCAGTAAAGCAGGAGGGAAGCACAGTACATGGGGATTTTGTAGCCCATGTGAGAAAAAAACAACAAACAACAAACAAACACAAAAACCCCAAAAACAAAAAACAACAACCAAAAAACAGTGTTTTAAGGAAAAGGAAGTAATCACATGCCCCGGCTTGTAAATCAGACAAGGTGATGACACTTTTGTACCAACAAGGATGATACCAGCACGGAAGTCACTAAAGGGTCATCAGAGCAGCTCTGAGGGGAAGGTGAGGGCGGCTCACCGAGGCTGGGAGGAGGAGATGAGACCTAACGCTTCAGCTCTTTCAAGGAACAAAATGGTGTGATATTGACAGGGGAAGTGAAAATAGTGGTTGTACGTAGTATCACAAAAATTCCTTCTGTGGTAACAGGAAAAAACAGTGGGTCTGAAGTGCACGCAAGGAGACAGAAAAGGAGCGGTGAGAGCCTGCAGAAGGACTTCTCTGCTTCAGAAAGTAAGAGCTCGGGGTGAGGATGAGGAAGGAGACGTTGAAAGATAGAAATAGAAGATATGGGGGCACCTGGCTGGCTCAGTGGGTGGAGCGTGTAGCTCTTGACCTCAGGTTGTGAGTTCGAGCCCCATGTTGGGTGTGTAGAGATGACTTAAAAATCAAATCTTAAAAAACAAAAACAAAACAAAAAAAAACCCAGAAGATAAGAAATGGCCTGAGGAGAACAGATTCTGAACTTACTGTAGGATGCCAGCAGCCCCCCTGAGGTTCTTGTCCATGAACTCACAATGAGACCAATCAGCAGGGTCGTGTGTTTTCTTTTACCCCCACTAGAATACAGGCATGGAATTCGGTGGAAAGTTGAAATAAATCAAGACTGTTGGTTTTCTGAGCCAGTACACGCAAGAAAGGTGACAAGAAAAATTGAGATTGTGTATAAAGGACTTCTAACGGTGACTGACCATGACATTCATGCGGGGTAAGGAGCGAGGACAGGAAGCAGGGAGGGATGATTCAATGACCGCAGCTCCAGCAGACTGGTGATGCTGGTGGCACTCACAGATCTCTGCGGTAAGAGTGAGTGGTCCCTCTAGGAAGGGCGGTAAGGAGAACAGGACCCATGAAATTTAGATTTTAGAGAGGTTCTAATTATTGACAAAGTCTAGCACCATTTATGGAAGTAGATGCCTGAGATGAATGAAAGGCAAACCTGGTCATTCAAGTGATGTGATAAGGTCTTGATCCTTAAAATTGTTGAGTAGCTTTTTGTTATCTGCAATATGGAAGTCACAGCTCTGTAGCCTATGGCACAGGCGCTTTACCGTTTAACTCTCTAGCTGTCTTGGTCTACTCTAAGCCCGCACCACTCTCTCTAGGGCACCTACACTTCAGCACTGCAGACCCCCTCAGTTTCTCGGAATATCACTTTCACTTCTCCTGTAGTACATCTTTATAAATACATTGTTCCGTCTGCCTGTAAAGGTTTTTTCCTTTTATATACATAATCATTTATACACATTATATACGTAAATCATTTATGATTTCTTTCCTGATGATTACACACACACAGTGTTTATTCTCTTTTCAAAATATGAGTTCCTTAAGAAAAGAGCCAAATTACTCATTTGTACATTTCGACCTCGTAGTGTCCAACATATAAAATTAAAATATCTGAGATGAATAAATGGAAAGACAAATATAAATAGCTTTTCTTCTTGGTAAAGTGTCCATATCCCATTTCCTAACTCATTTTACACTTTCATTTATAGACATTTCCTTATTCAATCAAAGGCTACTACATTGATTCAAAGACACGTACCGGGGCACCTGGGTGGCTCAGTGGGTTAAAGCCTCTGCCTTCAGCTCGGGTCATGATCTCAGGATCCTGGGATCGAGCCCCACATCGGGCTCTCTGCTCCGCAGGGAGCCTGCTTCCTCCTCTCTCTCTCTGCCTGCCTCTCTTCCTACTTGTGATCTCTGTCTGTCAAATAAATGAATAAAATCTTTAAAAAAAAAAAAAAAAAAAACAAAGACACGTACCAATGTGAATATAGAGAGGAAAAATAACGTCAGCTTCTCTTCTTCATATTTCTCCATGACCCAGATAACCTCAAATCGCCCAAACCCAGAAGGTCTCAAATTCCTAGAGCGCCCCTTCTCCATGAGCTAAGCCACACATTTAAAGATAATCCTTACAACAGATTTGGAAAAACCTTGCTTTAGAGAAGTCTGTACACAAGATATCATGCTTTGTTATAATACAGAGGGCCATGCTGAATAATGTTGTTAGCTTTTTCAAATAGAAAAATAATACTGTTAACCGAATACTGTAACTTAATTTAAAAAGACCCGGGAATGCAGGAAGATATTTAATAACTTCTGAACTCGGCAACTAATGCACATTTTGATTTAGTGCAAAGGAGTGAGTGTGGCTTGTGAAGAACAGCCATTCTGCCCACCAGCCTTAGAAGGAAAAACAACTAAGACAGGATGTGAATCGGAGTGCCCTGCTGGGTCATGTAACAGAAGTCTCCCCAAGACACCTGAGGGTCTCCAAGGAGGGAAATGCAGTTCAGCCCCTCCCTCTGACTGAAAGCATACAGAAGGTACTTAGCATGACACATGCCGGGCCAGTCCTTTCCACAAGCTACTGTTCGCAGTGGCATGGCCTTGACCATGACATTGACAAACTGCCCAGAGCCTTTCCAAAGAATAGCAGCTACTGCTTCTCCATCTACTGATTCTGGGGCAACATTATTTGACAATTGGTCTTTGTGGAACCGGGAAACCAGAAAGGGCCACCAGATGCCTCTTATTAAAGAGTCCCAGGAGATGGTAGCCAACGATCCAGCAAAATCTCACCCACCTGGTCTGTAAAGACCCCTGAAATCCCTCTACGGAGCACATAACTGTCATTCCTCGAATTCTCACCGCTCAGGAGGAGGAACCCAGCATGAACTCACGAAAAGTCTCCCAACACCAAACTTTTAGAAATGCACAAAAATAGTGTCGTGTGTGTGCGTGTGTGTGTGTGAGTGAGTGTGCGTGTGTGTGTGTATGAGAAAATCCTCAGAGAACAACGTGTGGTGAAGCCCACGATCTGAGGCTGTGACTACCAGGGAAATTCTGCTGCTCTCAGTAAGCTGGAGCTTGAGTAAAAACCACCCACAAGGGCAGGCCAGGAGGCCTTCAGGAATTGTTACTAAGAACCCCACATATACTTTAGGTGAAGACTCAGTAAAAGTATGAAATAGGAGGGAAAACTGTTCACACTGACAGAAGAGGACCTAAAATAGTTTTCACCTGGTTTAGCCTGGGCTCTGGTCAGGAAAATTAAAAATCTCCCGGAGATTCATATATACAACAGGCCTGAGGCCTAAATTTCAAGTCTAATCTAGGAATCCCAACTTCAAGAAGTCCACATTAAATGCAGTCTGAACTCCTGAGAAATCTGCAGCCCCAGAGAAGCCCAGACCAAAATAAATAAATAAATAAATAAATAAATAAATAAAATGCTTTTCTTCAGAGGCATGCCCTCTCCATAGCCCCAAAGTTTCACTGCAAATAAACTTGCACTAAAGATTTTCTTGCAAATCTTATGAAACATACTAGAAAACAACCCACCTCGGTACGAAGCAGTTTACACAGCAGGTAGCAGGAAGAAAGACTCATGAACTGGGCTCTCTGGGTGGCTCAGCAGGTTGAGCGCCTGGCTCTTGGTTTCGGCACCGGTCATGATTGCGGGGTTACGGGATTGAGCCCCACGTCAGGCTCTGTCTGGGCTCAGCAGTGGAGTCTGCTTGTCCTTCTCTCTGATCCTTCCCCCACTAATGTCACTCGCTCTACCACATAAATAAATAAATAAATAAATAAATAAATAAATTTATTTTAAAAAGCGAATACTCAAGGAACTACGAGACAATATAATGAGTTTGAACAACTAAGACATAAAAGAATTCACACACAAAAAAAAAACAGAAAAATCCCAGATCAATAGACTATTTAAAAAAAAGTCCTATTTAAAGAAAACAGAAGCTTAAATATTAAAAAATACAAAAATCGTAGTAAAAAATTAATTGAACGGGCTAAGCAGTCAATTAGAGCTGAAAAGAAGAGAAAACCAGTGAATCTGAATATTAATCTGAGAAAATGACTCTGAATTGAGCAGAAAATGAAAACAGACAAGAAAAAATATGAGAGTTTAATAGATACAGAAATTAAAATAAGAAAATGTAATGAATGGCTAATAAAAAGCTTTCCAACTGAGAGAGGACGGTTCCAGTCCAACGGGGACACAGGAGGCTCCCGAACCCACCTCCTCCCAGAGACACGCTGAATCTACGGCCACACACAGAACAATTCCCTGTGAAAGAAATGCAGACACCAGCTGAGCAACACCTACACGCTGAGTGAACAAGAGAAAGCCCACACTGAGTAGGAACAGGAGATACTCTCTCGCCTTAAACCTCACACCCAGCCCAGTGACATACAATCAGGAAGGAACTTAAATCCCAGCTTCACCCCGAGGAGAGAAGAAGGGTCTGGATCCCAACTTCTAAGACTTTCACCTGAGGAATGGGCCCACAACACCTAAACCTGAAAGCTTAGTGGCTTTGTGTCCCTGAGACCCACAAGACAATAGCACACAGAAATGGCTGTTAGCAGGTTCCCAGAGCACCATGCCCAGACCCCAGGGCCTAGAAGACAGACGTGCCCATCTTCTAGTCTTTACCTGAAAGAGGTCTATTTGCATGTCTTAGAAACTGAGCCTGAAGGTCAGGCATCATCATTTAACATACATCCAGGGGCCAATTGCAATCCTCTCCAGAGACAGGGGAGGCCACTGGGCACCTCTGTCCTGCCCACTCTAGGCCACTGGTACCTCCCTAAAAGGAGGTTATGGACATGTCTCACCCTCTGGCTACTAAGGCTATCACTCCTAAGATGCACCTCTTGACCCCCTGGCCATGGTGGCCAAAAGGACTTGAGTGTGTGGGTCCCACAGGACCGTAACAAACAAGAAACAATTCTCAACTACCTAACCCCCGCGCCAGGACTAGCTTCTAAAGAGCAAAGAAATTGATTGACAAAATAAAAACGCAATCTACAAAAAGGAAGAAAATATGTGCAAATCATATATTGGATAAGGGGCTAATAGTCAAACCATATAAAGAAGACTTAACACCTCAATAGCAAAAACAAACAATCCAATTAAAAAGATGGGCAGAAGAACTAAATAGACATTTTTTCCAAAGATGTGCAAATAGCCAACAAAGCCATGACAAGGAGCTCAACATCACTCATCATCAGGGACATGCAAACCGAAACCACAGAGCATCGGCGCCTCAGACTTGTTAGAAAAGTTCTCATCACAAAGAAATAGCAAGTATTGTTGAGAATGTGGAGAAAAGGGAGCCCGTGTTCGCTGTCAGTAGAAATATAAACTGATACAGCTAGCAGGGAAGACATTAGAGAGGCTCCTTACAAAATTAAAATTACAACTACCATATGATCTGGCAATTCCACTTCTAGGTATTTACCCCAAGAAAAGGAAACCCAGAATCTCAAAGCGATATCTGCAGGGTCATCATCATTGCAGCGCTCTTCCCAATAGCCGCAATACGGAAACACCGTGAGTGTCTGTCAGGGAACGGATGAATGAAGGAGTTATGATATATATGCACCATGAGATACTATTCAGTCTTGAGAAGGAAGGAAATCCTGCTATTTCAGTGACACAGATGGGCCTCGAGGGCATCATGAAGTGAAATAAGCAAGACAGACACAGACAAATATTGCTTGGAATCACTTATACGTGGATTCTTTTTTTTTTTTAAGATTTTATTTATTTATTTGACAGACAGAGCAATCACAAGTAGACAGCTGCAGGTGGGGTTGGGGGTGGGGGGAAGCAGGCTTCCTGCTGAGCGGAGAGCCCGATGTGGGGCTCGATCCCAGGGTCCTGGGATCATGACCTGAGCCAAAGGCAGAGGCTTAACCCGCTGAGCCACCCAGGTGTGCCTTATATGTGGATTCTTTAAAAAAAAAAAAAAAAAAAAAAAAAAAAAAGGAAGGAAGGAAGGAAGGAAGGGAGAACTGCATAGAAATAGAGTAGAAAAGTGGCTGCCAGGGGCCAGGGCATGGCTAAAGCAGGGAGACTTTAGTAAAAGGATACAGACTTTCAGCTCTCAGATGAACAGTCTAAGGACCTAATGTAAATCATGGTGACTACAGTTGATTTAAAAAAGGGAAAGACAATGGGAAAGAGGTAATTTTCAAAAGAGTAATCTTGGAGATTTTTCATTAAATAATAAAAGCATATGATTCCTCAAAAAAGACAAAATTCCTCATATTCGGCAGCACAAAATACACTACGTATGGATTTATTCTTCACAGAAAAAGAAGAAAGAGGAAGGAAGGAAGGAAGAAAGGATGATTCATTAAGGGAAAGGATATTAATTGTAATAAATAATGCAGATAACTTTCAGAGAAATGGCATTTAAACTAAATGGGAGGCTATCAAGTAGACTCAACAATGCATAAAGACAATGGAAAAATATCACCAATGTACCGATGAAGAAAAAAATCGGTTATATATCTGGGTACGGTGTATATCTTAACTAAACATTTGGCTTTGCAGATGTATGCAGTTGTCAAAATGCATTCCTTATACAGTTTAATTTTTGCCCTCAAATTACACTGCAACAAAGTGGGTTCTAGAAATCCCTACATGCTCACATTTCCAGGGACATCAGACAATGAGATGAAAAAGAATTCAACACATGAAGCACTGCTGCAGGATGAATTGTGTGCCCCCAAATTCATATGTTGAAGTCCTAACCCCAGCACCCCAGAATGCAGCTCTATTTAAATATGAGGACTTCCAAGGGCAACTGTGCTAAAATAAAGTGCCTTAGAATGAGCCCCCGTCCAATAATGACTGAGGTCACACAGAGGAAAGGTCATGTGAGCACAGAGAAGATGACATGCAAGCCAAGGACTGAGGCCTCCTGAGAAACCAAACCAGATGACACATTGATCTTGGCCTTCTGACCTCCGAAACTCTGAGCCAATGAGTTTCTGTTGTTTAAGCCACCAAGTCTGTGAAATTTCAGGCAGCCCTAGGAAACTAATACAACTACGTTGTTATTAAATAAAAAATCCTAAGTACATTTCAATAGAGACATAAAAATCACAAGATGAAGTTCCAATTCTTTACGTAACTTTAGAAAGACCATTATTATCAAAAGAGGTATAGAAGGATACTACCAAAAGTGACTACGGTATCTTTCTAGAAAACCATGATCATGACACATAGAGAGGCTTTCCTTTTAAAATCCAGGAACTTAGGGGTGCCTGGGTGGCTCAGTGGGTTAAAGCCTCTGCCTTCAGCTCAGGTCATGATCCTGTGGTCCCCTGGGATCGAGCCCTGCATTGGGATCTCTGCTCAGCAGGGAGCCTGCTTCCCCCGCCCCACGCCTCTCTGCCTGCTTGTGATCTCTATCAAATAAATAAGTAAAATCTTAAAAAAAAAAAATCCAGGAACTTATGAAGATTCTTACTATTACTACTTTTACTCAGTACTCTACTGTAGTTTCTAAACAGAAAAATAAAAAAATCATAAATATTGGAAATGAAAAAGGAAGACTCATTATTTGCATATGTTATAATTGCATATATGGGAAATCTTAACATATCTACAAACTTTTAGAACAAAAAACTCAGGTCAGCAAGTTTGATGACAGGAACATTGTAAAAAATCAATTGCGTTTCTGTAAAATAGCAACAACAACAAAAATAAATCTTTAAAAATTCAACTTTACAATAACAAATACAACTGTAATTTATCTAGGAAAACCTCTAGCAAAGATGTGCAGTATCTTTGTGGAATTTTAAATACAACAAGAAGTATATTAATGAAGATTCAATATTGGAAAGGTGTCAATCCTTCCCAGAATTGATCTCTAGAGCCAAAACAATTCTTTTCAGATGAAAACAAGTAATTTGTATTATTTTTTGCTGTTTCGGAGAAACTTGACAAATTGATTCTAAAATGTATGAGGGACACCTGGGTGGCTCTGTCAGTTGGGGGGAATGCAAGCTGGTGCAGCCACATTGGAAAAGTGTGGAGAATCCTCAAAAAATTAAAAATAGAGCTGCCCTATGACCCTGCAATTGCGCTACTGGGTATTTACCCCAAAGATACAGATGTAGTGAAAAGAAGGGCCATCTGTACCCCAATGTTCATAGCAGCAATGGCCACGGTCGCCAAACTGTGGAAAGAACCAAGATGCCCTTCAATGGACGAATGAATAAGGAAAATGTGGTCCATATACACTATGGAGTATTATGCCTCCATCAGAAAGGATGAATACCCAACTTTTGTATCAACAAGGACAGGACTGGAAGAGATTATGCTGAGTGAAATAAGTCAAGCAGAGAGAGTCAATTATCATATGGTTTCACTTACTTGTGGAGCATAAGGAATAATAACATGGAGGGCATTAGGAGAAGGAAGGGGAAAATGAATGGGGGGAAATCAGAGGGCGAGACAAACCATGAGAGACTATGGACCCTGGGAAACAAAATGAGGGTTTCAGAGGGAAGGGGGTGGGAGGTTGGGTGAGCCTGGTGGTGGGTATTAAGGAGGGCGTGCACTGCATGGAGCACTGGGTGTTACACACAAACAATGAACACCACAAAAACTAATGATGCACGATATGGTGATAACATAATATGATAATAACATTTTTTTTTAAATTTTAAAAAGCATCTGCCCTCGGCTCAGGTCATGATCTCCGGGTCCTGGGATGGAGTCCTGCGTTGGCGCTGAGACCCGCACCTCCCACTGAGCAGGGAGACTGCTTCTCCCTTTCCCTCTGCTTCTTCTCCTGTTTCTACTCTCTCTCCATGTCAAATAAACAAACAAAATCTTTAAAAATAATAATATAATAGGGGCACCTGGGTGGCTTAGTGGGTTAAGCCTCTGCCTTCAGCCAAGGTCATGATCCCAGGGTCCTGGGATCGAGCCCCGAGTTGGGCTCTCTGCTCAGCAGGGAGCCTGCTTCCCTTCCTCTCTCTCTGCCTGCCTCTCTGCCTACTTATGATCTCTGTCTGTCAAATAAATAAAGAAAATCTTTAAAATAATAATAATAATAATAATAATAATATAAATAATAATAAAATTATATGCAAATTGCAATGTCCAAAAATCGCCAAAATTCTTAAGGAAGAGTAACATTGGAAGGAGGGGCAGTATACCTAAGAGTCACATTATAAAACTGTAATAAATAAGAGAGTGACTCCCGAACATAGGATGACAAGCAGGACCCAAAAATGCTCAGAAGTGAAGCCCCATATTTTTCAAAACTTGCTAGAGGTTGATTTATCATTGCAAATCAGTGGGTAAGAAAGAACACCTCTTTCAATAATCTGCTCTGGGACAGCCGGTTATCCATGTGGAAAGGAAACAAAATGAAGTTAGATCCCTACTTTCAAACCATACACAAAACTAAATTCTAGGTACATTAAAGATATATATGTGCAAAGTATTACTATAGAATTTTTGGAAAATAATATGCATGAGTATCTTAAGTTTTCAAAATGGGAAAGGATTTTTTTATATAAGGCAAGAATGCATAAAACATTATGAAAGATTGAGTAATTTCTGTGCAACAAAATTCAAAATGAGCAAGATAGAAAAGAAATCACGAAGTGGAAGAATATGTTTACAATGTATGTAACCAAAAAAGAATAAGTATCAATATATTTAAGGAATTCCTTTAAATTAATGAGAAAAAAAAAAAGCATAATAAAAATATACCCCAAAAATGAATAACCATTTTACAGGAAAGCCAAATGATTATCAAGCCTATGGCAGGTTTCTTAGTCATCACAAAAATGCTAATTATAACAATAATAAAATACCGTTTTATGATTTTTAGGTTTGTCAATATTCAAATTTTGACAAGATTTTTAAAATATAAAGGTTTGGTAATACCAAGTGGCGACAAACATTGGAAGCAATCAGAACTCCCACAAACTACCGGTAGGACTATAATTTAGTATAACCTTTTTGGCAAAAAATCTGAATATGGAATTCCACGCCCATTTACAAGTCACTGAAGTCATGTTGATAAGAGCAACACAAATGTATGAATCCTTGCCACAGCAAGTGAGGCACAGAGGGGTTAAGTGACATTCCTAGGGTCACTCAACTAGTAAGCGGTAAAATCATGATTCAAATCGTGGAGTCTGAGTTCCGAGTCTCTACTCCACTGATGTGTAACGTACCTATCTGTAAGACACTCAGCAGCCATTAAAAAGAATTAGCCAGCTCTGTGTCTAATAATATTAAATGACCTCTAATATATACTGTTACACAAAGAATCAGTGCTTAGGAATGTAAAAAGTGGAACAGGATCTCCAGATAATATATGAGAACTAGTGAGTCTGAAAGATTTGTCAGCTACAAGGTCAATATGTAAAAATCATTTTTATTTCTAGACACCAGCAACAACTATGAAATTAAGTTTTAAAAAGGTATCATTTTATGTGCACACACAAAATAAAATACATAAGACTAAATCTAAAAGTACTCAATTACTGAAGGAAATGAATAAATCATAAATAAATGTGTGTGAATATATATATAAATATTAACCATGCAATAAAGGATTGATAAATTAGAGTATAGCAAAATTTAAAAATTCTATTCATCAAAGATGATTAAGATTAAAGATGATTAAAGATTTGTACTGATTAAAACAGTACAAATCAGACCGTGGAATAAGAGAAGACGTTTGCAACACATGTAACCAACAGACAACCTGGGTACAGAATATATAAATCATTGCTTCAAACCAATACAAAAAGATATATAACTCAATCATAAAATAGAAAAAATGTTATTATTTCACCAAAAAGATATACAAAGGAACATATGAAAATGTGCTCACTCTCATTAGTCATCTGGGGAATTTGAAGTAAAACTTGCTTGAGGCACCACTACACATTCATGACAATGGCTAAAATCAAGACAAGATTTACAACTAAGCTTTGGTGAGTGTGTGAGCTACTAGGAACTCTCGTGCTGTGCTGGGGGTACGTCGATTGCTACATTCACTTTGCAAAATGGCACTTACTGAAGTTAATTTAGGACCCAACATTTCCACTTCTAGTAGGTATCCAACAGCACTGCATCTCTGCATGCACCAAAGGACATTGTCCAAGTATCTACAAGTAGTTTTAGTCATAATTTTCTCAGGCTAAAAAACAAATCCGTCAATGCTGAAATGAACAAATAACTTGTCCATATAATGAAATCCCATACAGTAATGCAGTAAAAGGAACCGTAGCTACACACTTACAAGCATAACCTCAAAAAGATAATTTTGAGGGACGCCTGGGTGGCTCAGTTGGTTAAGCAGCTGCCTTCGGCTCAGGTCATGATCCCAGAGTCCTGGGATTGAGTCCCATATCGGGCTCCTTACTCCGCAGGGAGCCTGCTTCTCCCTCTGACTCTGCCTTCCACTCTGTCTGCCTGTGCTCGCTCTCACTCTCTCTCTCTCACAAATAAATAAAAATAAAATCTTTAAAAAAAAAAAAAAAAAGATAATTTTGAGCTCAAGCAGCCAGACCACAAAAGGATAGACACTGCATGATTCCAGTTGTACTAACTTAATAAACAGGCAAAAACAATTTTCTGTGATATCTGAAGTCATAAATGGAGAGAGATGTACACCCTGTTATTTCAGGGGTATGGGGGGTTGTGGTTTGGGGTTTGGGCCAAGTTCTATTTCTGGACTGGGGGCATGGCTACATCGGTCAGCTTTGCTAACTCTTTGGGTTGTACATGTATGTTGTACACTTTTATAAGTGCGTAACACGTCGATGAAGAAAGATTTTTTTGAAAATTCAAAAAAGCATGTGCATTTTAAATTATCTGCCTGCATGTACGTAGTTTATCTAGATGCCTTACTTAACGGATAATGATTATATCTGAGAATAGTGCAGAAGAAGGACAAGGCTTTCCAGTGTATTTGAAAATCTTCCCCACATTTACTAATCCACACTTTCCAGGACAAGATAAAAAACCTAAAACATGAAAAAAAAAAAAAAACCCCACAACCCTAAAACATGGTTCCCCATTCTCTCCAACCACCTTGGAGCTCTCCGGTATTTTACACACATCCCCTCTCTCCAGGAAGAACCAGAGTGGTGCCTGTTGCTTGTGTTGGAGAAACAGAATCAATTAAACGTAAATGAAATTTAATAGAATTAAAGAATTAAAGCAGAACGTCTTCTGACTCAGAAAACCTCCCACAAAGTAGAAGAGAAAGAACCCAGTTTTATTACTAAGCATTAAACCAGGATGTGATGTGAATTACACACCACCCTGTAGATGGCAAAGAAAGCAAGAAATCCCCCTTTTTATACTTCCAAGTGGATACAGTCCATTACACACACGTTCTCAAAATAAACAATCACTAGCCCTCAAGTAAGAGGACTTGACAAGACCATATGCCACACAGAGTTCATCTACCCATACAGTTGGGGTGACCATCTGTGTTAGTTAATTGGCTCTATCCAGAGGAAAAATAAACCACTAATATGTTTGTGAATGGGGCTAGCTTTGCATCTTGGAGAGAGGGACCCGCTGAAGTCAGGCTCCGAGCTTCCCACAGACACTGCAGCAAGGGGCACCTGCTTCCTTCATAATTTCATTCTAACAATACAGCTCCTAGGTCCTAGAGAAATATAATCCTGGGTTGTAAAGCTGGCCAGACTCTTATTTAGCTTTTCAAAATATTTATATACATTCTAAAGAGCCCTAGAAGGAACTTGAAAGTTTTTGAAAGCACGTGCTTTATGAAAAGGGGAGGGGAAAGTCACTTCTCTTACTCTCCGCCCAGAGACTAGATCTCTTATTTTAATATGTATTTGCCCTTACACTTGCCTCCTCAAAACCTAATGAATGAAGAGAGAAGCCATCATCGGGAATATATTTGATACGTTTTGAATTTTTGTGCCTCATCAGAGATTCACTGTGGAGTCACGTAGTTCTATGTACACATCTATATGCACAAATATGGAAATTATGCATTTTTTTAAAAGAGACAACTAAAAGAGAAATGTTAATGTGGTCCAGAGACAGAGAGGGTTAAAAAAAAATTGCATTTAATTGTTTCCGGTGTACTAGCTATAAATATCCCGACGATTTTTCCCATTCACACGGCAATACTGAACGAGGCTTAATTCCTCGTGGCAATTCGGAAGCAAATTAATACTTGTTAATTCGACAAAGCCCTGTAATGAGCTACAAGGTTGGAGGGAGATGCAGGTTCTGATTTGTGGCAGCAAGAGTACCTCCAATTTCGTCATCACTGTATTTAAATACCATTTTAATATTTTGAAACTCAGCATCTCCATTTTAAAAATACAGTAAGTCTAATTGCTAGCCTCATCAGGGTCTTACCTGGTTGATTAAACCTTACTGAAAGGTCTAGTGGGGGATTTTCAAGCTGCTCGGTTGTCTAATAAGCTTGTATTAAGTGATTCCCCTCACTCGCAATACAAGCAATTCAGACACGTCAGGGACCTAGTTAGGGGAGAGTATTAAAAAGTGTCTGGTGCGATTCTTAATTAAAAGAAAAAAAATCTGTGATACAGTAAAAATAGAAATAATTTGTTTAAAAGACTGCTACTCTTACTTCACTCCAAAACCAATGATGTATGCATGAAATTTGAATATTTTTATGCCTAGGCATTTTATTAATTTTCAAATAAATATAAATCACTCTGTTAAATATAGCTCTTTACTTAATCAGGGGGAACCTAAACCCTGACAAAACTGAGTGAAAAAAGGAAGACTGTGAAACTTTTTCTTTCTTCATCTACGATGGCATTGGAACAATTTTTTTTAAAAAATGAAGAACACCATACAATGTAGCTATCCATAGCAATATATTCCAAAATCTTAAAACCCTTTAATAGGAAATTCTTTCTTATAAAATCAAATTATATTATGCCAAATTAAATACATTTAAATTAGGGCGCCTGGGTGGCTCAGTGGGTTAAGGGTCTGCCTTCGGCTCGGGTCATGATCTCAGGGTCCTGGGATCGAGCCCTGCATTGGGCTCGCTGCTCAGTGGGGAGCCTGCTTCCCCCCTCTCTCTGCTGCCTGTGATCTCTCTCTCTCTCTGTCAAATAAATAAATACAATCTTTTTAAAAATAAATAAATAAATTTAAATTGATTCGTGATTTCTCACATGGATTATCCCAATATACCCCTCACTCCGTACCCATCTAAATCCTACACATCCTAACAAAGTCAGATTAAATCTCATTTCTTTCTAAATAGGTTGTTTCGGGCACCTGGGTGGCTCAGTGGGTTAAGCCGCTGCCTTCGGCTCGGGTCATGATCTCAGGGTCCTGGGATCGAGTCCCGCATCGGGCTCTCTGCTCAGCAGGGAGTCTGCTTCCTCCTCTCTCTCTCTCTCTGCCTGCCTCTCTGCCTACTTGTGATCTCTCTCTGTCAAATAAATAAATAAAATCTTTAAAAATAAATAAATAAATAAATAAATAAATAATAGGTTGTTTCATGTGTCCCAAACCCACTGACTGCATGCCCTGAAGTAACACTCAATGATGAGCCCGAACCTCAGTTCAGTAATCGTGGCTTCATAGTTCTATTACTGTCTTACTTTCCAGAATAGATTATAAATTCCTGGAAGCCTTTCCTTGATCATCTATTCACAGGTAAACTATTTCCAATTGATTTATTCCTTTCAACATCACTATGACATTCTTATGAAACCTCTGAAATCCTCTGCATTCCTCTTACGTTTGACTCTAATACCATTCTCAGAAATGCTTCTCTCTCTACTGACTGTAATTTCACACATTTCCAGAATAGGAGCAGACATGAGCGTCCAATTAAGCTTCTGAATTCCATCCCATCTTCGCTTGCACAGGTATTTAGCCGTTTCTCCCGTATCAGTTTTCTCGGGGTTTATCCATTTGTCTGCTTGCTTGTGCACCTGATGCGCTTGTTTTGCCTTCCCAAGAGTATCCGCTCTTGGTAACTCTCACTTATTACCTTCGTGGTTCCAGTTCCAATTATCCGGGGTCCTTTTGTAATCATTCTATTCACTAAAATTCATCTCTCACAGAGTAGCCAAGGGCAGAGTTCAAACTGGTCAACCCAATAAAACACAAAGGACCAGGATCAGAGTAAAGGCATATTTAATTCTAAAGGCATATTTAATTCTAAAGGAATTCAAGGGAAATATTAGCAAAGATCTATAACCTGCCATTGTGGAAGGTGATTATTGCAGGGTGCTGAAATTGCCCTGCGAATTATCAGCCACACCTGAGCCCTGCCCCCTCTGACTGGCAAAATGAGGGCTCAGGCATGGACAGATTGCCGCCCGCATCTCTGCAAACAGTAGGATCTGGCCAAGCTCAAGATCTCTGTTCCCCTGACCCTGTTAACTTACAGGAACTGAGTATGGTCTGGATTCCCTAAGCTTCTCTCTGAATACCATCGTCCCTCCACTCCTCACTACAAGCTTCCCCTGAAAATCAGGTTTCCCTCTGGGTCTCTTTAGGAAGGTCTTACGTGAGTCTTATTTTGGGAATGTGATGCTGCAAATGGGGAGATAAAGATCTTTTTGACCATCATTAGGGATCCAGTGTTGCACCCAAGACCACCACCGCCACCACCATTAGCACCATCTGTGCCCAACCACCTGCTATTTGAAGGGTTAAGTAGCCACAGGGGAGAGCTGGCGCAGAGGCATCGGAAAGGCTTTGCTGTCATCTCTCTTCTGTGTCCTCCTATACAAATTTTACTTTGAAAAACGAAAGATAATTTATCCACGTCTTTAAACTTCCCTGACACCAAACACCTATCAGACCTGGAGCAGTTCACATAAGATTTAGCCAATCTGTCTGTTTTAATTCTTCTTGCCAGTCTCTTCCTCGTTTTTATCCATTTCACTTTATATTTTTATCGATTTTTTTTATCATTCAGTTTTGGTTTTTGTATTTGCTCCACGGCACGTGGCCCATGAGTTTGTTAAACTTCTTCGTCAAATACCCAATACTGGGCTTCTTGATGGGCTAAAATTACTTTGACCAGAATGACAGTAAGGGCGGGCTAGCATTCCATTTATTCAATGTCGGTTATATGACCAGTCGTCAAGGCCACAGGGGCCACCGGGAATCACCCCATCTACAAAGGACGTCCCAGCCCGGCGCTCCTCTCGGACCCACAGACAAGTCATTCCAGGTACACAGCTCAATGGCAAACACACACTGCGGGCGGGGTGATGACGCAAAACCATCTGCCAAAACAAACTGAGAGGATCTCAGGGAATGTCCTAGAAAAGGTGGTATTTCAATTGAGCCTCAATCAATGAGAGCAGAACAGGACAGGTTAGGTATTTCAGGAATAGAGGAATGGGTAAAGAAAAGTTGAGTAGTGGTAAGCACCCGTTTTGTATGACTGACGAATGCACCTCAAAATTCTGATGCTTTTGCCGAACTGTTTTTATTTCTTTAAATATTTTAATTTTTTTATTTGTTTATTTGAGAGAGAGCACAAGCAGGAGCAGGGTGGGAGAGGGGCAGAGGGAGAGGGAGAAGCAGGCTCCCCACTGAGCAGAGAGCCCGATGTGGGGCTCCATCCCAGGACCCTGAGATCATGACCTGAGCCGAAGGCAGGTGCTTAATCGACTGAGCCACCCAGGCGGCCCTGAACTGTTTTTATCTACCATTGTATTTCAGCAAAAGAATACCTCCCCCAAAAGAAATGGTTAAACGAGGAGGGTTCTCCTGCTGATTTAGTACATCCTAAGTCAATAAAATCACTGTCTGGAGGCTGGCTGGTCTGGGATGGCCTCATCCACATTCTGGAGGCAGCGAGTGTGCCTCGGTTCTCACAGGGTCTCCACCCTCCAGCCGCTCCGACAGCCAAGCCCGCTGACCACGGGACACCTGAGAGCAGCTCGGCAGAGATCACATAGGTTCAAATCGGAACTGCACACCTGATCTTCCTAAAGTAGCTATCCTACAGCGTTACAATAAATTCCCTTTTTTCCTCTTAAAAAAATTATCAGTTATGAGACAGATAAGTAAATTGGTAAAACAAACAAACTTTAAGAAACCTGTGTTAACTCTGGAAACATTCTCTGCTTAGCATTTAGTTTATAGTATTATCAGTGAACACATCCAAAATCATTTTAAAGATAAATTATGTTTTGTCTAAAACCCGGTACCTCCTCGAATCACTTGTCCTACAAAGTGAACCAAGGCCCATGCTTGTTTCTTTCTCCTTGTAAGAGACAACTCGCCTGAATTTGATTTGTATGTCGATGAAACATTCAACATGCTAATTTACTGGTTAATATTCCCCTTTGGCACGTACCAGCAAAGGATAATTGGCAGTAATGTGATTTCAACTTACTTGAATTTGTAGCTGTTAATTGAACCTTCACTTTTAGTAACTCTGCATCACAGCGTAGAAAGAAACCGCATTCACGTAAGATGCTCCCCAAACTCCCTCTGTACAGAGAACATCAGGACAGGAAACTTTCTGTGTCCTCCCCCCCATCTGGAATCCAGGGAATCAACTCTAAATAACCTCTAGCATTATCTTCTAATCTCATGATTTGATGATTATGGAATGGGCTACTTATCTATTTATCTCTCAAAGAAAGGCGAGCATAGCTCGGGCGAGGAGGAGTCATTAATCCAAGGAGGGGACTTTGAACTAATTTCAGTGAGGGATGAAGATAGTCAAGAGGTGATTTTAAATTGTAATGATGAAGAAAGCAATCAGCTGATGCAGATTTTAGAAGTTGTACCAGGAACAATAATGAGAAAAGAGGATACTTAATCACATTCACAAAAGAATTATAGGAATACATAATTAAAGCAATGATAATGAGTAATAAAACTCTTGGCGAGACATCTTTCAAATATCACTAAAAGTAGAGTAAGAAGCAAAAAAAGACATTGTCTTTTGTGTTAGTGACAGAGATTCTGCATGAAGTTCAAGCAGGCAATTATTAAAGTGAGAAAATCTTAGGGCTCCATGTCAACAGCCGTTGGGTACGTGGGAAGGGGTTGAACAAATTTGTAGGGTGTGCACTGTAGGAGACAAAAAGAAAAACAAACCCAAGGAGATAATTGAGTACTTTATTTTTTAAAAGACTTATTTATTTATGAGAGAGAGAGAAAGAGAGAGAGAGAGAGCGCGTGCAAGCAGGAGAGACAGAGGGAGAGAGACAGAGACTCTCACGCAGACTGACATCGGGATCCCACCACCCTGAGATCATGATCTGAGCAGAAACCAGGAGTCGGATCCTCAACTGACAGTGTCATTCCAGTGCCCCAATTTAGTATCTTAATATATTCTAATAATAGAGGAGAAGCGACAGGATTTTATACATGAAACAGGAAAAATTATGGGAAATTCAACCGTCTTTCAAAACTACAAATGTTAGCACAAACAACACAAAAAAATCTCATGAATTAGAAGGGTTAGGGGAGCTCGTAAGTGAGTAAAGATCATTCCATTCAAAAAGAAATGAGGACAAATTAAAAACAAGGTTTATAAACATCGAGAGAGCAAGTGTAGTGGAGTAATGTATATAATAAATAGCAAAATGCAGGGTAGTTAGAATTATAAATACAGCACTGTAAGACAGAGCACATTATCACACACACACAGACACACACACACACACACACGTATTTATATATGTATAGATCAGTAAGCAAATTTATTCCATCATTCCTGATGACCTATATATGTGTGTGGGGGGGTGAATTTTGAATACTTTTTAAAATCAGTTTTAATATCTTGTTGGTTCTCTCATTAATCAATAGGTCAAATATTTTTGTTTTCTCTTTAAATTTGTGTGATAACAATACATCTCTAAACTATCTTAACTTATCCTTTAAATATCTATAATACATATATAAATGTACAAAGTAACAACATGCAAGAGAAACGCCATTCTCGTATGTATGACTACATATGCACGCATGTAGGAAATATGTGAAGTATGTGATAGGTACATACAATAAATATTGCACATCTAAATGAGAATTAAAACTCAGAGTGCACACCAGTTGCCACAAACTGTTTTAAATGCTTTAGATATATTAACTCATTTAATCCTTGCAGTTACCCTATAAAGTGGGTATAAGGTAGGGCCCACTACGGCTCCATTTTACAAATGGGGAAACGGAAACGCAGTAACGAACATGCTCGTGCAAACAGAAAGTGTCAACGCTAAGACTGTGCCCGGGACACGCGGCTTCAGGGGCTGACGCTAACCCTCACGATCCGCTACCGCTCTCCATTGCTTGTGCCTAAGCTGACAAAACTGCCTTCAGAGGAACTGGACAAACATTAAGTAAATAAGATAGAAAACCTATCCCAGACTTGACGTTGTATTTTCCTTCCTCTTCCCAAAGGGAGTAAGAGGGACACAGACCTCCCATAAATTCCCACACTGATGGCAAATCAAGTGTGAACAGGGGCTTACCAGGCGAAGGACCGCTTAGTCAAGCTGCAGGCTTTCAAGTAATCCAGACGTGATGGAGTCTACCCTAGAGCTCTCTGAAACTACTGATTCAATCTCAGCGCCATTACCTACTACACTTAAAGACTCACCGAGGAACGATTAGATCCCAGCTGTCTGAGCCAATGCAAACATATCACCCACTTTACAAAAATAAATAAATGAATAATGATATCTTCAGGAATTATCAATGAGTAAGCCCAAGGAAAGCTCTGGAAAGGTTCTACAGCAGTAAATGAGGGAATCAATGGCCAAGACCGCTACAATTACAGGCTAACGAGGAGGGATGAAGACAGATGTATCAAAATAGCTAACAGCTCCCCAACGGGCTAGCTTCCTCCTCCTTTGAAGCAAAAACGGAGTCTGCAAACTGTGGTGTTAAGGAGGACAGGTGGAGAAAATATGGCTGAAATGTTCAACTCTACTGATGTTCTCAACATTTTCATATACCAGGGTCCCTGACCAATGCCATCCATATATACACATATATATGTATGTGTGTGTATATATATATATGTTTTTTTCACCTTCCTGTTTATATTTGTACACCAACATAACGAGCCCTGAATGTAAGCAACCTAGAAGTGGCCCGATCTGCCAGTGCAGGCTAGCATTACTCTTGTGCCCCGCACTCAGCAAGGCCCTCGTGAGAGCAATACCTAACTGGGGACAGAGGCAGAAAATGGATATAACAAGCTCCAGCTCTAGGGCCTTCCATGTGACCCCACCCCTCATCCAACGTGTGCCTCTATATCTCCCCAAACAATGGAAAAATTTGCCCTTTATTTCAAGTGGAGCTCTTCTGTTGTCAATTTTTTCTGTACCAACCAGGTTTTTTTGTTCAGTTTCCTTCCCAGCTCCTACCTGCCCAAAGACTTTGGTTCCACCCCACTGATTCTTACAGAAACGCAGCACCCCCTTGTTGAACAACGTGTTACATTTGTGCAGCAACCAAAGCTGCTCGGTTCTAAAGAGAAAGCCTGTTAGGAACATCTCTTTCTACAATCCATCCAGGCTGGTCGGAGGCTGTGGGAGCATAGCAATGACACCGCTGATATCATTGTGCCTAAAGCAAATGATTAAAAGCCCATCAATAAGAATTGGGAAAAACTGAGAATCAGAGGTTCCTTTTTTCCCCTGTTCTGAGAGTTCAGTTTTACTGATTCTTTTTTGATGTGCTGAAACTTTTTTGAATGTGTTCTTCTGCTTCCATTGTCTATAAAATAAAATGCTTTCATCAAGACTTATTAATTCATGTCTCCTTAAGAATATTACATTTCCAAATTATCTATGCACTGCTATACATTATCTTTAATTTTTATTATTTACATTTGCCTGGATTTTATTTTGGGAAAGGCAACAAATGAATGGAGTCAGTCTAAACACCTTACTAATCCAGAGTCATTTCTCTTTTCAAGTCCATATCCTTAAATCAGATGAGAACTACCCAAGGTTATCAAAAAACACAACCAAAATTTATGATTGTAAGTGGTTCACCTATATTGATTCAGTCAAAACTCAAAAGGTAGTTAAGATTATAGCCCTA
Source organism: Mustela nivalis (assembly GCF_964662115.1). Classification (NCBI taxonomy): domain Eukaryota; kingdom Metazoa; phylum Chordata; class Mammalia; order Carnivora; family Mustelidae; genus Mustela; species Mustela nivalis. Next base: position 33,197,577 of record NC_139039.1, read on the forward strand.
TATTAAAGATAAAAATCCTGAAGCCTAGAGATTTTAAGCAAATTGCCCAAGGTTACTCAAGTGGTAACTGACAGAGGCAGAATTCAAATCCGAGTTCCGACAGCTCTGCATCCATGAAGGTATGAATTCTTTAAGAGAGACAAATCTCTTCTTAAAGGAATTTATCAATTGAGTGGTTATACACGGAACATGTAGAAACATGATGGTCATTTTTTCAATAACAGCACTTTTAAAACATGTAAAGTGATCTTTTTAATGGTCCAAAAACCTAATAATAAAGTATGTCTCAGTAAGGAAATTTCTGTAGCTGGTAAGCTGATTTGTCCATTCATCTATTCAACATTACTTATTGAGTGATTACCATGTGCAAGTCCCTCAGAAGGAACACAGAAGCCTACAGATCAGTAGGGAACAAAACCAAACAAACAAGAGAGCACAGAGGGGAACAGCTCTAAGAACAGATGTACACGATGTTCCCCATGCAGGGGAGAGAGACATGAACTTGCTGGGCGCAGGGGTAGGAGGTCAAGGCAGGTCTTAGTGAAAGATGATATATAAAATGCATAATAAAAGGCAAACTGGAATGCCAATAGAATTCAAAAGAAAAAAGAGTAGGATGTAAAGGAATGCATTTAAGGAAATGCTAAGTCCCTATAACATGGAAAAATAATGTGCTTAGGAACCTGAAATTAGTGACATGCAAGTGTGTAATTTTCTTCTGTCTTATTTCTGTGCTGGTAAAAGAATAAAAAGCTTCTATCCAAACCATACGGTGTGGTTGTGAAAAGTGCTGGTTCCTCAGGGACTCTTAAATCTACTGCTTTAGAATCTCTTGTAAGGACACCCAGAAACCTGCCCATTGAACGAGCTCCAGGCATGGCCTTATGCATGAGGAACGCCATGCATAATGACCACCATTTACGCCAGAACGTTGTCAGAGATGTGACCAGACTCTATGTCAATCGTCTCTGTTCTGTGGAACGGCATCTCAGATTTAGGGTAACGCTGCCTCCACATTGGCCCTGGGGACCAAGTTAGTGTCAAGGGACACATGCCTATTTTGAGCAAATTGGTCTGCTGGGTGGAACTTGTCATGCTTATTATTTGTGATTCTAATTGGAAAACATCTATAGAAAAGAAAACAATAAATCTAACACTAACAGTTAATAATATATTGTTCTTTATGATAATTATTAGATAATACAGGCACTAGAGGCTTAAGGCTTCTCTTCCATTGTGAGAATAAAATCTCACATTGGATATCATGGGTTACACGGGCTATTACACACAGGAAGTTCCTAGGTTTTGCCCTATTATTCAGCTTAATTTTTAACTAGTGATCAGACACCAGCCTGGAATAAGTTTGTTGAGAAAGCAGAAAAACAAATCAAATTGAGTATTTGATAAGAATGATTGCATGCTAAAATTTTTATTTTCTTTTAGGATCAATATGGTGCAACAGAGTTCAAGTAAAAGAGAATTATAGCGAAGTATTTTTGATGTCTTCAAATATAATCATACTTGGATTAAAGTTAAGATAGATGTTCCGAAATACAGTACCATGTGAGAAAATACAGAGTCAAGAAAGGGAATAGTCCATGTTATCACGATGTTCTTAGTAAAAGTGTTCACCTAGTCCCCATATTGCAAAGGGTTTGTGTTAAGAGGCAGAGCAGCAGTGGTGTTCTAGAATGTTCTAGAGTGGCTCAGAACAAAATATGTGGGGATTTTGAAAACCCTTGATCATCAAAACAGGGAGGAGTATTCACTCACAGAAAATCATGGCTTTATGGTTTTGGGGTTTTTTTTTGGGGGGGGGTGCGGTTGTTTGTTTGGTTGGTTTGGTTTGGTTTTGCTTTGCTCTTAAACAGCCAGTTCTCAGGACACCAGAGGCACAAGACTTAGCTTCAATCTGTTCTCTGCAATCACAATCTGTGTGACTCAGGTAACCTCTCTGAACTGCACGTTCTTTTCCCAAGTAGGGATAAAGTTACTGGCTTTTATACAGAATTGACTTTATATAAACTAATGTTTGGTTAAAGCATGTAAGCATTGCAAAATGACTTCTAGTACGTCATGCTGGCCTTGTCAGCTGGGCCCCTTGTATTTAATTTTTTATTTATATTTTATTAATATATTTATTGTATTTTCATATCCTGCTGTTTGAAATTTGCAGGTCCTTTATCAAGAACTTTTCAGAGGAAAAGCTAATTCCTTCAAAGGACTGTTTTGAATGTCAAGCATCTGATACAATTATAAAATAAGACATTCTGAAGAAAAATTCATTCAAAGAGGAAAGTTTCAAAAAGGCAACAATTTTTTTTAAAGCTTGCCTGCAAACAAACCAAGAAAATTATTTTATTTATTTTTTGAAGGTCCCATCTTTTTTTTTAAGTTTTTACTGAAATTCTAATTAGTGAACATATAGCGTAATACTAGTTTCAGCTGTACAATTTAGTATGTAAGTGATGTAAATGATTTTAAAATGTTTTAGTTACAAAAGGAACCAAATGTGAATGCTTTTTTTTTTTTTAAAGATTTTACTTATTTATTTGACAGAGAGAGATCACAAGCAGGCAGAGAGGCAGGCAGAGAGAGAGAGGGGGGGGGAAACAGGCTCCCTGCTGAGCAGAGAGCCCGATGTGAGACTCGATCCCAGGACCCCGACATCATGACCCGAGCCGAAGGCAGTGGCCTAACCCACTGAGCCACCCAGGCGCCCCCATGAATGCTTATTCTTTATTTCCCCTAAGAAAATACACCTTCTTTGCTTGGTAGTGCGATTATAACACCAAGCTGTCCTGTTATTTCATCGGTAGGTACATTCTTGAGAACATAAACTTGAGAGCAAATGACGGTGATGATGTTTTCAGAGGTACAAGGGTGGTCATCACAGCTCTGCGCTCGCAGACACAAATGCATGACTAGATATCCAAAAACCGAATCTACAGTATCAAGAAGGAAACAAAGGTATCTCAAGATAACCTCCTTTCAGGGCACCTGGGTGGCTCAGTTGGTTGAGCAACTGCCTTCGGCTCAGGTCATGATTCGAGTCGCTAGATCGAGTCCCACATCCGGCTCCCAGCTCCAAGGGGAGTCTGCTTCTCCCTCTGACCTTCTCCCCTCTCATGCGCTCTCTCACTGTCTCTCTCTCTCAAAAAAAAAAAAAAAAAGATACCTCCTTTCACACTAAAAAGTCAATCAGCAGCCCTTTCCAATAGAACTTTCTGTGAGGACAGAAAGGTTTGAGACCCCTGGTCTTCCACGAAGCAGCCGGCAGCCCACTGAAAGCTGCTGAGCTCTGGAAATGTGACCAGTCAAAATGAAGAAATTAACTTTTTTTTTTTTAATTAAAATTCACTTCAATTTAAACCTAAAATCTACATGTGGATAGTGGCTACCAAAACAAAAGTACAGAATAGACATTTTGAATATGCTCTTCCTCAGGGGTGTGTGTGTGTGTGTGTGTGTGTGTGTGTGTAGAGAGATATTTGTGAGGACAAAATAGTGGAAGCGTTTATATAACAGCCTACAAACTTTACATCTCTTCCTCATTTTAAGGGTGTGAGAATCATGAGTCACATCTCTTGAAGTGCCTTATTTCATGTCCTGTTATGTTGCAAAGCTATGAAAAGATATTACCTTTCAGGCTTAACAAGTAGCTTAATAGATGTTGTACTTGTCGTAGAATGAATTGCCTGAGGTAAACAGATAGTAAACAAATAGTATAATATGTATTTTCTCAACAAATATTAAATAATATTTGTGTTCCCAAAACATTGTTGGGTGGAATGATTGAAGGAGCCAGTAACTTTTAATAAACCATTTTTAGACTCCGCCATTTATAATTCGCTTTCCTTTTATGTGATAAGGAGAAGTTATTTCTTCTCCCACCTCTATTACTCTTTTCTCTCCTTCATGTTTTCATAACAGATACCATATTTACAATTAAAATGAATGAAGTTTTTCACACAATTTTTAGTCTAAAGATTCAAAATTTTACTCTTTAAACTGGCGGTACCACCAGTAAAAGTAAGTAACTTTTAAGTTGATTTCTTTCATACTTACAACTATGTTGGCTTTACACTAAATGATGTGTACCAAGATACAAGATACCTAAATGAATGTATTCTTTTAAAATCCTTATATCTGTTTTTTTTTAAAAGAACACTTTTTTTTAAAAAAAAATCAAATGTCAATATGTCATTAATATTAAGAGAAATGAGGTTAGCACGGTTTAATATATGATGGGAGTTTTTTTCCTTGACATTTAACCCATCATATTAAAAGCTTCTTCAAAGGCAAGAAATATCAGCTTGTCACCTGGAGATCGAAATTGAGCTGCTCTGAGACAAACTGCTGTTTCTTCCCCATGATGAAATTCATAGAATGGACAAAAATGTCAGGATAAAAATAGGCCACCTTGGGTGGGGGGACCATCAGGAAAAGAAGGATCATTATTGTTATAATTACAACTAAAAATCATTTAAAATCAGTTATTTTTCTCTCATAGCACGTGAAAGACTCCTAGCACCTGGATTTATATTATTAAATACTTAGTTGAGAATAAAATGCGATCAAACTATGTTTATGCTAGTCTGTGGATGTCACTTTGAATACAAGCTGAACCGTGGATAAGAAGGCATTTTAAAGAACAGCAAATATTTTAATTCATAATATACAAAGGACATACCACAAGCTGGCATTTTGAAATTCTGGGATGATTAAAAAAAAAAGATATATATCAATATTAAATCTTGCAAGATGTTGGAGGGCTGGATGCCAAAATATGCACATCTTCTAAGGAAAATCTCTGATAATTCAAGAAGGACAGAACTGTAAATGAATCCACTCGTAAGAATCAACAAGTTGCACTTTTCCTGCAATTTAAAAAGTATCTTGAACAAATGCCATAGAACAGAAGCACGGAGCTCAAGATGAAACCTCTCGTTGCCCCCAAAGAAGGCTTAGCACAGTGAAATATCAGATTTTCCTGTATCTGGGACACGGAAGAACACACGTTTATACAGATTTTGTTAAATGCCATTATTCGCCACTGACCACTCCATATTAGTTAACTGCTCAGGTTTTAATGTTACATATGGAGAAAACTCTTGGCTACTTTCACGGATAGTTAATCCTGTAGATTATATGACACTGTTACCTCATGAGATTTTAATCCCTGTCAAATGGCTATGATCATCAGTCATATTCAGATTTTATTTAAGAACTGTAATATTCCCTTTCTATAAATCCTTTTCAATTATTTAGGGACGTGTTTTCTAGTCTCCCTTATCTTTATTCTCCATTGCTTTTCCAATCGATAGTTCTTCCAGTTAATCAATAATGCAGAGAAAGAAGTCCCAGTCAGATATGGGCCAAAAGCCAGTGTGACTTTAAAGTAAATAAATAACTATCAGAATGTGTGTATGCCTGGTTTATCAGATTGGCCTGGTTCATTAATTTTGTAAGATTGAGATTTCACCAATAAAACAGGGAAGGAGGGGAGAGACAGCTAACTGGGTTAGTTGGGCTCACGCATAAAATCTGTTATACTAGGGATAACATCCAAACTGTGTTAGTCACCAAGCCCTCAGAAACAAAAAAAGTAAAGTGCAATTCTGTACAAATTACACCGAGACTTGGTATGTTTTACTCTCCCAAATACTGGCTGGTAGTAGAGGTACAGAATGTCAGACCTGTCAGTTTTCCAATTTACAATGACAGAAATGTGTTCTATATTCTTTGTGTGTTTGATGGCATTGTCAAGACCCATAAAGAAAAGACTTTTATGAAAGTTATCCATACCGTGATCAAAAAAGCAGAACATTTAAAAACCTAGCATGCCGAAAAATTTTTAGGAATAACACTGAACATTCTACTCAGCTTTGTATGGAGACTTCAAAAAAAAAAGATTTATTAAAGAATATGTCTGTACAATACACTGTCCTTATGTATTACACTATAATTTAACATGATGCTTGATTTTTACCACAGATTCAAATAACTAAATTAAACATTTGACACAAATCATGTTTTCACTTTTCCCAGTCAACATTAGGTTTTGAAAACTGGACATATTGTGAGTCAACCACAGCATGTGACCAACACATTTGCTTCTTTTCACTCATTATAGGAATTATAATAAAATACCTAAGTTACTCTACTTCTCTTCTTCCACAAAAATAATCAAGTATGACCCTGCTTAGAAGTGAGGACTAGATTTTCTGGGGTGTAATAACAAATACTAGATTGTTAAAGAGTTAGATATAAGCATTCATAAATTCACTGCTATGAACTTCCTTCCAGAAGGGCTGTACCAGGCTATGTTGCCACAAGCGATGGAGGACACTATCACTATCATTCCTCCTCATTCTTGTCAACCCTCGGTCGTATCTTTCTCCTGAGGTGAATCCCACCAGTGTAAAATAGTATTTCACTTTTGTTTTAGTATGCGTTTGTCTGATTATTATAGAGGCTGGGTACCTTTCACATAATTAGCATAATTTTGTGCCTTTTTATAGTTTGCCAATTTGCTTCCTAATTTCTTCATCCTTTTTGGTTGCTTGGATTATAGTTTTAGTCTAGTTTCAATATTAAACCCTTTGCAAACCTCTTCACCCAATCTGTCATCCAAATGTTAATTCTTCCTGTGATACTGCTCACTGAACAAAACTTCTCAATGTTTATGTAGACAAATCCATACGCATTGTGCCTTTAGGGCTCTGTGAAGAACTTTCTCCTCACAGTTTTTATAGTTTTAGTCGTTACATTTCTCTCACTCATCAGTCTGGAGTTGACCACTGTGTGTGGTGTGAATGAGGAGTGGACGTGATTCCTCTACTGTGTAGTCTGTTTTCCCAAATAATGTCCAGTCCAGCCTTTCCCACTGGATGTGGGACCACTTTCCCATTATCTAGTTACCAAACCAAGGGGTCTGTTTTGAACCCTATTTTGTTACATTAGTCTTTTTGCTATTTTCTACAATAACATTAATCATGCTTATTACTTAGACTTTGAAGCACAATATCTCTTAGGAGGTATTTTACTTCTTTTTTTTTTTAACCAACTGAGCTTTTCATAGATATTTATGTATGTATGCCCAATTCTTCAAAATTCATTTTTATGGGAAGCACCCTGAACTTACAAGTTATTGTAGAAAGTAAGCCTTTATATTATTAAAGACATACTATGTCTCTACATTTATTCACATCCGCTTTTATTTCCTTCACTACAATTTTAAAATTTCTGTTATAAGGGTTTTTCAAATTCTTTCCCAGATAAATTTCTATGTCCTTTTAATTTTTGTCCTTTTAATTTTAAAAATTTTAAACTTTTTAATTTTAATTATTTTGTCCAATAATTTTATATTACATTTTGAAAGAAGTCATTACTGATTTAGATGAATGCCTAAAAACTGAATGAGTTGACCTCATGTTCAGCAAACTTACTCAGATCTCTTATGAATTTATCATTTGTTAATTCTGCTGGGATTTCTGTGGAGATCATGTCTATGAAATGATAGAGTTTTATACTTTTTTATTATTTTTCTCAAAATGTGTCAAAATCTACATTTATAAGACTCTAAAGAATTATGCCTAATCTCTAGCAATTCATTGAACTATAGTAATGAAAAGTGGACACCCTTGATTTGCTCCTGACCAAAGATAATGTTGAAAATTAATCTTTAAATATGACATTTACTATAATTATAGTATAAGCTTTTAACACATGAAGAGAATTTCCTTTTAATTTTCACAGCATTTTTTTTTTAAGTAGGCACCATGCCCAGTGTAGAACCCAAGGCAGGGCTCGAACTCATGACTCTGAAATCAACACCAGAACTGAGATCCAGACAAAGACGCTTAACTGACTGAGATACCCAAGCTCCCCCTCAGCATTTTTAAAACAGTTATCACGAATGGAAATAACTTTATAAATTATTTCAGTGTTTATATTGTTTGTTTCAGAGTTTTAAAAACATAATGAACTTGAAAAATTCTTATTCAGCATCTATTGCTATAGTTATGTGACTATTCCCAGTATATTAATGATCTGAATTACATTAGAAAATTCTGACAAGTGTAACTATCCTTCCATTTTTATGATAAACTTTCTTTGATCACAAAGTGTTTCTAAATATGTGTTTGGATTTAGTAAGCCAGTACACGGTATGCCCAAATGGGATTATTTCCATGATAGATTCAGCTCAAACTCTAGGAAGACAGGTATCAGCCACTCCTGTAATCCACAGAGAACTAGCCAACTCCCCTCCAAGCAGCACTTGCACACAGTACCCTTAGCTTAGCACCCACCTCTGGCTCATCAAAAGGGTAGAGAACTGAGGCAATGTTAGAGAGCAAGGGGATGAGTGTTTAGGAGAAAACCATCAGTCTGTCTCTGAGTGACAATTTTCGCACTGGCAAGTAGCTGGGAGTATTTCAAGCTTCAAGGGGCCCTGGACTTTTAGAAAAACAATGACCTAGGCCTAATCAAGGTCTGTGAAGCAGACCAGAAAGAGAAACAGAGGTGAGTAGATATGGTAACACACTATGCAGACAGAGCAGGAGAAATTCTGGAAACCAACAGCTGGGGCAAGCCATGTGTATTTCTCACAAACCCTGCAGGGGCTACACAGAGATAATAGGTGCCCAGTGATTTTTTTTTTTAAAGATTTGTTTATTTACTTATTAGAGAGAGTGTGTGCACAGGAGTTAAGTGAGGGGCAGAGAGAGAAAGGGAGAGAGAATCCACAACCAGACTCCCCGCTAAGTGTGAAGCCAGAGGCAGGGCTCTCCCTCGCAACCCAGAGATCATGACCCAAGCCAAGATCAAGGGTGCTGCTCAACCAACGGTGCCCCTGCCCCAGTGCCCCTTGCCTAAGAAACTTCAAATCCTTCCAAAGGACCAAGTGACCCCACCGAGGGTCACTTTGAAGAGATGAGGGAAGAGAACCTGACCTGCTTTGTGGGAAGTCACACTTCCCAACAGAGGCTTTCAAATTACTTGAAACTGCTCACATAAGACAATGAGTAAAGCACAAACATTGTTTGGGGTCAGAGAAAATTTAAAAAAGAAAATGTAAATCAATCCCGGGGTGGGGGAATATCTGTTAGGTATGGGTATTAACATCTGACAACTTTTCTTTTGTGATCACTCCCAGTTGTTACCAGTAATAACTGTTACCAGTAACAATTTTTAGAGTGTAAAAGTCCTTTCCTACCTACGATCTGAGCATGAACCTCTCATCCGATTTGAAACTTTCTCATCCTCTCCTCTGCAGTCTCAAACCATTGCTAACCAACAACCAAATTACTATATTCTCTCCCATGGACCAGGGAGCTCCTGGGAATACCTCAGTGATCTTCTGCGGATCCTGTCGGAGAAAAGAGCCTTCTGCAGGGAACTCACACAGCCCCACCGAGCCCTGCTACAGGGGTCCACTCACACGGACTCTTCTGGAAGTAATGCTCAGGGGCTTTATGATGGGGCTCCTTTCCAAACCTGAAAGCTCCAAGCGTCCAGCTCCCATCTGAGGGTGCTACGTCTGGCCCCTACACCAGGGAGCGTGCAGCCACCCCCCCCCCACTCCTGCCTTCCTTCCTCATGCTCTGCTTGCAACAGTGAGTCTACAGTGCAGAGAACATCTGTCAAGGGTCCTACGTGCTTTTCCAGAAGCTCTTCTCACTTGCGTTAAGGCAAAAATGTAACTTACTCCCTAAAATCTCTGTCCAAGGAAATTCCCATGAAACACTTCCTGTAACGAATGCTTAAGCCTCTTTTTCATACCTGGACGTAGGTGATAATCTCACGGTGTAGAAAGAGAGTTTCAGGCCACCTCCTTTGTGAGCAGCTCACACATGGTCTAAAATAGCATTTTCGAATATACCAGCACTTGGCCTCTTCTTCATCTCTGTCTTGGTGCTTCCTCTAAAAGCGTAAGAACAAATATCATGTATCAAATGCCTTAGATGTGATTTTTAAAATTGAATTATATAAAATCCCTAAAGCATCCAGATTTAATGATCTTCCAAGCTCTTGCACAACGGAGTTTTAAATTCTTTGTATCCATTCTTTTCTGTAACAAATGTATATTAATTGCTTACTTTGAGCCAGGACTGTTCTAAGAACTGCAATTGTAGTAGGAAGTAAAGCAGAAAGGCTCTATCCTTGTGAACTTGCATCGTAAGGGAGGGAAAGACATATAAATAAATAAATGCTATACATCAGTGCTATGACAAAACTCTACAGCTAACTGCGTGGGTAAGGGGCAGCAAAAACTGTGGTTAGGAAAGGCGAAGGTGTTGATAATTAAGCAGAAGTTCTTTTTTTTTTTTTTTAAGAATGATTTATTTATTTGAGAGAGAGCACGCAAGCAAGAGGAGGGGCAGAGGGAGAAGGAGAAACAGACTTCCGGCTGAGCCCAGAGCCCAGAGTGGGGCTTGATTCCATGACCCTAGGACCATGACCTGAGCCAAAACCGAGAAAATCAGACACTTAACCAACTATGCCCCCCAGGGGTCCTAATTAAGCAGAAGTTCTAAAGAACTGATAGTGAGGCTTTCATACGCTATGGAGAAACAACCCAGGCAAATGCACAGCTCAAGGAATAGCAGGAAGGCCGTTATCATTTTGAACATAAATGGTAAAGTTAAATGTAAAATTCTGGAGTCAAACTCTTTTTTCCCTCACCATCCCCTTTCTTCATGATAAAATGCACTTTTCAATCTTACCTGGAGGACGAGATGGCATACACTCTTCTTGCCTTTTGTTGTCATTGTCATTCACGCATTTATCCGATGACGCTTTCCTAAAAATACTGCCTCCTTCCCAAATGTCCATCTCTAGAAAATTCTGAAACAACAGAGTAAATGAAAAAAATACCATTGGTGCAAGTAACCTCATTTAAGAATGAAGCTTTATGGGGCACCTGGGTGGCTCAGAGGGTTAAAGCCTCTGCCTTCGGCTCAGGTCATGATCCCAGGGTCCTGGGATCAAGCCCCGCATTGGGCTCTCTCCTTGGTGGGGAGCCTGCTTCCTCCTCTCTCTTTGCCTACTTGTGATCTCTCTCTCTGTCAAATAAATAAATAAAATCTTAAAAAAAAAAATGAAGCTTTATTAGACTCATGCCAACCAAGTGGTCCAGGTACAAATGACAACATTTAAATAAAAGATAAACCATATAATTTTAATTGTTTCCAATTATTAGGTATTGAATTTCCTCTAGGCATGTCTATAAACATCATAATTGCTTAATTCAGCACTTTTAGTAAGTCTAATTTTAGTTGATGTGTTAGAACCTGAATTTCAAAGAAGATTAAAAATTACTTTGGTCTTATTTGAACTCATAGTCATGTGGGGAGAAAAGGAAACAAAAAACTGCATAATAGAGATACAGGGAGGAAGTACAAAAAGTCTGGAGAAGGGTGCTAGGGTTGTAACAAGGTAGTCCTAAAAGATGGCCTCAAAGTCTTTGACATTTCTCCCAGGAGGTCAGGTCTCTGTCTCTTCCCTTCACACCTGGTCAGGCCCCTGACTGCTTGGAGCTACCAATGAGGGAGGAAGGAGGAAATGTTGCTCTATGACTTTCAAGACCCCGTCCTAAAGGCATCCAGCTTCCCCGTGGCTGTCTTGGGATGCTAGCTGTCGGGGTGTTCCCTCCCAGAACACAGCCCTGGGAGCCAGCAACCTTGCTGGCATAATCCTGAGTCTTGTGGAGTGAGCGCCAGTATAAGGGAGTGGTTGACAGTCCCCAGCGAGCCTACAGTCGGACCCGGAACCACCCCCGCCCCCACAGCCGGGTGGCTCCAGCCTCCAAAGGGCACATCCCTTCCAGCCATTCAAGTCTTCCAAGGAGCAGCCCCAGACGTGGAGCAGAGATAATCATCCCCAAGATGCCCCGTCCACTCCCTCCCACAGAACGTCAGGGCGCAAGGACATGACTGCCATCGATGACATGACTGCCGCGTTCTGTCCTCAAGTGCAGGTACTTTGTTATGCGGCAGGAGATAGATAGGACACGTGATGGTCATCTATTTCAGAATTTCCAGATGGCCTTTATTGCAGATACTCCGTGACTTTCCCCCTCATGATCCTTCAGACTGTCAGACACTGGGCTAAAATCGTCTTTGGATAGGAGACGTCCCTGCACCCCTTACTCTGCCTGGGAAAGAAGGGGAAGCTTCCCAGAGCAGATACCATGATTGGAAAAAATTGCCTGATCTATTTCATGGGTTCCCCGGGCCACTGTTCGAGGCCAACACCCAAATGCCTTTAATGTTCTGAAAAGCGCCTCAAAATCATCTTTCAATTGCATATTACTTGATCTTCAGTTTTGTGACCTGCCTGAACTTAGTACAAACTCCGTGTCACTCTAGAGGTAATTTTGTACGGCAGCCCCATCAGCTCGGTGACGCGGATGATGGGAGAAAGAAGGCTGCCTTCTTTTGTCCCTACGAAGGACAAGGAGGAAGGGGTGAGGGAGACGCACGCAAGGTCTCCACTGCCTCTCCTCTATGACCACCGCCTGTGTCAGCTCCTCGACGTACAGGATCATTCAGGCTTGGCATCTGTAAAAACACTGGGCAGGTGGTGTTGTTGTTTTTTTCCTTTTTTGCAATCCTAATTTTTAAGAATCATTTAATTGGGCCCAGAGGCTGTGCTATGGGAGTACACAGAATTTAGGACAAATAAGGCGAATGAGTGCTTCGGGACGTTCCGTTGTTCGCGTTAAGCCTTTAGGAGGACAAGAGCTAACGGAGGACACTGGACCATTGTTAGGAAGCTGATTAGGAAGCACCAGCGCGATTTCAGCGAGAGAGAAGCAGCCACTCTCAGCTTACTGTCAATTTCCCACAATGAAAACCTGAGACGGAAGACAACGAACGCTGTATCCAGGCATCGTTCCTCCATTGTTTCTTCCTGCAGGTTTCATATTAATCCATTGCTGATAAATATACTGCACATATCCCTTTTCTTCTGAGTTTTTCCACTTGACTTTTTCTGTCCCCTACCTTCCGTCCTCTCGGCACCGAACGCTGAGCTACTACCTGGTCCGACAAATTTAAATCCCCTAAGACATCTCTTGCCACAGTATCACAACTAATTTTCTCCTTTCAATTAAAGGTCATAGTTTGTTTGAGAAGAGCAGAAAGTACCGCAAGCATATTGACATTGTGTAAATGAGAACTGAAATCAAGGGGTGGGTAGTTAATGAACAAAAGATCATTGCTCAGTGTCTTAACTGCAGCATTTCGGCTCCAGATTAAATCCACTGAAGAGGTGATGGGCCAGAGGACCACCAGCCAGCCGAGAGGGCAGTCACCCCACACGGTGGGTTCGCCAACCTTCTCTCCCTATTTTCTTCCCACATATGTAGTTTGCTTCCGAGGACTTCCACGTCCGGCTAAGGGAACAAAAAGCGTATTTCCCCCTCGTACAGGGATCTATCGTTATTTTATAACATATGTGCCCGGTTATACCATTCAGCACGACAACCTGTGTAAGGAACATGCACTTGGTTTCTTGTGGGCTGAGGACAAGTCTGTAAAGACAAAGGTCACCCTGAAGAACAGAGTAGAAATTACACCCACTGATTCAAAGACTGCATGCATGTAAGTGTTCCAATCATTAATGCAGATCTAACTATGCTTTATAATTTGCTTACTACTAACACAGAATGACAAACACTTCTGTAGGAGGAAAAGTTTGAAAAGTAAATTGCTGGAATATGTATTTTACCTTACATAAATATGTTTTAGGGAGACTCGTGCTTTAAAAATGTTTTGCAAAGCTGGAATAGTTACGTGCGTGTCTCCCAGAAAGAAGACGTGAAATACATTTTGTTATTTTAAATTTCAGTGTTAAATTTTCACTACAATGTAACTTGAGGGTTTGCTAATAGCTTACAGATTGAGGGTTGCAGAAAAAAAAGAGACACTGGTAGGTAGACTAAAAATTCATTACAATATTACCTCACATGGTAATTATATATAGAAATCTTATTTTAATATAAGTTTTATGCTCTAACCCCTTATTATATTTGATTGTCGACTGTCAGTTATAAATCATTACTATCACTCGAGTAATCAATTAACAAATTTTGGTTTTGGTGAGAGATGAATCATTTGTCTGAGGTTCCTATTTTAAATAGCCTGAATTGCGTGTTTTAAATATATGTTTATATAGCCATTCATCTAAAAAAAAGATGGAATACTATTTCTATGATCCACCAATAAAGATGCTAACAGACAATGTTTGTGTAAGCACACACCATAGAAAGCAGCAAACAATGCAAAAAGAGAGTAATTTTGCTTTCCACATTCACCTTATTTCTAGGGAAAGTTTTCCTTACCTATAGAAATTTAAGTTTAAATTAATATGTCTACATCGCCACAGTGCTATCGTTAATGGTTAATCATTTGTGTAAATATTCTTTGTTTAAAAGTTAGAGGTAGTTTGTTTAGTAACTAACAAATTCAGTCTTATTAACGATGCCAGCTTTGGAATTCTAGACGTATATAACACATAACCTCTGTCCCTAAAAACCTTTATCATTTACTTCAGAGGCAAATCTAACACACATGAAATGATTCAAGACATCATAAAATTAGGACAAAGGTGTGTTATTTCAGCTGCAAAAGCTATAAAAGTTCACAGGCAAAGAGATCACGGAAGCTAGAATAATTGGAAGCTTTTATGGGGGAAACGGTCCCATCTGACAATTCCGGGTACTGAATGCTTTCAGCTAACCACCTCCTGGTAACTGCGCCCCTAAACTTTTTACTATAAAAATATAACCACATTTGGAAATGGAAACAAGGGAAATTATTCTTGCTAAATTTAGGAAGTGCTCCCTGACAAAAACTTGATTTTCTATGAAAAATGTGATTTCACTTACAAGTTTTTAGAACATGCAATTCACAGAATATAGGAGAAGCAGTAACCAGTGAAACACTAATGAACAAATTTTTTGTGGTGTGAAGACCAAATAAAATAACCTGAATCTTTCTTGTTAGGTTTACACTCCCAGGTTTAGGAAGTAAATTATTCTGGGGAAGAGATTATCCCTGGAAAAATGAAAAAGAATGCCAAGTCAGAAAATTGCACACTGGCTAAGGAGTAATAAAAGGTTCCCTCAGCAGAATTCAAAATTTTAGTATGGGCCAGCAGTTCCATAATATGACTCTGAAAACTTAATTGGGAGAAGGTATAGAAAATAATTCATTGCATGATCACAGAGAGCAAACATTCAAAATATTAATTTATAGATGGCCATAATGGAAATCCAATCCCCTAAGATCTTCACAGCATAAGAGTAAATGAAGAACATATCAAAATGGACTTCCTGCCCACCTTCAAGATTCACAGTCGAGACATCTTCTATTGAAGGAGAGAGATCCGGATAATGAGGTCAATTAAATGCAAAAGTTATCATGATCCACACTGACAGAGGCTAAACAGGTAAATGTACAACAGCTCAAAAGAGAAAAAGAGAGAATCTCATGGATGATTGCCAAGCGGATGGCCAGTGCCAAACGCAGAGTACAGGGTTAAAAGGGAAATTTTCCTTAGTTGATTCTCCACCCCAACATGAGAATAGCTATTATGCTAAAGCAGCAGAATACGTGGGGTATAAATATGAAATGGGTCATGAAAAAAAAATGAAACAGCATGAGGAAACCCTAGTTATGCCCACTCTAGAAGTAAAGTTGTATTTTTAAAAAGCACACTTATTAATATGAGTATTAATCATCACTTATAGATAATGCACTTGAAGAAAAAAAAGAAGGAAAAAAATTTTACGGAGCCAAATATATTGAGATAATCAGTAAGGAGTACAAAACGTTCAGATAGGGCGCCTGGGTGGCTCAGTGGGTTAAGCCGCTGCCTTCGGCTCAGGTCATGATCTCAGGATCCTGGGATCGAGTCCCGCATCGGGCTCTCTGCTCAGCAGGGAGCCTGCTTCCCTCTCTCTCTCTGCCTGCCTGTCTACTGTGAACTCTCTCTGTCAAATAAATAAATAAAATCTTAAAAAAAAAAAAAAAAAACGTTCAGATATTCTTCAAGCCTTTTAAGAGGGAATATAAGACAACAAGTCATACAGAATTATACAGCAGGGGCACCCGGGAGGCCCTGTGGCTCAGTCAGTTAACCACTGCCTTTGGCTCAGGTCATGATCCTGGGGTCCTGGGATCCAGCCCCACATCAGGCTCTCTGCTCAGCGGAGAGTCTGCTTCTCCCTCTCCCTCTTCCCCTTCCCCCCAGCTCATGCTCTCGCTCTCTCAAACAAATAAAATCTTTAAAAAAAAAAAAAATCCAATTCTATTTTCTTTGTTATTTCCCAACACGATCTCAGTAACAATAGCTGAGTAAACTTAGCAGTCATGAATAAATAAGAATCAGATTAAAACTGGAAAGGATAAATCCAGTGAACAATTCCTGATTTCCTACACTGTGAGCCATTAACAAATTTAAATAAATGAAGGAGGAAAATGTACACATAAGTTCAATAAATTACTTAACTGATAATGTACTTGAAACATGACTATTTGGCTTTAATTGAGTATAAATGTGTATTTTCCACATGAAAAGCTTGTCAAGGAAAATATCAAAATTAAGTATACTTCTAAAATCAATAGCAAATATATGTCTACATTAATAAAATAGGGCTTTTGTTTTGTTTAGCTTTTACTTTTATTTTGGCAGACTTAACACGGCAAAGGAAATGACGGGTTTCCAGGTCTTAACTGTGGCCGGCAATGGAGATGCCCACGGATCCAAGTTTGGAAGTGAAGAGTTAATATCATTTTTCTTCCTCATTTACCCACAGGAAAGGACAGAAAAGCAAAATATCAAAGGAGCACTGGGAATGACTTCACTAATCGTGAGGACCCTTTGGGCAATAGAGCCTCAGAAGTATACTTTAGTCAAAAAGACCATTAAACTGTAACTTTATTAACCCACTACACAGAACAGAGCAATGGGTACCAAGAGGGTTTCTTTGAACACAAAGCAACAAGAGCACATTCTCCAAATAGAAGACAGGTGGCTTGTTATCCATTACCCAACTGCTTTAGCTCCAAAGGGAAAAAAATAATAATCTCTATGGTTTCCTGTGTTCACATTTGAATAAGGCATACAAAGCCATCAAACTTACTATGTGTTTCTTTAAAGCCATGGATAGGTATTTCTTTCATATCTAAAATTTATCCAAATACAAAGCACATTTAGAAAGGAATGTTAACTTTTTGATGTGAAGTAAGTCACAACTGTCATGGAATTTATATGTATTCTTCTATCAAGAAAATTTTCAGTGCAATTTTCCAAAAAATGTTATTTGAGCACATTTTTCATAACTTCAAGTCATGTTGTTACAAATGATAGACTAAAAATCAGGTGTCCTATTGACTCAAAAGACAAAGACTAAGACACGTATTACAGAGTTAATTATTTTTTCTAATGTGTTTACCCTGAGCTGGGATGGCTTCCCAATTCTCCAATGTATCTACCATGACCTTGAATATCTCCCAAATTCCCTTAAATTTCTACTCCTAACACTGTTGGTTTCACTTATACCCCAGGTGTGTCTATACTGACTTGTGATTTCTCCCTAACTTCCCAGGTTTACCAACCATCATATAGAATGTCTCTCTCATTCCCAGGAGTTTCTAAACTATCCTAGGATATCAGCCTAATTTCACAGGCTGTACACACTAAACTGTACGTGAAGTGTCTAAATCCTCAGTTTTTCTACACTGACCAGTGTTGAATCTGTAATTGCCCAGTTCAATCACTATCTTTGGATATCTCCTCAATCTCCACGCGGCATCTTTTCTGGTCTAGGATGTCTCTCTAACTCACCAGGTTCCATCCTGATCTTGAACATCTCCTTAATTCCCCATCAAGTTCTAAATTAAACAGGAATGGCTCCTTCATCTTCAGGTGTACCCACCTTGACATTGTATGTGTACATAATCCCCCTGATACGTCTACACTGACCTGGCATGTCTTCCAAATCCCCAGATAGTTTTACAATGACTTGGTAATGTTGAGTTCATTTAACTCACATGATTTTAGAAAATATAATTTAAGCCAGAAAAAAAAATGCAATGGAAACATTAGAAAAATCTTAGATGTACATTTCTTCATAAAATATTGATGTATTTTCTGTACAGAAGAAAATATTTCAATAATAAGAATTCACAGAAGAATTGAACTGATTAAATTTACAAATATAACAAAATCTGAGGATCTCAAAATGAGTACATTTAATGTCTGGGTCTCCTAAAAACATAACATGTGCTAGTCAAAATGCATACTTTGCTAAAAGGAGTTAATTTGTTCTAATTGTTCAAGAAAAGTTACCATTTTTACTGTCAAAGCAGGGTAAGGTTAATGTTGGCTAATACAGCATCTCAAAATCTTCTCATGACAGAAAGAGATGCTAAATACAAAAAGGAACTCAGTCTGTGTACTGACAGGGGCGTGGGGGGGGGGTGCTCTCACCAGAATAAATACTTTGGCTACTGCCAAATTATATATTGCAAATAATTATTCATTTCTTTAAAAGAACAGCAAAGGAAGTAGCACTTCAATATTTTTTTGAATAATTCACATCACTTTGTAAGAAAAGGAATCATATCCTCAGGGAAATTTCCAAATAAGGATTAAACTCAGAAACAGATTGCCTCAAAACAGAGATCACCAACTGTACTTGCAAATGAGGCATCCAGGCAGCATTTTTTAACATCTCCATTTTAATTACTAGGTAAATTGTACTTATTTGTAATTGTGAAAACCAACACTCGGAAAGTTATTTTTAAAGACTGTACTGCACAGGGGAATCATGATTGTTACCATGTAACTCAAATCTTCCCATATGTGAGCAACATCTAGGAATGAAGCTTCATGTCTTTGCTCCCCGTTCTGAGGCTACGGAAACTTAAAGGAATCCCAAAATTAAGTCATTCACCATCTCGTATTTCAGTTACTAACACTTACAGACATGGTACACGGAATCAAGCCAATCATCTCCATATTAGTAAATATTTTCCCATTTCATATCACACAGGGGAAATTAAGCTACTTAGGTCTCAATTTTAATTATTTATTCAGACACTCAGTGTCGTGTAGATAAGATTCTATGTGAATTTTGGGGGATTTTTGGACACTTGACCTAGATATCTTCCACTGGGAGGGCAGCCTCTAAAAATACATCTTATTCATATTTGAATTTATTTGGAATTAAAAATAAAAATATTATCCTGGGCCAAATTTTGGTGTAGAGTTTTATTTTTTCATCTACATTCTAATTTTTTGAACCTCAGCAATTGGTAAATTACTGTAATATTTGTTAAGGAGTGGGGATAATGTAAAATATGTAATATATACTTGTATTTTATGCAGCATTTAAAAATATGCACATATTTTACACACATAGACCTTATTTGTTTTGAGGTTTTGGCTCTAAATTACAGAGATGAGTCCTAATCTAAGATGTTGAATATCTGTTGTTAAAAATGCAGTTCTAAGATCATTAAGCTTTCAAGTAAATAATAAGATATACCTTGCAGCTTGACAGACAACAATATTTCATTTTCTTAACACAGAAATCTACAAGCAACTTCTGCTAATGCTATTTGAACATGGCATCCTTAAAAAACATAACTACTCAGTATTAAAAAATTTGTTTCACTCTTTTAAAATTGTATCAATGATATTTAAGCTTCCACAGTTGAAGAGAAAATTCTACAAATTCATACAGAAAAAGAGAGACATTTGAAACATGTGTCTTGTAGTAAATGGACTTTTTAATGATCCATTCAGTAAAGAAAAATTGTTTCCCAGCAGAAATTCCACAGATTTCCAAACTGTCTGAATGCATAATAATGAAATTACTCAAGCTCAGGTATTACCTTTTTTATTATTTTTAGCACCTGCCATTTTTCTGTGAAAGCACATCCGTTCATTCTGTCATCTAATTAGCATCAGGGCAAGTTATGACAAACCAAATAGTGTAGGTAGGGAATCAAAGATAACATATTTTACAGAAATAATGCTATTTGTTCACCGTCTTTTTCTGACACATCTCACATTTTATTAACTTAGTCCTTGAAAATCAGACTAAAATCCACTTTCTTTACTCTGGATCATTCTGAATAAAATCTTGCATTCTACGAAGAAGTCAGTGATCTGAATTATGCTAACAGAAATGGTTTTCCAAATTGGGGGGGTTTTCAAAACTTGACTTTTTTCTATCCGTATAGTGAAAATCCTCCCAAATGTTCATTTTAATTCCCATTGTATTTTTGCCTCAGTTATTTTTAAACCACAAAAGTGCTCTGCAATGGAATAGATTCACCTGCTTTAATAAACATGAGCAAGATGGTGTGTCTGTTAACTTTAACTATTAGCATGACAACTGTCTTTCTCACACAAATTAATAATGACCTTATCAAAGAAATTTATGAAACATTACTGGGATAAATTTATGAAACTTAGCATTTATAAATTTTTTAACATCTAGGAAAGAAAATAACAATATACATTTCTGTGTGATCTTATCCCTGATTATTTCCTTAGAACATATTTTGAGAAGTGGGATTAACTGGAGAAGAGTATACAAACATTCTTTTTTTTTTTTTTTTAAAGATTTATTTCTTTATTTGAGAGAAAGAGAGAGCAGGAAGAGGCACAGAGGGAGAAAGACAGTCCTGAAGCAGTCCAACACGGGGCTCGATCCCCGGACCCTGAGATCATGACCTGAGCCGAAATCAAGAGTCTGATGCTCAACCGACTGAGCCATCACCTAGGCACAAGTATACAAATATTTTTAAGAATCTTGTGCTTTGGATCTGGAAGTTTAGTACCAGTGCACTCTATAATTTATTTATTTACTTTTTTTTTAAAGGTTTTATTTATTTATTTGACAGACAGAGATCACAAGCAGGCAGAAAGGCAGGCAGATGGAGACAGGGAAGCAGGCTCCCTGCTAAGCAGAGAACCCGATTCGGGGCTCGATCCCAGGACCCTGAGATCATGATCTGAGCTGAAGGCAGAGGCTTTAACCCACTGAGCCACCCAGGCACCCCGCACTCTATAATTTATAACAAATTCTAAAAAGGTAAGGAAATTTGTTAAGACTACAGTTGATATATCTGTCTTTGAAAGTTTAAATTAAGTTCAGGTTGATGAGAGTCTCAAATTTATCATTGAAAAATACACCCAAATGTACAAAAAAGTCATTTAATCTTATATTTATAATTACGTAAATCATCTTTGAATGGCAGGAGATGATGTGTAATTTGTTATGTGGAACTTCTAGACTACTTAGACAAAACCAGAGATTTAGAACAAAATCACAGAGCGTTTAACCTGCCTCAAGAGAGCCCTTCACTCTGCATGTACTATACTTGCCGTAAGTCATTGTAAGTATTGTTCAATCAACAAACATTTATCTACTGGCGCTTAAGTGCCAGTCATTGTGCTACAATGCCGAGCATGTGGTGATGAAAGACACAGAAAACCTCAAAGAGTTACAAAGTTACAATCCAGCAGGGAACACAGCCCAGAAAACCAATTACATTTTAATACCATACAGGAGTATGGCACAATGGAACTGAAGGGGAAGAACATAAAACCTGGCCTGGAAGGGGGTCAGGACGGGTTCTCCACCCAATGGTCCCTGAGGATTGGGATAAAGTCACTGAGTCTGAGAAGATGAAGAAGGTTTTTTGTTGCTGCTGCTGTTTGTTATGAAGTAACAGCAAATGCATGAAAAGAAAAACAATACAACAGAAGTTCAATATAGCTAGAGCAGAATGTGGTGATTTCTACTGACCAACAACTGATATTTAATGGTTTAGTGGCCTCTATGTGTTCCTTATATTCTGTATTTCTACATGCAGAAACTCCTTGATGCAGAAATATATAAATTTTTTTCAAATATCTAGCAATTCCTTTATATAAAAATAAATGATATTAATATTTCTGTGTATCTCTTTTCATAGTTTTTTCAACATAGCTACATTTTTTTTTATTCAATTGGAGTTGGTAGTTTTATATTTGGTTTTCTACATACTATTGCAAATATATTCCCATGTCATTATTTTAAGTTATTTTTAAAAATATTTTTAGTAAATACAAATCATCATCAACACGTACCAAAATATACTTACACAAAATCCTATTCATTTTTTTTTTTTTGCAATTAAGAATTTGTTATGGACTAAACAGTGTCCTCCCAAAATTTATATGTTAAAACTCTAACTCCCAATGTCATAGTATTTGGAGGTGGGGGCCTTTGGGAGATAATTAGGTTTAATAATTATGAGAGTAGAGCCCATGAAAGGATTAGTGTCAATACGAGGACACAAATCCTGCTTGCTCAGCCAGTTGAGGAAAAGGTCTTAGCAAAGAACTAAATTGGCCAGCACCTTGATCTTGGACTTCCCATCTCCAGAACTGTGAAAAAAATATATGTCTAAGCCACCCATGGTATTTTGTTATAGCAGACCAAACTAAGAGAGCATCTGTAATTTTTTTAATTAGAAAAATATCAATATACATTTTTGTGTAATATTATTCCTGATTATTTCCTTAGGATAGATTTTGAGAAATGGAATTATTGAAAAGAGCATACAGAATTTTTTTTAAAGATTTTTCAAGAGAAAGAGAAAAGGAGCAAGTGGGGAGAGGCACTGAGGGAGAAGAGAGAGACTCTCAAGCAGACTCAGGGCTGAACACAGAGCCCAACAGACACCGGGCGCCATTTCATAACCCGTTAGATCTTGATCTAAGGCGAAATCAAGAGTCTGGGGCTTAGCTGACTGAGCCATCCACATGTGCCAAGTATACAAACATTTTTAAGGATCCTGATGTAAATTTCCAAACCAATTCCAGGAAGAATACATTCTTAACAACAGCATAAGAGAAGTTCCATCTTGCAGGCATATCTTTTACTATATTATCTTTCATTAGCTGGATAATTTTTTTTTTCTTGACCTAACTTTTCATTTCAAATATGCAAAATAAATCTGGAGGTTCTTAGTCGTATTACGTGTAAAAATAACTCTTACTAAACTATTATGACAGCATATACTCATGCTTCACAAAGTTAAAATTTTAAAAACCTGAGATTTAAAGCTTTGTTTTTCAAAATGTGAAGACTATAATAACCGGTATAGCTTTCCTCAACAGTTGAAGTTTTGGAACACTCCTTAGCAAGGGACTATGCACAGGTTCTATTAAGAAGGGAACAGAAAGATGAATGAAAACTTAATCATACAGAATTAAACTCACCTTTACTCTGACTTCTCATCCACGGCTTTTTTCATTGTGTTACATGCCGAGACTATATAATGTGGAACTTCCCTTAGAATTCAGAATATTTCTGTACATGTCCTCATGTTTCAACATAACCTAAAATGGGACAAGCTTTTTTTTTTAAAACCACAGGTAAAAAACAAACAAACAAAAAGCTTTAAATAAAATCCCAAATTCCAAGGTTAACCCCCTTGACCAACTACAGGCCAACAGTATTTTCCACGAAGACCAGTAGTATTTTCCACTAAGATTTTCACCTTTCAGAGGATTCAGAGATGGTATCGACAACGTGTGATGCCAGAGTAAAATCACAGCCAACATTTGCTGTAGCTAAGAAAATTGTGAAATGCCTGTCTTCCGTAGACAGGAACAATTTTCATTTGCTTAAAGGTTCCTAAGTACATACAGGATTCTATGCAGTTCTGGATTCACATCAATTTCTAGATCAATAATTAAGGTTCTATAAAACTTATATACAGCTAATTGAAGGTTCTGTAAAATATACATACAGAACTTGTCAACCTCAGACTCCTGAGAATAATTAAATTAGCTCTGGCAAGAGACAAACTTCAAAGTTTGCAGGAGATGAGCGTCCAACATTAGAAGTCTATTTCTTGTCCACCTGAAATCCAACACTGGCATCCAGCGCTGCTTTCTGGAACAGTCTCTCCAAAGTCACAAGAGAAGACAGTGGTTAGGGGAGGCACCTCAGCTACTATCTACCTTCACTGAAAGTGACACACCATTTGTGCTTACGGTTCATGAATGAGAACAGCGTGGAAGCCCGCGCAATGGAGAGGAGGGAAGGGTGATGTGTGCCGCTGATTTCTGCCATGTATCCCAACTAAACAGGATATTTAAAATCTGTACTGCAGGGGCACCTGGGTGACTCAGCTGGTTAAGCCTCTGACTTCAGCTCAGATCATGATCTCAGGGTCCTGGGATCAAGCCCCGCATCGAGCTCTCTGCTCAGCAGGAAGCCTGCTTCTGATCTCTCTTTCTCTGTGTCAAATAAATAAAAAATCTTTAAAAAAAATAAAATCTGTACTGCATGAAAGAGTTAACAGAGGTCAGAATTCTACTATGAAATCTTCATTGAATGTGTCCTCAACCTCATATTAGACAGTGCACAGAAATGTTAAGACATTTTAGACATAATCCCTATCCACAAAAGTCCTAACATTTATGATATAGTTAAGGAGTTGGTGAAAAATGTATGAATAATTTAATAATTTTCTGCAACACAGAAAATGAAAACTTTCATTATCGAAAGGGGGCGATCCATGAATAATGAGGGTAGGCTTTTAGGCTTCATAAAAAAGATAGGGGGCAAGTCCGTCCCCAAAGGACAGCAGAGTGGGATGTCTACAGGAGCAGGAAAAAGCATGTGCCTCAGAGGCACGATGATGGGCTCCAGGGAAGGTGAAGGAGAGAGGAGACATGACAGCCTCAGGGAACCTATGGAAATGGGCCCCACTGGCCATAGAGAGTACATTTTGAGAAATCGTGGAAGATAAAATTAAATACACAGACGAGAGAAGCTTGGAGACCACACAGAGAAACTTAAAAACCGTAGAAAAGCAGGAAACATAAAACTCTTGGGCAGAAGGCTGATTATGTTTTTGTTTAAGAATTACACTTCACCTATGTCTACAAGGACACAAGTAGCTTACAAAATTCGGCAACAAGGAATAAAACAAAGCAGAGTTTGCTTGATGAAATTAATGAAGTTAATGAATTTAATGAAACAGAAGGAGGAAGGGATGCCGCACTACCTCGTTCTCGGAACCACAGCTGGGCAGGGAGGACTCGACCGTGCTGTGAGTCTGGCTCTGAATTTTCTTACTTAAAACACAGAGGAAAGTCGATTGGGGGAAATCATTTGCACTGGTTGAGCCAAAAGGAAATCACCTTCAATGCATGTCGTGATATAAGCAGGGTGTGAGAAAGTCTCTCCCGGCAGTGACTCCTGCAGGGAGTCCAGGGCCCGGCAGGAGAAGGAAGGAACAGAGCCCGGGTAAGGGCCCCCTCACCTTGCTTGGCAACGAACACCCCGAGGACCAAAGGAACACAGCAGCAGGGGCGATCTGATGGTAGCAGCAGGGGCGATCCGATGGTAGCAGCAAATGCCTTGTGTGTGTGGACCTTGCGAATCCCTGACCAGGCTCTGAGAAGTGTCAGGAAAGGAAGGGGGGCACATGCTAGAGTTTTCACGAATCAGAGACATCCCTGAAACTGCCCAATCCAGTCCCAGAGCGCCACAGGGACACTTCCACAAATGGAGGTGGACCGTCTTTCCGTGCAACCGTCCCTTCTATTTCTGCCAAGGAGCCTAATACTACTGACGGAGCTACAGCAGCGCAGACGCTCGCATTGATTATTTAGACGAGATACGGAGAAGGCTTGTATGAATAATTTAGCTTACCATGACTAATGGTATTGCTTTGGGAACACCCAAACTTCACTCGGAAAATCAGACAGTCCTACGGCTATTAGAAACCTCTAGCGATCATTGACAACACCTTCTCTTCTTCACGTAATGCCACATCTAAATCATCATGATGACTCCCGTTTCCAAGTCTTTCTGAACAGGACGTAGTATACTCTCTGACAGATGGCCCTAGACATAGTAAGACAGACCTAGTTTACAGATTGTCAGTTTTATAGAGAAAGATCAAGTATAGTCCCATACTAAAGAATAAGGAAACCAACACACAAAAAGAAAAAATGCTTTAAAATGCAATAACAACAATACCAACTCTCATTCATAAGAGTCTTGAAATAAATCAGGTGAGGGAAATGAAGATAAAAAAGATAAAATTAAGGTAAATCTTCCAACACTCCTCCTTGAAACTTGTGATGTTCCTTTTTCAAACACCTAAAACATTGTTATAACATTGTTATAATAGCATGCTGTTAAAAAAATATACACGACTTTATTATTAAGGGGCAGTGACAACTGGTTTGATCTCATTTAGTACTATCCCCTAGGTACTAGAGAGATAATCAAATTTCAACCCAGTATGAACAACTAATAATTATAATATCACCACAGTAAATCAGTGTCTTTCAGTTACTTCCACCACTTTTTATTATTTCTAGGTAATAATTAAACCAACATTGATCAACCAGAGAGATTTATCGATTCTCTCATAGTACAGATGATACCATTTTGTTCCTTGTGTAAACATGTGACAATCTTCTAAGTCACTGGATTCCAGACTGTGGATCTGAGAATTTACTTAACACATCATGACCTATATGAGGCTCCTTTGAAAATAATGGACCAATCTGTCCATTCTAACATCCACAGTCTTTGCTACAACATCATGCAGAAAGAACTTATAAATTTGACCACTCTACAAAATACCACTCTACGATGGAAAAAAAAAAAAAAAAAGGTTGACTTCAATGAAGAATAAAAACCATGACAGAGCTGAAGACAGAGGCTTAACCCAGTGAGCCACCCAGGAGCCCCTGTTCACTTCTTTAAAATAAAATTTCTTTACAATGGAGATAGAAGTGGAAAAATACACTGAAAAAGACCACTTGGGGTGCTTGGGCGGTTCAGTCAGTTAAGCCTCTGCCTTTGGTTCAGGTCATGATCTCAGGGTCCTGGGATCGAGCCCCACATCAAGCTCCCCGCTCATCGGGGAGCCTGCTTTCCCTCTCTCTCTCTGCTGCTCTCTCTCTCTGTCAAATAAATAAATTAAATATTTATTTTTTAAAAAGCCAACTCAGGTAAATAGTTGTATGGACAATTCTGAAAACATTAACAGAGGCATTACAGGATGTCCATGGATATGGAGTTTGCGATCCGTAAAAGTACACCGTCATGCGGACCTACACGGGTCACGCTGCAACATTACTGACGATCAAGTTAATAAGCATTTAGATATTGTGGCACTGCTCCAAGAACTTAGGCAGCTTCTTTGTAAGCATCATGATCTATAATTTTCTAAATGTATACTGCCATTTTCATCATGTAAGGATTATGAACGTAAAAGGCCCACTGAAAGGTTTAAAAAAGCAAATAATTTATTCAAAAAGAAAACAGAAGGAAACGTCAAAGCAGGTGGTAATCAGTTCTCATCTCATAAACTGGTGACATTTCAACTATCCTAACTTCAGGTCAATTTAATTTGTGAATCCATCTAGACTGCGAAGATGGTATCGGCTTTTCTACGATTTACTAATGGTTAAAACAGTATCACTTTTGCTGTTGAAAAAAATGGCAGGGGTCTCGGGATATGGACACAGAACAAGATAAGTTTATAATTAGCTTCCAACTGTCAGAATCGCTAACATTACTCCAATATCTCGGTGCTGTTAGAATGACATAATAAATCATTAAACATTTATCAAATGGCAGTTTTCGTTGGGACTAACATTCAATTCTCAAAAGCTTAAACAAAGAAGTTCCCTTCCAATGAGACAATTTGCCAACACCTATAAAACACCAACTCTTCTTGCCAAGCACACAGCAATACATTTATTTGTAAAAAGAATCTTTCATTTATGTATTTATTCAACATGCTGTAAGACGGCGCATGTGGATACAAATTCACAACAAATGTATGTATAGCATTAATTAGAACTGCTATGAACATTACGTAAGTCCATGTAAGTGTATCACTGGTTGTACTTGGATTTAAGTCCTTAATAGGACTACAACCCTACACACCATAGTGTATAATATACATGACATGTAGACACAGGTACGTCTCAGACATAGCTGAGAACCATGACCTCTGATACTCGGTAAATGTATCAGCTATCTTGTGACAGTTGTGAATTTCACAAGACACCTGTATTTCTACCATCCCTACTTTCATGAAATCCAGTTTTGCTTTGTAGAATAGAGAGGTGACATAATATAGACACATCTTTTTAAAACGTGTAAGTCCTACAGTCCCACAGAAAGTATGCAACTTGTCAATATTTTTTCTAAGAATAGGCCCCACTGTATTTGATGTTTTAATAAAACAGATATTTTCCAACTAATCTCTTCCCTTCACCAGCCCTTATCCCCATAATGTATCTAATAAAAGCCAGCATTTAGGTGCAGGCTGTACATTATGCAGAAGATAACAGATGAGCATATCAGCTGTTTTGCAACTGCAAGGGTAGATTTATTGATAAAACTGTACAAAGTGAACTAACCTGACTTTCAACAGTAACATGGGACGCTATCCGTTTTGGCTTGTTACCTGTTTGTAATACTCCTTCCAGCACAATGAAACAAATGACTTTGTAACATTAAGAAAATGGGCACTGGTTAAAAGACTCAGAAATGTTCCTTTCCACAAACTTAGGAAAGGCTTGTTTTAAACTGAGTATTTTAACCTCTTAGATATTTTTCTTACAACGTCTTCGCTAATAATGTTCATACCAAAGTGTGGTTACTGTGCCATCTTCAGGACGCTTTTAGAACACAACTCTATAAAGAAAGTTAGAATGGACTGTCTGGGATGGGGTTCTTGATTCTATTAACAGTATAGAAAGTTTTGTATATATATTATTATAAAAAGTGTTGGTTAAAAATCTATTATAAAGCAAAATTATAGAAACTTCCATTTATGTGGAAATATAAAAATATGAAAAATTTTACATGTAAATACATACATATGCTTACACACGTTGGTTTTTAAGTACTTAGTAATTTACAAAGCACTTACATATGATCTTATTTTGTATTTACAGCATTCCTGTGTGGTAAGTACAGCGGATACTAGCATAATCTTTTAACAAATGAGAAACTCAGGGATACAGACTTTGTCCAAAGTTTCAGAGTTATTGAACCACAAAGCCATGATTCAAGCCTGCATCTTTGCACTCCCAGAAAATTACTTCCACTTACCAGAGTAATTATTACCTTTATAATCAATGAAGAAAATTACATGTAATTCCTAATTATTCTTGGTCAATAATTTCTTAAAATATCTATACTGAGAATTGGAATGATTTCTGGCTAGAATGGTCATATATCAGAGAATCAGACATTTAGAGCAAGTTCAATTCTTTCATCATTCCTGAATTCTATTTGAACAAGAAACCTATAGTAAAACAAGGATATGTCTCATTAACAGAAAATTAGAGTTATGCAAATCCATCCAAATATGCAGAATGAATGGTCTATGTGATAAACCAGAATATGCAAACACAAATTTGCTGTTCTAATATCTCAAAGATATAAGAAAGAACTAACAACACATGGAGCATCTGGGTGGCTCAGTGGGTTAAGCCTCTGCCTTCGGCTCAGGTCATGATCTCAGGGTCCTGGGATTGAGTCTTGCACTGGGCTCTCGGCTCAGCAGGGAGCCTGCTTTCCCCCTCTCTCTCTCTCTGCCTGCCTCTCTGCCTACTTGTGATCTCTCTGTCAAATAAATGAAATCTAAAGAACTAACAAGACGCCATAATGTCATTGGGGATGACCACATATCCTGGTTTTCTTGGAATGATAGTAATGACCTAGAGACTTTTAATTTT
This sequence comes from Mustela nivalis, assembly GCF_964662115.1. Taxonomy (NCBI): domain Eukaryota; kingdom Metazoa; phylum Chordata; class Mammalia; order Carnivora; family Mustelidae; genus Mustela; species Mustela nivalis. The sequence continues at coordinate 33,227,391 of NC_139039.1, forward strand.
TCCATTCAAGCATGTCCTACTTTGGACAGCATATGGAATGACCTACTGAAAGTGGTTTATAAAGCAGAGAGGCACCCTGATCCAATGGGACTAACTGCAACCAGAGCAGGAGAGTCAGGGAAGCACGTGTACTCCGTGAAAGGCTTCCCTCTTCAGAAATCCAACCCCTGTGTATGTGTCCTGGACAGCACAGTCCACTCAGAACCAGAAGACACATGTTTCACTTCCAGCTTTGTCTTTCACGAAGCTAGTGAATTTATGTATTATCTCTGACATTCTCTAAGCCTCAATTTCCTTGTGAAGGATAATACTTCCTCCCTGAGGTTTGTGCAAAGACTAAATAAGGTGACCATGTGAAATCAACTAGAACTACGCCCCACAACCAGAACTTTATGAACGAATGTTCATTATAAATCTGTAAGTCTCTGAGGTTTGGGGAGATTTCCAGGGCAGGAATGATAATCAAACAGATGCACTGATAGAGTGAATTTTAAGGGACAGAAAAGGCATTACCCTTATAAAAGAAGATTTTTTTCTCTCTATCTTAATCAAATTTGTCTATTTTATTAAATTAGCAATTTGCACAAATCAACCAACCAAACAGGGCTTTCCCTAGTATGAAAGAAATACAAAAACCCACTAAATGTTCATTAAATTAGGGAACTGCTGATTCATGGACTTTTCTAATGCAAATACCTCTTCCTAGAGACAAAGTTCCTAAACTTCTGAGTTATAAGTCCAATTTGCAATCCAGAAGGAACCTATAGGACTCTGCCCCAAACACAAATTATATTATACAATATTGTAAATATATTGTACAATAGTGTAAATATAATAAATATATATTATACAATATTATAAATAAACATATATATTACATGTATATGTAATGCACTCCTACACAAAACTATACCGACAACCTCAAGATGTTTCTGAAAAACTCTAAAGCCATTATCACAGGTTTTTAGCGGAGAATATCTAAATTGGAGCAGGGGCAGGCTCTTTGTTCACCCCAAACAGTCTTTGTTGATAGTAAACAACCGAAATGGCTATTTAATGAAGAAATACTTCACCTCACCCCACGGCTGTTTCTACTTTATTCTGTCCTAACCTGTTCCATTCCATGCCATTCTACGCTGCGCTGCTCCTGCTAAAAAATAATAATGCTGGTTTAACCAACTATACTGATTTCAGATTTCATGCTCAAGACTGCAAACGCTGCAGAGTGGGACAGCGGCAGTGGGTCACGGGAGGCAGGATAAGACCAACTGTCTTGGTTACTAACCCACAGGAGAGAGTCTCTGACGGACCGAAGTGTCCCGTAGGACCATTGGCACAAAGGAACTGGAGAAACCCCAGGTCTCCTTCCCGCTTTCATGAAGAGCTCAGGCGAACTCTGGGGAAGCAGCCCCCTCTGCTGCTATCTGAAGGAGACTTTTTCATGTACATTGGCATGAAAATGACTGGGGGATGGGGAACCCATGAGACCAGGACTGTGCCACAGTCCCCTGAACACTGCTTTTAAGAAGAAAGGTTTTCTTAGCAAACATCCCAAATAAAATAAGTTCACTAGTACATTTACGCATTTATTTATACTGACCTCGTTTGCAAACAGATTTGAGAGGACTTCAGAAGGAATTTTTTTTTTTTCAAATTAATTTGGAATTAGGTGCCTTGGCAATGAAATACTTAGAATCGTCTAACAGTGGGTTCAGTGATAATACTTGGGAAGGCACAGGAATAATGGATTGCCGAGTCCACGGTATTTAGACTCAGACAGGCAGGCTGTGATTGGGATGAGAGCGGGGGAGTCCTGAGAGCTCTTCACCATCTGCATAAAGCCACAGTTGGGGAGGTCTCTGCTGTCCTTCTTTTGAGTCAAGGGAAGACTAATCCACGGAAGGGCTACACAAGGAATACTTAGAGTCATCTTTCAATTTAGAAACAGAGACTGGGAAGCATTGATTCTAGAGTGGGCAGGTGGGAAGGGGGAGCTGCCCAGAAGGCACATGACAAATAAGCAAAGTGTACCATCGATTAAAAGGTGATCGACCCACGCTGCAAGGGGGAAAAAAAAAAAAAGACCAAGGAAGGGAAGAGCAAGAAAGGAGGGTTGGGGAGAGCCCACGTGGCAGCAGGGCAATGGTGCGGGAACAGAAAAAAATGGTATGGTTTAAAGCGGATGCAGAGAAAAATACACTTTTCAGAAGTGTCGCCACCTTAGAGGATTCTGATCTTTTAGAGCGTTAATGTCATCAGACCAGCTGCCCGGGGTTCATAGCAAATTACAGCTAGAGGTGAGTTTGAAGTAAACAAGCTTATTTACTTTGTTTAAAAAACAACTCTGAAGGTCTCAACTTTGTCAAAAGAAAACTCCAATAAGCGTTATCTTAACGTATCAGATAAAAGGCTCAGTTAAAAGGCAATTTGCAAGAGTTTTATGAATGTTGTTTGGGGGAGGAACATTAATGCCATTTTCTGATAGCCTATGGTATCCAAACTTGACCAACGGAATTATACTTCATTAAAAGCTATGTGAGTCTTCATTATTGTTCAATCCTGCGTATCTTGGTGACAGTAGATAGTCACTAAGAAATGGTTTAAATACACGTCTGTAGCTAAAATATCTAACTCTGTATCCTGTGCTTTGGGTTGGAAAATTTAACAAGCTTTGACTGTCAACAGTACTACAGACATAAAACACTTCCGAGGAAATAGGAGGTCCTTCTTCGGACATCAAATAATTTGAATTAATAACCTATATCATTTGATTGTGCAGATTTGGTACTAATCTTTCCATTTGTTTTACACAAGCAAACATGACCATTTAAAGCAGCTCTGGAATTGTAACCTTACAAACACGGAGAACATTCTTTTTTACTGCTAACACCCATAATCCTTAAAAATGTTCCTGATATCTTCTATACTAAAAGGCGCTAGTATATATCATACATACTACAGTCTAGTGGAAGAGACATAAAGAATTTTTCATGTAAGAGGCAAGTGTGGACCTAGAACATGGACCTAGTGATCCAACACATACCAATTAATTATTATGCTCATTGTTAAACCATTTTCATTTGACCTGTTAGAGCAGATTCGTTTTCTTACACTTCAAGCTCCAGCAACCAACATGAATATATGTCTACAAGACCAAATATGATTTTACTTGCAATATAGCCTTGACTTGGTTGTTGCTGTTGAGAGTTCCTGCTGTATACAAGCTCACGGTTGTAGTCTTGAAACCTAAGCTCTGCCCTATTCCCTCCGTTCATGTCTCAGCCATCTCCCCAAGTTTTAGAATTATAGCTTCTACCATTTTATTCTAAGGTTTATTCTTATGCTGCTCCCTGAGCATGAGAAAGTGATCTCACACACCGTGCACACCGTGGAAAAACTGCGACCCTTTCACGGTACTGTGAATGCAAAATGGCAGAGATGTCGTAGAAAACAGCATGGAGTTTCCAGGAGGAATTAAAAGTAGAACTACCACATGATCCGGCAATCCCACTTCTTTGTATTTATCCAAAAGAACTGAAATCAGGATCTCAAGGAGATATTAGCAGTCCCGTATTTACTGCAGCACTATTTGTAACAGCCAAGATTTGGAAAGATCCTAAATGTCCATTGACAAATGACTGGATAAAGAAAATACGGTATATGCTAAATACAGAACATCCAGCCTTTTAAAAAGAAGGAAATCCTGCAGCTTGCGACAACATGGGTGAACCCTATGGACGTCATGCTCGGTGAAACCAGTTAGTCATGGGAACAAAGGCACTGCATGATTCCCCGTCCACGACGTTTCTAAAACAGCCAAATTCTTAGACTCAAAGGGCAAAATGCCGGTTTCCAGGGGTAAAGGGAAGTTTACCAGTTACTAATCAATAGCCATAGTTTCAATTTAGCAAGTTCTAGAGATCTGCCATAAAACACTGCCCTTATGGTCAACAATCATGTACTCGGCAAGTAAAAATTTAAGAGGGTAGATCTCACGTTAACTGGTGTTTTAGCATAATAAAATACAATTTAAAATAATTAGACCGCTTAACACGTTCTACTCTTCTTTAAAAGAAATCTAAATTTTAAAAAGGAAAACAAAACTCCTACAAGGTAGCATAGTGGACAGATCTGGATGGTAGACTCTTCTCTTTTTCCATAGTGTCAGAATACTTGGTAAGACAGCACTGAGCTATAATCAGTGGTTAGTTTCAGAATTCCCTTAGAAAAAGTCTTAAGGTTATGGTCTATTTTATCTAGGCTTTATGTGTTGTGTGGGTATATGCTAAATATTATGATTCTTCATGTTATGGAGCATAGGAGCAAGGAGGGCACGTCCTGTCAGTCACCCCTGGGGACGAATCCTATGGCTCCTGTTTTCTCAACTGAAAAAGAACAGATGTGTTTTAACATAAACAAATGGGCAAGAAACAATTTTTTTAAAGTATGTCTTGTACCAGAGTTCAGATTCTGAGAAACTAATTTTGCGGAATTTTCAGTGGCTGATGAATGTATCCAGTTCTATTTTACTGAGATAAACTTCCCGTCCCTGAGGAGCAGAATCACTTTCTTCATCTCTCTCTCTCTCCCCTTCTCTCCCATCTCTCAAAAGAAATTCCATCGGTCACGACCAAAGGGAACCACTTTCTGTTTTGTGGATGCCTTACCTAGATGATCAGAGTCACGTTCTTAATTGTGATGTTTGATGAATTTGTTTCTTTCCTGCAGGAGTCAATAATATAATGAAAAAAAGTCTGTACAGCATTGAAACACATATCAAAAATTGCTTAAGGACAACTGAAACATAGACTCCCTAAATACATATTATAAAGATGCTGATGCAATCAAATTGGAACCTAATTGAATTGAGTTATTGATCGGAAAAGCAATTTTCTATCAGGAACTGCCATTACTCAAAAACTAATTTTACGCCTTTAAGGAACTTCTACAGCTTTCCTTCGCGGGATGTTGATGGCAAGGAAGAGCAGAAATGAACTGTCACTACTACTGAGAGCATATTTGTTCAAACAATGTTTTGTTACATCTGATAAAAGGCTGTAGCCGAAGAGATTTTTATTAACTTCAAAAAGTGTCACTTTTTCCTAACAAAGACACCAGAACCACCAATTAGTTCTCCCAAATATAGTCAGTGTGCTACCAGGGAGTTCTCGAAGTCTGTAAGCAGCGATGATGGTAGCCAGTGGGGGAGGTAGTTAAGAAGCCTACCTGGGAACACTCCTCGGGCAGGTTTCCGACGCTGGGGGCTCGAGTCTGGCTAACAAGCCTGACAGGACAGCAGATCATGGTCTATGGATTATTTACTCAGCGTGTGATCCCTCGCTGCAGCAAAAGAGGGGAAAAAAGCGAAAGTCTGAAGTTGAGCTAAAGTTGAGAAGAGAAAGTGGGCCACAGAGCTATTCCTGCTGTCAAAAAAGCAGAGCTTGCTGCTGCCGCTGCCGCAAAGGCTTAGCACCTGGGGGGCTGGTGGGAAGATCTGAAGGCTTTTGAACGCTAAATGGCCCTGAGCATCCTCCCCATACTGGCCTCCCCGATCGCACGACCGCACGTTGGAGAACGATGAATATTGGGCATTTCTCTAATGATGTGACGTGCGTGCGAAGTCAAAGCGATGTGGCAGGCAGAACTGTTCTATTCGGGAAGGACCGGGGAGCCAGCTCCGAGTGCTGCTCCCGACCGCCGAGGCGAGGGAGCTGAGAAACGGTCATTTTCCTGATCCCAGCCTTCAAAAGCAAAGGGGGCCGGGGCGGGGGGTTGCAGGGGAGCTCATTCTTCCAGAGGCCTTCGTCGGAGAAGCAAAGAGAAAACGCCGTTGAAACACATCTAGTACAAAAGAACTGGTTCGGGTCACTTCAGAAACACAGATCTGGGTTTGCAACAGCGTCTAGTAGGATTGTTGAGCACGTTATTATGCTAGTCATTGAGCCTGAGACTTTAGAAGGCATTGAACATGATATGGCCGTCCCAAATAGTAAATAATCATGGTTAAGTCTGTCCTGATTACAAAGCACGGAAGCAAGACTTAAATAACCCGAAACTCCAACAAAGCAGAACCAAACATCGCACAGAACGGTTAGGCAGGTATCTGAAATGCCTCCTACTCGACAACTTTAGTGTTTTTGAACTTTTCAACCATGGTCCCAGTGCTATATTTTTGTAGTACAAAAGCATGGAAATACTAAGTCACGGTACAGGTATTATTAAATGTTCACAGCATATATGTCCCTGGATCCCTCTGATGCTGCCATTCTGAAGGTCACGGCAGTCCCCTAGATATATAATGCTAAAATTTTCGGCATTCACTTCGTGTGCTACAAGAATGAAAGAACAAAAGGATGAACTGTAACAATAAATAAAATAAAGCCTAACTTTCGGACGATCGAGGCGTGTACTAACCATTACCCTCAAAACAACACAGAAACAAACAAACAAACAAAAAATAAAACTAAACAGAAAATGGCTGCTTTGTATTTACTCTGCCAGAACTGCAAGGCCATTCTCAAACACAGTGTAAAATGTACCATTTATAGCCGACGGGTGACTTACACACACACACACACACACACACTTTTAAAGTATGTCTGAAGATTCTCCAGAAATATTGGGATTTGCCCTAAATAATAGTTGTAACAGATGAAGACTAGGGGTCGAAGTGTAGGTAACACAGGTGTGTTCCGTATCTAGTGTGTACGCATGTGAACATGTTGGTTAAGGGAAATGCTGTCACTGAAACTGTCAGCATGAAATTCCCATTACGCTCTAATGCGCTCCCGTTCTTTTTAAACCAGCACTTGCATAGATAGACACACAGATACATGACAGATAACAGACAGACAGACAGGCAGGCAGACCTATTAGAAGGTATATTCTCATCCACCGTCCTAAGTCAAAGTGTTGGTTCTGCTAAAATTAATTGAAAGTCATCAGACTCACGTAGCTCTGATACCATGACAGGCCACGGCAAGCAAACCAAAATCTAAGCCTGTAAATGCTTCAAGGTCACAAAATCAAAACACTGAGGACAACCGATCACAAATAGCCCTGTAGGTTTTAAGCTAGAGACGATCATTTTCTTACTTAGCTTCTGCCTCCTCTCTCGGTCAGTCTCTCAAGCTCCCGCTGGAAGCGTATTCCCAACCACTTCCGGTTTGGCACTGCCCAATCTGAAGAGATTTTTTTTGCTCAGATAAACTCCTAAGATTCTTAATCTGCCTCAGTTTACCTCTTGACAGTTCTGGCATCAAACAAGGAAACCAAAGGAGACAGCCCCACTTAGCCCCCTGCAGCAAAGGCAAACAGAAGCAAGGTGTGGAGAGCTGGCTGCTTCCCTGCAGTCTCCAGGTGTCACGGGCAAGTCCCTCTCACATCCCAGTTCTGCAGATTTGATCGAATGAGCTTCTAATGTGTGATCACTTAGAACAAAGACTGCCCTTGAACCTCCTTGGAAGGGGCCACCAGGTTCTTCTCACTCCCCGCCTGGCAGCCAAATTGCAGAAACTTGAACTTTAGGTCCTCATCCCCCAGACTCTCAGAACTGCACACCAGCTGGAGATCTGTAATTAAAACGGACTAGGGAGGGTCTTCCCCACAAGCAGACGGCGTCTTGAAGTGGACAGCCCTCCCAACATGGTGGAGCAAGAGCTTCACGGCTAGCGGGAAAGCTGTCTTCCTTTGGCCCTTTTTTACTACTTGCCTTTTTTTTTCTTTTTCCTCCCGTGAACGCACAGGCAGACAATGCTCCTTAACTCGGGTAACTTACCACTGAATCTCCTGCTAAGGCCGCAGCTACACACCCCAAGTCCCTAGACTTTCTTGCAAAGATAGTATTAGATAACAGAATTACTTTAGATCACTTACCGGCTAAACAAGGAAGAGTCGGTGCCACTGCGAATACCCCCAGCTGTACCCTGGTCACAAACAAGTTACTTGGCTAAAACAGGCTGATGCCCTTTCAGGTCCCACCATCAGGGGCACCTCTTATGATCTCAGTGTGCTTGGAGAAAGAGAGATGAGATGAACCGCGAAACGGTCCTTCCCGGACCTGACATCCGACTCTGAGCCTCACAATGAGACAAGAGCAACTTAATGCTCACGGTGACTGCACGTGGCGCCAGTATCAGCACGTGGTCAATCTCTCGTGTGGGACAGGATGATCAAAAGGGGGAAACTTAGGTAAGTTCAACAAGGAGCCAATGAGACCAAAATGGCGGTCTACATGAGCAAACCAATGTGAAAGCCTGCAGATGTCTCGGTTTTGTGAGATCAAAATGCTAAGAATGACCGATCATGAACACCCAAGTAGGCCCTGAGTTGCAGCCCATCGGTAGTTTCCTTACTTTGTCTCCACATTTTCTCTGTAGAATTCTCTCCCCGTGCTGCCCTTGGTATCCTAATCCCTTCCAGCTTGGCACTGCCCAATTTGAGTCGATTTTTGCTCAAACGTCTTCTTGAAAATTTTTAATATGTCTCGGTTTATCTTTTAACAGTACACAGTACATCTTTTCATTCTCAGCTTTACAGAGCAAATAATGCAGATTTCAGCTTAACTTTTCCTCTCTTGTCTGATTTGCAAGTCCATTAATTTGTTCAGAAAATATTTGAACAGCTAAGCATACGCCAGGAATCTCAGAGATCCCTTTTAAGCCGTTTGATTAGACTACCAGAGGAAATGAATGACTTAAATAAAAATGAAGGATCACAGAACTGAAACAAATCTGGGGCCGTTTTTAGTTCACTTAATATCCTGAGATGCATCACACTTTAACAGAAAAAAAATCAGTGTTCTTAAACACTTTGAGAAACCGGTCTGTAGCTCTTACCTTCAAAAATGAAAAGTCATTTCCATCCTCAAACTGCCTCTCTCCTCTGCTCACAGTCTGTTGGGACTTTACTGCATCTGCGGCACAATGGGCCATCTTTTCTGGATTTCTTTCACCTGTTTCTGCCTTTCATCTGGATTTTTAATCACCTTATATTCCTCATTCCCCAGCCCACAAAGAAATCTGCCCCAAGTCCTGTTACTGTGTTTTTATTCTGGAGTCTTGCTCCATTTCTTCCACAGTAGTAAACAACTTAGCCGGACGCAGAGACACAAAGAATAAAAACTATATTCACCACACTCCCTCGTACTTACGTGTAGTTATAGGACCCTGTTCTGGTCAATGAAATGTAAATAAAGTTGTTGTTTAGCAATTTTCTAAATACTTCTGGAAAAATGAGAAAAAAAATATGCCCTTGTTCATTTCTTTCTCCATACTACTACCTGGCACCATCTTAAACCATCAATCACACAAAGCTGAGAGACAAGACAGAAAGAACTATGGTCCCTGACCATGTGGAGTGTTACAGTGACCATGGACAAGTCCCTCGGACTTTATTGTGTCAGGGAGAAACAAATTTCTGTCTTGGTTTTGAGTTACTATTTTCTTTTTCTTTTCATGTTGTTTTCACACTTGCCTCTCAGGGTAACCCTAACATAAAAGTATTTAGTCGGGGCTTTAAGAGGTTGGGCTGTTTTTTCCAACTCCTCACTCCCTCCCTGTCATCTGCAGCTAGACCTCTGCGCATTTGCACATGACAGGCTCTGTGCTTCCTGTCAGAGCATATGGCCCTGGCTCGGGACTGCTGACTTCGGGCTCTGACGACACACGTGACACTTTGCACATCTGAGCAGAAGCTTTCAATGTGGTGCAATGGGCACAGCACATCTCTGTGCTTACTCTCCACCACGAGGCCAGAATCAGCCACCTGGAGGCTACTCCAAGACCACAGGTCTCAGAATGAGAAGACACAGAGAACCAAGCTTGGCAGAAATAAGTGTTTATTTTGAAGTAAGCCACTGAGATTTCTACTTTCTTGTTGTTGCTGTAGTCACCTCAGTAAAAACTAACACTGTATCAAGCCACACAATCATGAAGATTCACATGGGAAACAGAGCTCCGCGGACCCCTTTAACTATGGTTTTGAGAACGAGGCACAACGGTTTAACTCTGGGACAGTAACACCATCCAATCAGCACAACCACATGTGGTGCAACGTTAAGTGGATGAACCTTGTGTGTGTGTGTGTGTGTGTGTGTGTGTGTGAACTGAAATAAATCACAGGGCCCAAACCACAAACTTCATGATTTGTTTATTATTTGAAACATCTGATTCATCCTTGAACTTGACTTCAAAGGTTAAGCTAATTTCCCTTCTTTTGTGCTTCTGTAAAAATCAGTACAAACCTCTATCATTACCCTTTGTATTTTGAATGACCATTATCTCTAATAGGTCTGTCTGGTTAAAAAAGTGAAAAGTCACCACTTAAAACAAAAATAGGCAAATAGAGACTTCATCCATTAAACAAGGGTGCTGCCTACAAGGGATTACAAGTAGCATGATTATTATCGTCAGCCTATTAAAGGATGCAGCCCATGAATATAACGTAGCAATCAGATGGCCTCTCTGTGACTAATATTTAAGACCAAAATCACTGGAAAACGGGGATCAAAAAGGATATGATCTATATTCTAATCAACCGAGAGCCCCAGAAGCAGTGGTTTTACACCACCGCAATGGTTTCAGATCATGGCTTCTAATACCATTCTGAAATAAAGGGAATGCAGCAACAGTAGCAAAATGGCTGATTCTAGGTCTGGGCCCTGGGCAGTAAGAGAGGCCCTTAGCATCCTGTAGTGCCTGAGAGCAAAGAGAAGCTTCAAAAAATGTGGTAGGTACATGTCGTCATGACATATGTCAAAGAGACAGAAGAGGCGACTGGACGAGCTCCCAACAGCAGAAGTTGGAACAATCTGATCAACAAGATAAAGTAGTACTGGATGACCTCTCGTCTACATCCCTATCCATGAGTCTACATCTCGTCTACATCCATATCCATGAGTCTACATCTCGTCTACATCCATATCCATGAGTCTACATCTCGTCTACATCCCTATCCATGAGTCTACATCTCGTCTACATCCATATCCATGAGTCTACATCTCGTCTACATCCATATCCATGAGTCTACATCTCGTCTACATCCATATCCATGAGTCTATCCAGTTATGAATGATTAAACAAATATAAAGGAAGGGACAAATCTCCTATGCAGAAAAATTCTAAACAATTTGTGTAGATAGAACATCTTCAGGGAGATGGGACATAACCCCTCATTCCTTAAGTGTGGGCTCCACAGAGTGACTTATTTCTAAAGGTAACCGGATAAAAAGGGGGGGATATTAACTTCATCATGGAGAAAACTGTCACATCACACACAGTTCTCAGGGAATTCTACGTCAGCCTCAACAATGGTTAGTCCTGTTGCCAGTATGCACCCTCCATGTCATAAAAATGGCAACACTACTCTGTAGGTTTCCTCCCCAAACACATAATCCCATTCTAAAGACAAGAAGACATTAGACAGCCCCAAATGTGGTACAGTCCACAAAATATCTAACCAGTAATTTTCCAAACTATCATCAAAAATAAGGAAATTCTGAGAAACTCTCTCAGCCAAGAGACATGAAGGCTAATATATTTTGGTATCTGGATGAAATCCTGGGTCAGAAAAAGGGTGTTATGTGAAAACCAAGAAAATGCAAATAGAATATCAACTTTTAAAATAATAATGTAATAATATTGGTTCATTACTTGCCACAAATCTATCATATTGACTAAGATGTATGTAAAATATCAAGAAAACTAGGGGTAGGGTACATGGAAACTCTGTTACTATCTTCACAGTTTTACTATAAATATATAACTATTCTAAAATGAAAAAAGTTTATGTTAACAAGCAAATGCAGCTTTAAAATTTATTTTAATAGCTATTCAATCCTCTTCTTATTATCTTACATATTCTTGATTAAAATTTTTAGAAATCTTTTCAGGATACACTTATTTTATTGCCCATTCAACAGTATCAAAGTAACTAAAATATTATCTATATTAAACTTAGAACTCAATTTCGCAATTCTGGGGTTTTTCACCATTTTTAAATATCTAGAGGTGACTTAGAAGTCATTATAAATTATATAGATTAAAAGCTATTTCAAATGAATAACCATATTCATATGTGAAGTCTTATTCTATAAATATATGAAGTCTTCCAGGGAAGCTAACAGTATGTGTTTTAAATATGTGGATGAAACAGTGATAAGATTTACACTATAACTAAAGAAAGAAGGAAAATCCAAATGCTATGTTTGGTCTGAGTGTTCTGAATGCCAGAAAGATGGATGAGAACCAGCATCTTAGAACCCGTTTTGCATCAAAAGTTAATTCAAGTCATATAGATGAGAACCAACAGCATAACCTAAATTACAATGAAATATATAATAGCTAAGGGTGATGGGCTCATGTTGAGTCTAGCTCTTCTTTGCTTCAAAAGCCAGCCAAGGAAAACATCAGAGCACGGACTCTCCGAGAAACGAGTATCTCTAAGATAGTTTGCATTAAGGGATTCTGTCCATTTTGCATACACCATGTCCACTTTTTTCCTTAACATATATTCATTTTCTTTACAAACATTACCATAGAACTGACTTTGCTGATCTTCATTGATTTTCTATTTCCTCTTTGAAGCACCTGGCTTACTTGACTTGTTGATGTTTTCATTGATTTTCTATTTCCTTTTGGAAATGAGATGAGAGCTTTTAAAGAAGTCATGCTACTTGGCAGGAAAAAGATGTTAAGTTGCGTTGTGTTCCTAGGAAAATTCACCATTAAATTTACCACTTTTCTTTCCACGGAAAGTAGTGGGGTTTTTGTTTGTTTGCTTGTGTTTTTTTTTTTTTTTTAATTCTGCATTGTACACCACTGTGTTTTCTCTTTATTTTACATTTAATGTGTCATTCTCTGGATTAAGTTGGCAAGAAAATTTGATCCTTGAGATTTAAATGTGTCACCATGGCATTTTCTATTACAGTGAATTCTCAAAGAAGATCTCTAAATTTTTTTATTTCAAGTCTCCAAAGATAGATACATAGTTGTGACACCGTAAACAACACCAGATGTTTTAAGTGTCCAGCTACCGCCTCTCAGAGTAAACAATTATTGGGATAAATCAAGTAACTATCAATCTCATCACCCCCTCGAAGGAAAAATTGCATAATTTAGTAGAACATGGATTTCTACCTGAGTGGAATAACTATCTATCTGGATAAGAAGACACACTGGGTTTCTAGGTCTTCTGAGAGAACACAGTTTTGTTACCTACACAGAATCAACCATCCAACTCCCATCCAGAACAAAACTCCGGATTTTTTTTTACAATAGCTGTGTAACAGACATAATAGTCAATTATTCCCCTAGAACCACCCTGTTCAGTTCAGGAGCCACTAGACACATGTAGCTGTTGAACACTTAAAATGTCACAAGCATTCATGGAGGCCTTCTCTAAGTCATAAAATGTACGCCAGACGTCGAAGAAATGAGTGTAATATATCACATTAATAGTTGTATATTTATGATATGTTGAAATAATGTTTGGGGTATACCTGGTTAAAGAAAATGTATTATTAAAATTAATTTTACCTGTTTCTTTCCGCCTTCTGTTTCTTACTATGACCACTATTATATTTCTATCGGACAGTGTTGTTCTCCAGTCTTAAGCTCTATTCCTATGAGAGATTTTTGGAATGTAACGTGTCTAGACCTTCTTATCTTAGGTCCGTATAGGAAAGATCTTATCAAAATAAAATTTAGTGCCATGTCCTTGATTTTTATGAGATACAATATGAGAAAATGTTAAATCTTAAAACGGAAAATGAGGGGCCTCTGACATCAGACATCATTCGCAGAAGATTGTTACTTTATAAAAGAACTCTGTGTGTTGGGTGCATGTCTTAAAAACAAGAGATTTATGTGCCTTAAAAGAAGATTCCAAACCCAAGATTCCAAATAGAGACAGACCTGTTTTGTCAGCTTTTCAGCAGGTGGTAGAAGCAACAGAGAGCCGTAGCTAGTCATTTAGAAATGGGACAGAAGATGACGAGCAACATTTTGAAGAGGCCTCTGTGACCCAGCAACAGATGGTCAACCTCCCCACGGTGGTCTGCTTAGGGAGAGAACAGCAGGAATCAATCCACAGGAAGCAGCAGAGGGACGACCCAGCAGGGGGCCACGTGAGCATACTGTGGGGTTTTCTTTCTTTTTTCTTTTTTTTTTCTTTACAGATTTTATTTATTTATTTGACAAAGAGAGATCACAAGTAGGCAGAGAGGCAGGCAGAGAGAGGAGGAAGCAGGCTCCCTGCTGAGCAGAGAGCCCGATGCGAGGCTCGATCCCAGAACCTGGGATCATGACCTGAGCTGAAGGCAGAGGCTTAACCCACTGAACCACCCAGGCGCCCCTACTGTGGGGTTTTCTTTGTTAGTTTTTGTTTTGCAGGGGGAGAGAGATGTATTTATTTGTTTTCTTAATTACGGTGGAGCATTTCAAGCTGGTCCTCACACACCGGTCTCTGAGACAGTGGAAGGAACTTTGCAAGCAGAAAATGAAGGAAAACACGCAGGATCATACCCATCACAGAACACGGGTTTACTTCCCAGGGCGAGAGACCTGTTACCAGTCTTACGTTCTGGAATCTACATTCAATCTTGAAATTCTTGCCACCGAAAGAAAACAATGGAATTCAGATACACTCTGAATTCTGCCTGGGAGTACCCACGTCGGCTCTGGAGCTTGGGATTCCCCACAAAGACACCGTCTTCCACGGGTTGTGTTCCGAGGTAAACACGATGTGCTCTGCTACCTCACTTCCTAGAATAGATCCTGCAGCACAGCTGTTAGGGAAGGATGCCTCTAAGAGGAAAATCACTGGGCTGAGGCACTGAACAATTTGAAAAGGGCTAAACATAGTAAATTTGTGAAATCTCCTATCAATGGAGACACAAAAGAAACCTGTCCTCATTCTTTCTGATTCTCTCTCAATTATAAAGCCAGCGGAGCTGTAACATTCATCTAATGCCTTTTGTACTCTGGTTGCTGATTACTTTGGGCTCTCTTTCCCTCAGTGGTCTCTTTTTTCTCACAACCACTCGTTAATTCGCCACAAAGAGCTGCGTGCACCTGCCTTAATCTTCTCTGTTGGCAGTGACCTGATGGGCTGGTCAACTGGGAAGACATGGTTTGCCGAGATTGATCGGGACGCCAAAGCCAATGGATCCAAGGGGGTTCCAGCTGGAAGAGTGTTTCACAATCTTCATAATCATGAAGGAAAGAAGATTTCACTATCTAATGACCTCCATTTTTGCACATGGAGGAACCGATGTGAAAAGGTTAAATTTCTATTTCTGCAACTATTACAGGCTTCCAAGAAGGTCAGGCCAAAAAAAGAAAAGAAAGAATGTTGTCCGTTTGGACTATTGGTTGAATATACTGCCTAGCGTCTACAGAAAGTTCCTCACCTTAATGGAAGCCGAGCATTCCCTAATAGGAAGAGAAAGAAGGGTTTGCTCTTTCGGTCCTCCAACCTTTTCTTTATTCTTGACCTTGAAAATAAGCCTGTGAAATATTCAAAAATGTGAAGTATGCCGGAAAGGAAGGACATACATTCAGATAAGGTCGGTAAAGAGTCCGTCTCACGTCTTCACGTTCTTGTCCTAAAATGTGCTTCAGATGCTTCAACCTCAGATTTCTTGACTGAAAATAACAATAATAATGACTAATGCTCTATGCAAATAAATCATAAACAGGGGATTCGTTTGAAGCACATCATAGAACGTTATTTCGTGTGAGCTCTATTAACAAAGAAACCAGCTGCTGACTTGAATAATTCAGTCTTAAAACACTGACAATCAAGGAAAAATGCTGTAGCAGTTTGCTTACCCCGAAAACTGGCACACATTCTGTTTAAAAGGCCTCTACTTAATTCCCAAGTCTCTTTTTTATATAAAAAAGAAAACTTCTCTTAGACTATTATAAATGATATTTAGTCCATTTGCTTTACAAATGATGCCTTCAAGATCTTTAGAGATCACGCAAGTAGAAAAGTCCCTACTTTCCTTTCATTCGTCAGCACTCAACAATGCGTTCTGATACATCCTCACCCCTAACCAAAGCCAGGAAGACACGTTTCTGAAACCAGCTGTCAATCACAGCGGCTACACGTCTCCGGGAGCGGCCTGCCAGTTTTCTAAATATCAGAAATCATCCTCCATCAAAGTGCCTCAAAGTCTACAGAGAGGAAGTACATTCTAGGGATCTTAAATTCTACTGTGAGGTGCAAAGCCCAAGTCTGTATTGTGACTGGATCATTCCCGGTTTAAGAAATTCTGTTTCAGACGTGTGAACTGATGTGTTTTGACTCAGCTATTTCTCCTCTTCTGCTCCTGGGGTTACACCACACAGAAACATGGAGACGTCCTGCCAGTCTTGGTGATGTGGGAAATTTCATATTTTTTACTGCCCATTCCCTCTAAGAAACATAGGATATTACACCTCGGTAAAGACATCCTAGGGAGAAAGTCCATTTTGACACGTCTCCTCATTTTACGTAGTAGAAAACTAAGGCCAGGAGTCTTAGATTGAGGCCGAGAGGCTATGACCTCACAGTTCATGGAAAAGCAAGCACTTCTCATGCCTAATTCATAGTTCCTCTAAAACAATGCTACCTAAAAAGGGATTTATTCCAGGAATTAGCTACATGACCTAGTTGAAATTGGAGATACCTAGAAAAAGAGCACATGCTTCTCTACACTGAACCTCATGAGTAAGGTCACAAAGTCTGGATTCCTGGATGGGTTACTTGAAGCTGGAGTCCTACGCCAAGTCATTGCACTTTATTTTTTTTTTTTAGGATTTTATTTATTCATTTGAAAGAGAGAGAGAGACGGGGGGCGGGCGAGGAAAAGCAGAATGCCCGCTGAGCTGAGCTGGGAACCCAATGCGGGGCTCCTGGTCCAAAGACCTGGGGATCACGACCTGAACCAAAGGCAGATCATCGGAGCCACCCAGGTGCCCCAAGTCATCTCACTTTAAACCCATATCGTAGAACCCATCTGGGGATGGAAGCCAGCGGGGTGGTGTGATTTGGGGTTATAGACGTCCACTCAATACCACTCAATATTGTACTCCACCGTTTGTCACATTGATTAAAAATCAAAGGACAAAGAAAGAAATCTGATTGGACTACTTGATTGTGCTGCCCCCTGGTGGCAGTATAAAATACAGACATGTCGAGTTCTGTCCCCCTCTCCGGGGTATCAACTGAATGACACTTGGTTTTAAGCTCTGTCTGGATTCTGGCAAGTAATTCGCTATCTCGTGGAAGTCGATTCCTAAAGATGCAGGAAAAGAAGGGGCAGGGGCTTGCCTGAGTGAAGATAAACAAAACAAACCAACAAGAAAAGCACCAGCTATTCTCTAAGACATTTCCTTGGATAGGTACCAAAAATAACACAATTTATTTTTCATCGTCTGTGTTTTTCTCAAAAAGTGCTTTTAGTAAAATGTGATGAAGTCTAACAAGTGGAGTCCTGTACTCAAATCACGATTGTTCATAGGTGGGATAATTAAAAACCAAAATTAAAAATTGGACTTGGAGACAAATGAATTGGGTTCTAGATCTGATTCACTCTTGGTCCAAAGTCATTCAACCTCTCTGGCCTTGGTTAATCTGCAAAGCAATGGTGCAAGAACAGATGAGCTCAAAGATCACTTCTGCTTCTATCATATATAATTGCGACACAATGATGGAAATAATTCATTTACTCATTTACTTGACAATTATGAGTAGAAAAAAAAAATCCATCACGTCCTTGGCACTGTCATGGTAGATTAATAAATGAGGCTTTTCAAGGGAAATTCTCCCATGCTGTGGGGAGAGCAACCATCATATTCTGAAATTAAAATGCTGGCTATTTATTGTCTCTCTGGGTTTTGATCTCCAAATCCAATAGCGAAATGATCCTTGTCCATTAAGAAATAACTACCTACAGTATTTGCTCCTATGGCCCTTATTAATGGATCACTACAGGGGATATATTAAGATCTGAATTATTTTGACATTTACAATAAGGTTTGTGCTTATAAACACAAGCCCATACCATATTAAAACCTATTAGCATATTATAACAGATTAGATGCACACAATGTGCAAAGGCAGTTGATTCTGTAACCCCCTTGGGGGGAAAAAAAAAAGCTAAGGGCAGTAACAGCAATAATCTCAAATCACAGAAACGCCTTTGAAAGTGTGTCCTTGGTTTTATAGCACTAATTTAGGAGGAAAACATAATAAAAAGAAAAACATTCCATTGAAGTCATGTTTTAGGACATTCAGCAGCCCCGGACTGCAGAGCCAGTACGCCTTACTAATTCAACAGGATAGTTCAAGACCCACTGACTGCGGTATCCAAACAAAAGGGACAGCGGAGCCCCAGGAGACTTGACAGCACGTATGAACGTGTGTTTGCCCTCAAACAAGGGGAAGTGCTGACAGGTTACTTCATCTCTGGTTAATAAAGATGTGTCTTAGGTATATGTACGCGTGTCTGTGTATGTGTGTACAGAAACACAACAAGGAGATGAAAAATGTAGCCTTTCAGTATCTTCAGAATGTGTTTTAAAAACCACGAGACCCTAAATTCCAGTGCTAAAATTTGTTTAGCCCGATAGCCAGAACTCTATTGATTAAAGGTGAATAATATCTAGAATAATATCCAGAATCAAATCATATCTAGAATTTCCTCATTACTAGAACTAGCCTGTTACTAGCCAAGGACTGTTCTAAGCACTAACAGGTTTAAAGTCATTTCACTGATACAGAGCTTACTACCTCCATTTCTCAGGTGAAGACATCGAGACAGAAAGACATAGATTAACTTGCCCTAAACGATACGCAAACTGAGGTGTTTGGACCAAAAATCTGGCCCCCGAGGGAGGAATGAAAGAACACGCGCAGACTGCTTCTGCTCTCTCTCTCTCAGGCAGACCACTAAGCCAATCAACTCAACTGGCTCCTCCCAGAGATTAAATGACAGGGTGAGATCCAAAAAGGAGCCGGCATGGGACGGAAGGTTACAGTGAAACTCTCTATCTGAGACGGCCCTTGGCGTGCCAGGGCGGCCATCAGAGAACCCCGGGTCGGTGGCTTACACAACAGAATTGATCTCTGCTCAGTTCTGGAGGCTCTGAGATCAAGGTGTTGGCAGATTTGGTTCCTTTGAGACCTCCCTCCTTGGCCTGCAGATGGCTACCTTCTCACTGTGTCCTCACATGGTCTTTTCTTCTGTGCGTCTGTCTTCTTACAAGAACAGTAGTCATATTGGACTGGGGCCCACCCTCACGGCCTCCCTGGATTACCTTGATTACCTCTTTAAAGACCCTGTCTCCAAATACAGTCACATTCTGAGGCAGCAGGAATTAGAGCTTCAACATATATATTTTGGAAGAATACAATTTAGCCCATAAGGACTGTTTTTGTTAAGTTTCATGAGAATTCATGCAGGTCCAGAAACTGAGCAAAGCAGCTACAAAGGTTGGATTCTTTGAATGTACTGCAATTAGATAGAAATAATGTAGGTAATTACCGAACACTTATTAACATTCACACCGTGCACAGTTCTATTCAAAACACCCAGAAAAGGATTTTGAATTTCTGTATACGTGAATTTCCGTATACATGAATATGGTTGTTCTCTGAGTGTCCATAACACTCTGCCTGATGCCATGAGAAATACTAAGAAATGAAACAGCCCCAACTTCTATGTACTTAAAACCCTGTCGGAAAGAAAAAAGAAAAACACATATAAAACATTAAGACAAAAGTACAAAGCAGCATCACCATAGATGTCAAACTACAAACAGTTGAGGAGGAGGAAAATGAAGTGTGAATTCAGAAGAGAAATCTGAGTTCTACGAAAGATGTCATGGAAGAGGAAGGCTTTGCGAGGGAATCGATCTTGATGTAAGGTTTCGCACTGACACAGACTGAAGGGACAAAGACCAAAGAGGCATTCCAGGGTAGCAAAACGTAGAGGAATGACCAGAGAATAGTGAGATGAAAATTTTTACTAAAATTAAGGGTTCCAGAGGAAAATGACCAAAGTTGGTTAGAAAGGTAGACTGGAAAAATTACCTACGATATGTTTTGTCACTCTGCGTTGTAAGGTATTATTCTAATCATTAAGTTAGAGAAGAGAAAAATAGGGCCAAATACTTTAATAATTATCAACAGTTACAGTGTAATAAAGAGGTAATAAACAACAGAGGTGGTTTTTTGGAGACGTGCACTTTCAAGTTCAAGTTCCAACAAATCTACAACAAAATTTGATTATCAGGATGAATATACCTTTGGCACATCATATTTATTTCTACCTGTCAATGATAAAATTTAATAATCATCTTTTAAACAGATATCCTTTTATATTTTTTTTTCCTCTAGTATACAAACACTCCATTATCAAGTTCCTGAATCACAGGGTCTGGAAGGTGTCTCTAAGAGCAGGTACTAAGCTGGCTTTCAGGCTCAGCTTCAACTGTATAAAGAATGTGGTCAGATTTCTGGGGTGGCAAGAAGCTTACATTCACCTCTCACCAAGAAAACTTCTTTCAAACGCTTCTGAATCGGAAGCAATGCGTCCCACATACTGCTCTTCCTGTCGGAGCATCTGTCTCTTTCATTCTATCTCAAGGCATTAACTGAGCCTCTCGTTGCCAGGCTGAGCCCCTGGTACTTCTGAGTACTTAGGGAATCAGTCAGTGAACAAAGCAAGCTCTGTTAATCACTTACTAAAGCATCTCAAGATTAGTAACTCTAAATGGACTGAGGAGGGTGACTTACTGACTTCCAAACAGCCAGAGTCAGTGGGATCCAATGGGGGGATTATGACCTCCGAAATCACGTACAACATGTTATAGAGACTCCAATTCTTCTCATCTGTTTGACATTGGGAAAGTAACTTTTCTGATCCACAGATTTCTAGTCTGAAAATGGGAGGGATACTTTAAGTCACGGAGTTGCCATAAATATCAAATGAATATGTAGAACAAGTATAGCATTTGGTAGACAGCAATTGCTCAAGAGATATTAATCCCCGTCCCCCTTCTCGTGAGCGCTCTCGGATGAGAAAAGGGACACAAACAGCAGGTGCTCTGGGCACCGGAAAGGAAGACTTGGAACTTAAAAGAACTCATAAAGGAAAAGTAGGGCAGTGGTGTGCTTGTAAAATGGCTTTGTTTTAGAAAACTCCTAATCTGTAGAATTCGCCCATTTCTGTGGTGTAGATACACCTCCCCATGGCTCATTTCAAGCTACCAAGAGTGTAACTAGCAGCTCTCAGACTTCCTGAATATTTAACAATCTATTCTCACAAGCCGCACGAGCTGGCTCCATGCAAGAGGAAATTTGATCATTGTTATTTTCCTCATGTGGGACTGCGAGGCTCTTTTGTCTCTGTTTCCTGTCTTGTCTTCACAGGTTGGGTGTAGGGAGTGGTTTGGCTGAATTGGGACTAAGCCAAAGCAATGGTGACCGTTGGGAAGAAACACTAGCCGCTAACGTCTCCACGATACACCCAAGTAAACGGAGAGCTACGTCCTAAAACCACTGGTGAATTACGAAGTCCCCGGGTCAGACCTTCAGCACCTCTGACTGCGCTTGCCGCAAAGGACTGCTCTATGGTTACTGGTTGAACGTACTGATCAGATGTATTCTTATTGCAGTTAAAGTCAGAGTCATGTTGGGTTGGGTTTTCTGGCAAGAAGAAGTTTGAAGGAAAACTGACAGAGTGGTGGCTTGTGGGCACTCAACCGGTCAATCTGAAAATTGGGATCATGACACATATTTTACAGGGCTGTGTACGTTTTTAGGCATAGAGCCTCCTTGTGATATCAGATGGCAAAGTATTTAAGTATATGGACTTGGAAGCCAAATGGCCTGGGTTTCAATCTTGGTTCTTCTGCATACCACCTGTGTAGTCTAGTGACTCATTCTCTGTGTGTCTCAGCTTATCTATCTTTAAAATAAAGAAAAATCATAATGATAAATACTCTGGTGCTCTGAGGGTTATATAAAATACAGAATATGTTGGGGCACCTGGGTAGCTCAGTAGATTAAATCTCTGCCTTGAGCTCACGTCATGATCTCAGGGTCCTGGGATCGAGCCCCAGCAGGGAGCCTGCTTCCCCAGCTCTCTCTGCCTGCCTCTGCCTACTTGTGATCTCTGTCTGTCAAATAAATAAATAAAAATCTTTAAAAATACATATGTAGTTGTTGCAAACTCCTTAAAACAGTGTCAGCACAGGATAAGCTAATAATAAATGTTGCCTATTGTTGTTCGTAATATGTGACCAGACAATGTTCTGCTCCTGTCCACCTGTTCCTTCTTACTGATGTTAGTCTTCATGGCCTTCAAAGTTCTTTATAATTTGGTCCAAGTTGCCAATTTAACCTCCCCTCCTGCTGAACTTCCACACATACCCACTGTTGTACTCACAGTCTCCTCAAGGACTCACATTCAACATCAAGTTTTTAGGCCTGCCAAAAATATCTTTCCTACTTCCTTCCACTCATCTAAGTCTGACCTAGCCCTGCGGGATCAAGTCTCCTCTCCAGCTCCAATGGCGTCTCCTTTCTTAAATCCTCTAGCAAGTATACTTAATAATCATTAAGTATACATAAGAATCATTAGCAAGTATACATAATTAATCATTTAATCATATATTCCCTTGTATTTTTCTTCCTGCTTGAGAAAGGGAATTATGTTAGGATATTTATTCTACCTCTAGAACACATACCGGAAACACACTATTTCCCCCAATGTTTATGCCTTAACTGACTTATTATATAGAATTAACTTTATTATTATAGTATCAACAGAGCCTTTATCAAAAGAACCAATGTTGGCAACTGATACTATCTTCATTAAAGCACCAGCTGTGTAAGAGAGTACATACAAGTAGGAGATAATATTTGATTGCTTAAAATCATTAAATCATTCCCTGTAACAGCTTGTCTTTGAATGCTAGGTATTTCTACAGTTTTATTTTTTAAGAATCAACCTCCTTATATTATGATAATTTTTTTATATTCTAGGAGAGGCAGAAATTTTACACACCAAAATGCAGAGAAAATATACCACGTTAGTTTTGATTTAAGTTGCAACATGAAAAGAAAGAAACACCCTTCACTGGGTGTAATGTGTAGACTTCTTTTCACTCTGATGATGAGGAATGGAGTGTGACTATTCAGGTCTCTAAAGAAGTCAGAATCTCACCCGGGACAGCCTCAGATAGCGGAAAAAAACAATTAAGAAGAAGTAATGTGCTCCCGACGAGCTGGACTCGGCTCTTACAGGAAGCAAGTGCGGGGGGTCGGGGCGTCAGGGGACCCCAGGGCTGCGCTGTGGGCGCATGCCCAGCTGCGGCGTGAGACACAGTCGTGTTTGTCCTAGTACTTACTCTACGTTATTTGTGAGTATTTTTAACTCTACTGAATCCCTGGAGACTAGTCCGCTGTCTGCATCTGCCATACCAAAGAAATTCCGAGACTGCAAAATTAAGGCGATCTAGACCCACAGATGTCACACAAAATGTAAGGAAAGTCCATCATTTCCACAGTTTAAAAGTTCAACCAAGACCCCCCAGGGCTCCTCGACCAGGGACTTCCTGAGTTAGTTATCTGGGATATAGGATTCCGTGCTTCCTTTTTCTTTTAATTCCGCTCTAGGACGTATCGCGTGTCTTGTTTATACGATCCTACTCTTCCAGGAAAGCACTGACATAAAGCAGGCACTTAAGAAATGTTTGTTTCTCAGTATCCTGACCTTTAAAACACAGAACAACAGAGACCCAAAACGATCACAAACCCTAAGCCAAAGACAACGTTATTTACTGGTGTATGTGCAGACCAAACTCAAAAGAGACACATTTATAAAACAAAGCCTCCAAACACACAAGGAATTTTAGAAGACTGGGTTTGAGTTGTGCATTTTAATTGGTAATACCAGTCCAGATGGACATTCCTGGGAGGACTGCATCAAAGAACAGGATCCTGGTTGCCACATCTTGGGTAGGGCATCATAGCCTTGGTTCACCTAGTGTGTGCGCACGTACCCAGGGGCAGAATTTCCCAGACATCCCCAGAGCCAAGCAGAGTACCTGGCTCTCGATCACTCTTTATTGAGAGAATTAATGCAATTTAGAAAAAAAGAAAGATTTCCTGGGTGAGAGAAGGTAGAAAGTTGTCTAGTAGAACCATGCCAAGTTTCAGGCTAAGAGACCGGAGAGGCTCAGGAAAGGGGGTTGGGGGAGGCGAAGGGAGATGGCTTTAACACTGGTCTCTCTCTGCGTCCCTTTGTCTGATGTCCTCCTTTCTCCTTTTCCCCTCAGTTCTTTTGCTTTTCTACTTTCCTCTTTATTCCGAAGCCCTGTGCCTACATCTATTGTGTCTCATTACTTCTCTTTATGGATTTTTTTTTTTCTACCTCTACCCTCCAGTACCACTGACTCCATTCTCTTTTAACTTACTATTAATTATGGTTTGGTCCAAAGTCCTGAAGCAAAGGTGGCAATAAATCGTTTTTAATGGGCACATTCTGTCACTTTCAACAGATTTCAACAGAGAGCTATGAAAGCATGAGACAAGGCTTGGAGCCAATCTAATGAAGTGATACAATAGTCCTTAGCCGGCTGCGTAAAGGAGAGCTACTCTTCCTGCATGAGCGTAGCGGGAAGGGGATGAAGAGATCTTCCGACCCAATCATCCCCAGTTAGCAAAACGACCCTGCTTCCGCTGGGAGCCATCACACCTGAATGTCCCTGTGCAAGTGGCCTTTGTTACAGATGCATTTGTTCAGTGGGGGGCAAACAGGCAATAATCCCACAGTGCTCCTCTCCGATGAAACCAAGATAAGGACAGCTCTAGAGACAAAACAACACTTCTCCCAGGTGAAACTCTGAAAAGAGGTGTTCCCTTTAAGACAGTTGGAGGATGGATTTAATAGTTTAGAGAAGTAGGAGTATAATTTCAAGTGAGGAAGCATTCAACTTGTCTCATATAAACTTCCTACCGAAGTATGAAAGACACAAAGAAAGAACGTGCGCAGATGGAGGGTTTTCACCAAACGCGCGTCTAGTTCCTAAATCAAGAGACAAAGCATTCTCAGCATTTGGCCCCCATCTGGTACCATCCCAGCCCAGCCTGAGCGGAACCACTAGCCTCATATCAAACCTAACAGTTTCCTCTTGCCTGGTTTTGTACTTCACACAGTATTGATTACTTTCATTGATTACTCATTTACTATCAGAAATTTAATATGTTTAAATAACTTTCATTTGAGCAGGCTACTTTTTGTGGAAGCAACACAAATGAAATGAAAAACCGCTATGAATTAATAATTTGCATAAAAATGTACCCACACTGTGGTTAACTCTGATACATTTAAAACAAGTATGTCAGCAACGATGCGGCATAGCTAGAAAGTTACAGCAACTTGGGATCCCCGGGAACCTAATATACTGAGGGAAAAGGGAAACACTTCATTTACAACAGTATTAATTTACAAACACACACACAGAGTTAATGTTTAGGTTGTCATGCTATGGAATTAGCTTAAGCAATGTTTACTTTAAAATAGCAGTTTGGAGGGGCTCCTGGGTGATTCAGTGGGTTAAAGCCTCTGCCTTCGGTTCAGGTCATGATCCCAGGGTCCTGGGATCGAGCCCCACATCGGGCTCTCTCCTCCACGGGGAGCCTGCTTCCTCCTCTGTCTCTCTCTGCCTGCCTCTCTGCCTACTTGTGATCTCTGTCTGTCAAATAAATAAAATCTTTTAAAAAAAAAAGCAGTTTGGAAGTTATTACCAGCAGATATAAAGTTCTATATTGTTTTCCAAAATCCTATTAGATAAGAAAAGAACAGATAAAACCCTCAGTTGGATAACAGATGATGAAAAAAATTCCTGGGACATTTTGATGATCCAACCACTGGAGTCCACTTCTAAAGAAGAAAATGCAATCCCAGGCTGTAGAGGCAGAAGTAAAATACCTAGAAGGAATCTCCTCATAGACTCTGAAACTGGCATACCCTTTTTGGCATCTCTCACATGTTCTCGTCGTGCCTTAAAACAGACTTTGCAAACAGGTTGTATGGAGGACAGCAATCCGCGTGCTGAAAAGGTGTGGTAAGGGTGCCCCGTAATGAACGGTTGAGAGTACGGGGCACTTCAGGCTGGACAACAGAGTTCCGGGGACATGACAGCTGTCTCCAGATATTTTAAGACTTGTCATGTGAATAGTGAAATGGATTCAATCTAAACTTTTCTTGAGGACAGAACTTGCCAAAATGAAGCAACAAGGAAAAGATTTTGCTAAATATGCATTAAAAAAAAAAAATCTTACCTAATAATTACAGCCATCCAGCAGTAGGACTGACTGACTCAGAAGACAATTTCCTATTATAGTAGGAAGTAACCTTCAGGAGAATAGCTTTCAACCAATTTAAGAGAGTTCGGCCTCACGGTGATAACTGGCAATAACAGAACGTGCTGACTCAAACAGGCCGTGAGTTACACCGCTTCCAGCCTCCGCAGAGGGCAGAGCCCGGCTTGGCCTGTTTCTGCCTACGCAGGGCGGGAGCACAGAGGACAGCGCTACGGGGTCTCTCAATGGTGAGCTGCGATCGTTTTCATATTCTGTAGCCACTGGAAAAGGTTCTGTATTACCTATTTTTCTTTAAAGAGGCTGACATTATGTGATTAAATTCTGCCATCTGTTTGAACCCTTGGGCCAATGTATTTTCTTAAAAAACTAAACCCACTGAAACATTCTGCACTCACAGCTAGAGGACCTGCAGGACTGTTGTCTACCCCTGCTCTCAATAAGGTGATGGAAGTAATGACGCAGGCACCAAAACCCCACCATCTCAGTGGCTTTATTTAAAAAAAAAAAAAAAAAAAAAAAAAAAGGTTTTATTTATTTTTGAGAGAGCATGAGCGCGCAGCAGTGAGGGGCAGGGAGGCAGAGGGAGAGAAGCCGGCTCCCCGCTGATCAGGGGCCCACGTGGGGGCTGGACCCCAGGACCCTAAGGTCATGCCCGGAGCAGAGGCAAGAGGCTCAGCCACCTGGGCCCCGCAGGCACCCTCCACGGTTTAAAGAACAAAGTGTACTACTTGCCCACAGTACATGGGGGCCGCAAGAAGCTGAGATCCGAGCTCCCATCTTGCCCACTCCTGACCCCGGGGTGCAGAGCAGCTCCTGGGAGAACAGGCGAGAAAGAACTAGTAGCCAAGGGCCTGGCTCCCGGTGGCCACAAGGCGGCCGCACACCCGTGCACTCACCCGGCACTGGCTGCAGGAAGCCAGGAAGCGCCCCAGAGCCGAGGACCTTCTCATCACACCTCCTGCTTCGCGCTTTTGCTAACCCATAGGCCTACTCGTGATCTCTTTCTCTGTGTCAAATAAATAAAATCTAAAAAAAAAAAAAAAAAAAAACCAAACCCAAAAAACTATTATTTTAAAAAAATCATCCCCAAGGATATGTCTTTATGTTACCAAAATCCATCTTTTTTTTTTTTTTAGATTTTTTATTTATTTGACACACAGATCACAAGTAGGTAGAGAGGCAGGCAGAGAGAGAGGAGGAAGCAGGATCCCCGCTGAGCGGAGAGCCCGATGTGGGGCTCGATCCCAGAACCCTGAGATCATGGCCTGAGCCGAAGGCAGAGGCTTTAACCCACTGAGCCACCCAGGCGCCCCACCAAAATCCATCTTTGAGGGCAGCAGACAAGGCGATGTAGCTGTGAGGAGTGTTGTCCTGTGACACCCATGAAACACCCCCCACACTCAGATACCATCCCTAAGCGACCTGAAATGGCAGTGGCTATTGTATGTTGAATTTTAATTCCTCAGCAATGTCCACAATAGCCAAACTATGGAAAGAACCTAGATGTCCATCAACAGATGAATGGATCAAGAAGATGTGGTATATATACACAATGGAATACTATGCAGCCATCAAAAGAAATGAAATCTTGCCATTTGCGACAACATGGATGGAACTAGAGCGTATCATGCTTAGTGAAATAAGTCAAGCAGAGAAAGACAACTATCCTATGATCTCCCTGATATGAGGAAGTGGTGATGCAACATGGGGGCTTAAGTGGGTACGAGAAGAATCAATGAAACAAGATGGGATTGGGAGGGAGACAAACCATAAGTGACTCTTAATCTCACAAAACAAACTGAGGGTTGCTGGGGGGAGGGGGTTTGGGAGAAGGGGGTGGGATTATGGACATTGGGGAGGGTATGTGCTTTGGTGAGTGCTGTGAAGTGTGTAAACCTGGTGATTCACAGACCTGTACCCCTGGGGATAAAAATATATGTCTATAAAAAATAAAAAATTAATAAAAAAAAAGAAAAATTATATCATTCCCTGTACACCAGCAAGAGCTACCTATCTCCCTCCCCAATTCTGCTCTCATGGGTTCCTTCCACGCACCCCTCTTTGCCCAGCAAGTTATGTGTCTCTTCAGTCTTAATAATCCATCATTTTCAATGAAACAGTCCTGGTGGATTCTCACGAAGCCGTGCCTATTGATAAGCAGCTCAGATGGTTTCTGTATTTGGCAAACATGTGTGGAATGTCCTCCCGTGTCAAGAAGGAGACAGAGTATAAGGATTTAGTGATGGACAAGCCATAGCTCCTGACCGCAGAGAAGTAACAGTGTACAGGGGCATCTGAAAACCAAATATGTGATCAGATGGAGAACCTCATAAATGTGAGCCTGTTTGCCATGTTCGTTGTTTTATTTCCCTCAAGTATTTAAACACACTTAGTCCCAAATGGAAAACCATCTAGCATGGATTCCTGAAGGCTTGTCCTCACCTAAGGTTCGCAGTGGGGCTTGCTAGAAAGAGAGCTTCCTGGGATCTCAACCAGAACGTTCAGATCGTAAGTTTAGCATGAGTCCCGAGAATCTGCAATTTTCCAGAGCTTCCAAGGTGACTCTTCTACACAGTCCTGCTGTAGAACCTCTGCGTTACAGCAAATAGTGAGATGGCCTTTCCTCATAAAGAAACCGATATAGACAAAGAAAGAAACAGGCAATGGAGGCAGTTGTTTTAATGAAATTTGTAAGGGCATACAGTGTATTGCCACAAACCAAAATACCAGAGGTAATGCAGGTCTAATTTTAAAATAAAAGTTTTATGAGTAACTTGTAGGTATGGGGAAAAGAATCTTTCTTGACGTAAGATGGTAAAAATGGAACGACCCCTAACATGACTTGTTAACATGAATGGTAGGAATAGACCACAGAAAAGCTAAACTACGGACTGTATCAATTTTTATCAAAGTCACATTAAGTGGGTAAACTGCTCACATTAAAAAAATTGGGAAATTACTCAAATTGGGTGGAATTAAACATACATGATCAAGAATCTGTACAAACCTAAGGAAACAGGAATTGCTCAAGGACCATTTATCTTGCCTCTGAGGCAGGAGGCTCATCTAGTAAGGAAAAGATCCTGAATAAAATGGACCAAAATGGCCAAATAAGAAAAACAAGAAGTAATCAAGGCTGAGAAAGAGGCACTTGGGAGAGCTAAAAAGATTATAAAATGAAGTTAAGGAAGTGATAAATAAATCAATATACATCAGCGATGGGTCAGGAAAGGGAGACTGTGTAGGAGCTTAAAGTATATGCGAAGGCATTTTTCAAATACCAGAGGAACTGATATGAAAATTTATTGAGCAAAAAGACAGAATGTATATCTCATACATAACCACATAGCTAAGTGCCCTGGCTTATTCCCAGAGCTGAATATGGGAATTCAACTAGCAAAATGGGGTTTGGGAGAGGATCATTTAAATTCTATTGTATGGCCAGACCCCAAGCCCTGGGAATAGAGCATCCATCCACAAAGAAAGGAACTGCAAATATTAGCTACAAACCAGCTGATGGTGCAGAACTAGAAGGCATCAGACGAAGAAGAGATACAATAAAACCCAGCAACTCATAAATAAACTAGTAAGCTAGGAGAGTCTATACAATTCCAATAAATCTGTATAGCCACGCAGTTGACGTCTGGGTTGTCATCAGCGTAGCTATCTGATACCTCATGAGGCTGTTACACGTGGGGGGAAGGGAAGTGAATACTAATTCATCAGAAATCAGAAACATAGCGTAAGAAGAAAAAACAGAGTGCACAACTGATGAAGTTCAAAGCAGCCAAGTAATTTAGGATTCAGTGAGAAATGGAGCTGCAATTCGGGGCACAGTTTTTGGAGTAGAACATCAGATCCCAGAATATATCAAAGGCTCTCCAAGTATAAGAACACAGATTAACACTGTAAGCAAGTTTGAGAATTAAAGCCAGCTTTGGAAAATTATGGACAGTTTGGGTCACCTCATTAGGGGATTGGTCACAGTCCATTGCATGACATCTGACACTCACTGTTTTTAAGCACGGACCTGCTTCTTCTATTATTAATTTCTACCTAAGGGCAAATGCCAAGAGAACTTACTTTAGTGTCTGCCTCCTGCTGCCATTTCAACTGTCAGGAACAGCAGGAGTCAGAAATGAAAGGTACCATCTTAAAGAAAACCTGTGCCGCAGTGTCATTTTAAAAACTGACAGCTTTGTGCAGTCCCAAATCGTAAGGGAAGGGGATTGTCACTTGTGCCTCCCATTGCCATTTTGACAAAGGAAGACATTCTCCCACATCCAAAGGCAACGGTAATTTGAAAATGGCAAGTAGAAACATATTTGCAAGTGGCAAGTGGGAACGGTCTTGACCTCAATGACCGCAAACTGTTGAGAGATGGGGAAGAGCTCAGAGTCGGTTCCCAAGCAAAACAAGACAAAAGAATGACCACAAAACCACACACACAAAACTAAGAAAACGGAGGTTTCTGTCTGACCTTTCATATGATAAAGACAGTCTAATTTACAACGTGAGAGACCTCCCAATCAGAAGATAAAGCCAAGCCAGGAATGGAGTTAATCTGACTAAAAAAAAAAACAAAGAAAGGATATGATTTTGTATTCTGTAGAAAAGGTAGTCGAGAAAAGATAGCTCTGAAGGCGTCAAGGCACTGAAATGAAAGAATGGACAGCTGTTGAAGACTGGTAAGATCCGGGATATTAAAAAAAAATTATTTCCAAACAGCAAAACTCAACGTTAAGAAAGAGCCCACAGATCCTTGGAAACATATTGTTTTTCCTCAGAACGCAGTTGATATTAAATAGGAAGACAAGAAGATGGTTTACGATAATGAGGCACCAAGTATGGGGAAAGTCCATTAATTGAAAGGAAAAACGGGATAGATACACATTCTTTTTTCCCTTCAGATAAATGTCACAAAATATAAGCATTTTAAAGAAATACAAATGGCCATTCTCACAGCCCTTACTTTGAAAAAAAGAGAGATACACTGAATTCAGTTCTGTTCTCCTAATGTGAGTCTGCGACAGAGAAGAACAGGGCAGCAGGAGAGATGTGAGTTTGCTGGAACATCTGCCTCCACGGGTTACATTCCACTGGAAGGGGTACACTCAAGCCCATTTCCAAACTGCAAGACTGGAGTGCAGATATGGACCAAAAAGATGATATTCTCTAGGGAAATTTAAGGCAAGCCCAGTTTGATGAGTGCATTTGGAGAGACGGTCAAGGAAGCCTCATCAACTTCCCAAACGTAGCAGTAGCGATTCAGACTATCAGAGCACAATCACAAATGGCAACATTATAGCAAATCGAGATACCGTAATGTCCCCTTTCACGGCAAGTGTGCTCTGTGGCCAGTCTGAGCTACAGACGCGACAGTATCCCGCAGCTCCCACAATTCACGCTGGGGAAGCAGATGAAGGGTGCCTTCTACCGAGTCAGTGTTAGGATCTGTTTTGAAAGGATGGGTTGGGCACTGCTCCATCATTTGAACAGTGGTCTGTAACGATCGCACGGTCTATGGGGTTTCCTGGGACAATATTCTGGGGGCTCTTCTACCACCATTTTCTTCTTCAACCTGAGGAACTTCTAACTACCTTCATTCAGAGCGACCAAGTCAGTCAGGGTTTAAGTGTGATTTTCCACCACCGCCGTTAGGATGCAGGTTGTGTTCTGCTTCTTTCCGTTTTTCACATCTACAGGAAGCCTAATTTCTGACTATTTAACACCCGAAATAGTGGCCACTCTTCTGACAGCAGATGCTGTTGATCTGACCTTGAGTACTGAATTCACTCTCCTTTGCCAAGACGCTTTGAGGCAGACCAGTAAGTCAGAAATAATTTATGGCCTTTTCAGTGAAAAATATCTAAAACGGGTCTTTCGAAAATCTACCATTTACTACTAGAATAACTTTGGAGAGATCAGTTACCATATTTCATCCTAACCTGAGGATAGAGCAAACCTTAAAGAATGGGAAAAGGAAGCCATGTGAAGTGCGTGTCGCCTATGCCCACGTGGGACGGTTGCTTTCACTTTATGGTTTCACTTAAAAGAGCTGATAGAAATAAACATAATAAGTGAGCCCCAAGGAGAATGGATTCCTTGATATAAGCAATTGCTACAGAAGTGCACTAGCAGCAGAGGTTGACTCGTGCTTACGTGTGCATTCATCTGCGCATCCCGCGGCGGGTGAGTGGGCCAGCCGGTATGCCCCGTGGCTAACCTTCCCCTGAGATTGAAGGAAATTCAACTCAGGAAGATCTGACCCCTCATGCCTGCCCCAAGCCCCATGTTGGGGGCTGCCCTCCACCCAGACAGAAAGTTTTATTCTTGCAAGAATAAGGAGCGAATGAGGTCTCCTGTGTCTAGCACGGCGACCTGTTTCCCTGTCCCCTCCTCCCTTTTGACTTGCCTGCTTTGTGGACTGCCCTCTCCTGACCTACAAACTGCATGCGGTCTTGGGCTTTTGAGCTATTATAGAGCTATGACCTTCACGGCTCTGGACCTCTGACTTCCTGGTCCACCCTCTCTCCAACCCAGGCCCACTTGCTCTACGAGTCTGGGTTCTGAGGTCAGCCACTGCCCATGGATCAGCCTGACGGCTCCGGCAAGGCTCAGTGGAAGTGGACAATGTAACACCTGGGATGGGCGGATTCGAGCCCTGATTCCTGAAAGAATGAAATATACATCACACAGGGCTCGTGATCAGGTGTTACAACGAGGGGAACGTGTTCAGTGGCTACTACATCATGCGCTACCTGCCTCCTATCTGGCATCCCAATCAATTCTGTGTTTCCTGCTTAGTTAGAAGCTTCGGGGATGGGGGGGGGAGTGTTCCTGGCACACTGTTTTACTTCAGAATCACCCCTTTACTTCCTGTTCTCCTTCTGTAAAGAAAACTGCAATATCCCTTTGTTTTCCTAACCTTTCCATTTAGACGATCCAGAATGTGATACAAATCAAACGTTTCTGGGGGGACCTGGGGGCCTCAGTCAGTTAAGGATCTGACTTCGGCTCAGGTCATGGTCTCATCAGGGTCCTGGGATTGAGCCCCGAGTCCGGGACTCTGCTTGTCTCTCTCCCTTTCCTTCTGTTCCTCTTTCTGCTTGTGCTCTCTGTCTCAAAATAAACAAATAGTCTTTTTTTTTTTTTTAAATCAAATGTTTTTCAGTGTAGCTAATCCTTTCTCTCTTGACATTGCATTATTATTGGTCTCCAGTGACATTTTAATTGTCTTCTTTATTCCTCACACTTAGAAATTCTACATCAAACCATAAGTGCTGAATGATCACAAAGGATTAAGAAACCCAACGGCAAGGAGGACTAAAGCATAAAGAGGAAAATTTTAAGGAATCCAGAGACTGGATGATGTCAGTCTCAAAGACAATCCATCCTGAATATCAGACAAACCAGTCCAATCAAAAGATGTTAGCCAAGTAGCGTATTCAAGTTGTCAGGTAGGCACCAAAGCCAAACGCCACACTTAATTTAGGAAACAATGGCGGCCAGTGCAAAACCTGGGAGACGGTCTGGTGCATACCCAGGGAAACACACTGTTCCAGCATCTAAAGATCAGCTACCAGCGAAACTCGGCGATCTACAGCCTGGACCAAGAGTGCATCCCAGGACCTTTTGCCAAGACTACAACCATCTCTGAGCCCACTGGGAGAGGCAAGAATGAAGATCTGGAGAAAAGAATCAGAAGGAGGAAAATAATGGCAGATTCTGACCCCACCACAGAAGACGCTAGAGAATTTTGACCATCAACTGTATCTTAAAATCTTTCTTTCCTTTTCTCTAAGACTTGCTAATTTTCCACCAACTTCTTTTATTCTTCAATCTCTATTTTCTTTGAAAAAATTCTCTCTTGTCTGAACAGAAAATTTAGATCAGAGCTTGGTTCTCTTTCTTTCCAGGGAGAGACAGAGACAGAGAGAGACAGAGAGACAGCCATTGAATGGACAGATCCAATTTGGATTCCCTACATTACTTCAAATTTAACATATCAGATTAAAAAAACCCATCCTCTCTGAAATCAACTTAATTAGATTTTTAAAAACCAGAAGTCACAGGACATGAATCCTATAACTGAAAACCTCCCTGGGCACCATTGCACACAGATGCCTGGGTGATGTCATTGGAATATCCCTCTTTTCTTTACACTAAACTCCTTTCTCAAATAGCCTCTCACTTCTCTGTGGGCCTTGGATGCCGCACAGGTACATCTTTCCAGCTTCCCCCCAGAGGACAAGAAATGTTCTTCCTCAACAGATCCAATTGGAGGCCAAGCATTCGACTTCATTTTCCTATTTTGGGTTAAATGTCCATCTTCAAAGTAATTACTGTGGCCAGAGGTGTGGAATCTACCGGCCTGGGCCACAAGCACCAGAAAGATGGACACAGACAAGGCGTGGGTGGGGACTGGTTCTCCAAAGCAAGTAAAATGCTCTTCCCACAAGTGGGAAAGGAACACTGGACAGAGATGTCTAAAACGGTTCCTCCTTCCCCCATCTAAAATAGCCCCTCATTTAACTGCTCATTTTTACACATCTCCTTCATAGAAGCTATACTATTTGTAATTGCTTTGTTTTAATTCTCTTTCACTTGTCCATCATCTAACACACTAAAAATAACTTCCATTAAGGGCAGGAATCTTGTTGTTTTTTTTTTAATCCTGAATGAGTAGCACAATCCCTGGTACATTTTTTCAACTCAATATCTATCTTCCAAAAATGGAAGAACTGTACATCACGCACCTGAAAAAAATACATGGAAAGACTTTTTTTAAACAATAGCAGCTGTCCGTGTGATGAAGCATGATATCATTGTTTTTCTTTATTTTTTCTTTTTTGTTTTCCCCAAAATGTCTATGCATAACATAGTTTGCTTTTTATTTGTTGTTGTATACAAACTATCACTTTCTAGTGTTTGTTTAAAACTGTGAAAGGCTCTGAAGTTTCCCTGAATTGCCTGGAGGGGGCGCACTCAGGAGCAGGTGCGGAACTTGTCCGGGACAAAGATTAAGAGGCATTTAACCGGGGAGGACCGGCCGGACTGGAGACTGAAGAAGAGATTCCATCAACAGCCTCCCTCCCATTTTATCAAATGCCTTTGTTATTCTCCAAAAATTCAAAGTATCTGCCAAAAACCATATCTCACACAAATTGGTTTCTTTTTTTATGCCAACCCTGCCTTGACGTTATATCCATGTATCATTTTTCTAAACACAGGTGCAGCCAGTCTGGAAAGCATACGAAATAGGTGATGTGGCAAGGAAGAAGCAAGAGAACTTTACCAAGCCAAGAGCAGAGATGGGCCTAGGCTTGGGGCATCAGGGAAACGTGACTGAGCAAGCCATGAACTTCACACTTCCCAAGCAGTGAGCGCCCGGGGCGCCTGGCGGGAGTAGTTGGTCAACTTGGTTTTGGCTTAGATCGTGATCTCAGGATCCTGAAATTCAGCCTTTCCCGCCCTTTCCCCTTGCTCTTTAAAATAAATAAATCATCAAAAAAATAAATAAATACTACTAGTGAGCACGAATTTTTGTGACATGCAGAGAGCTTTTGCTACCTGTGGTCATCAGAGACACTTGAAATATCCTCCTAACCTTTTCATGTTTACCAGTTGCAAAGGTCTAAAGACGTCCTTCCTCGCGCGTCCGTCTGTATGTGACTCTTTGCTTTCACAGTAGATGAGATTTTCACCTCACCCTCTCCTGCCGGTCTCAATAATGCCTTCATCCCACCACCAGACTTGCCCACACATGAGGGGCCCATCTTAGAAGGAAGTCCTCCCCAAAGCCTTCATACTGTGAAATGGCTCTCAGTTACTTAATTGTGGAACACTGAACTGTTTGGGAAGGACCCCACAGCCTGAGATGACCTCCATCAATGCTAATGTCAGCGGTTTACAGAAACCACCGATGGGAGTCTTTTTTTCTTTTTTTTTTAAAGTAAGTTTAACACAAATGTCATCATTCTTCTGGGGCTTTGATCTCACAATGACAAGTGCTAGATGTTAAAGAAAAGATTCTTAAAATCACTTTCAGATGCATATACAGGAAGCGGCTACATTGTAGAGATCGCAAAAATACCATCACAGAACAATTGTAGAGATCGCAAAAATACCATCACAGAACAAACGAGAAAAAAAGGAAATGGGTACTTTTGTGGAGGGAAAAATCTTCCAGCGACAGCTTCATACGCACATTTTTAAGAAGTGCTTTAGTTCAGCCAACTTAGATGGAATTAAAGGCAATCAGCTCTAAAAACCGAGCATCTATCTGATAATGATAAAGATCC
Organism: Mustela nivalis; assembly: GCF_964662115.1. Taxonomy (NCBI): domain Eukaryota; kingdom Metazoa; phylum Chordata; class Mammalia; order Carnivora; family Mustelidae; genus Mustela; species Mustela nivalis. The sequence continues at coordinate 33,264,077 of NC_139039.1, forward strand.
TTGTGGTGAAAAATACATGAAAAGAGTTTGAAAAAACAGTTTTGTGGAAATTGAGGGAAATTTTTAAAAAGCAATGCTTCTCAATGAAAGTTCCATTTTATCTATGTGTCTGTAGTAACTTGTGTTGTGACAAACTTCAATGAGGGAGACCTTTTAAGTTGACTCTTCACCATCCCAGCTCCTGGGCAGACGTCCCATCTCCGCAACCACATTCCATCCCTTAAGAGCACTGTGACCCTGGCAGGGGGCTTAACATTTCTGTGCCTTAATGTCCTTGGTAAAGCAGGGATATGGTACTTCCTTCGCAATTAAATGAACTAAGTTCTCTACGTGGTAGCGATCATCACTTGGTATAGACTCCGCAAAGCATTTCGTGTCTACTTCTACTCTTCTGTCACTTGTATAAAACCTTATATTTAGTTGCCTCTTCATTTCCTGGCCGTTGTCCAACTGGACTAGAAATATAAAAGAGAAAAGAAGTCATGACATAGAGTTTCAGATAGCCATTAGACTGCCGAGGTCCCAAGCAGAGTGAGGGTGCTCAGTGTTGATTAAAGAAGTCTCGTTCCTCACTACGCACTCAGTATTTTAGGAGTCATGTGTACTGAAGAGCTTTATAAATGCATCTGATCAATTATTTTACTAAACAGGTAAAACAACATGTTGCTAAAAAATCGTAGATTACTCAGTGAGACTCTCAGACGCTGTCATTTTTCCCACAGATGTGTTTATCTGATTTACATCGAATTGTCTCTTTCCAGTGGAATCAAAGTGTTGGTGCATTTAATGTGTGACTACGCCTGGTCGAGCTCTTTTGTTAATATCTGCTTCTTCCCAGAGAGGCCACAGAAGGGGAAGGGGAAGGGAGTGGACTTTGGTCCTTCCTACGTATTATCTCTAATCAGAAACCACCTCATCTGATGTCCAGTCCACAAGCAGGCCACAGGGCAAACGAACTCGCAATAGCGTGAAGAGTAAACGTTTTATGATCTATGTTCTGTGGGTTTGGTCACTGCGCATTGCCAATGCCCCACCTTCCTCACGCTCTCTTGCTTGGTTTCACTGCTTAAAAGTACAGCTAACAGAAATGTATATATGTTAACAATCACCCAGAGATCCAAATGGCCTGTTATAGTCAAACACCCTAGAGTGATATGCTGATAGAAGAGAGGGGGAAATTAGCCGTAAGGAAATAATTCGAACTAAAAACCTTTCTTCCCTTCCAACCTCCAGAGGCAAGAACTCCCTCCCGAAAGGAGGAAGAGATCCTGCATTGCTGGAAAGGAGGTGAACTAGCAAGGACAAAACATCTGTTTCAGGGACATCCGTGAGAACTGAGCAAGGGAGAACAGCAGACTTCACTAGGGGACTACACGAGACGAATGTTTAGTAAAAAAAGACATTGGTGAGCGCATTAAAGAATGTTGCTCAACTTTACTTGAGCTGCGTCTTACAAAATTTACTAGATACACAAACAACGATAAACTCCTCTGAGCCTCCATCTTCTCAACAAATGACTCTCAGAAGGATGATAGGATGAGATCATGTGTATAAGACAAGATTGCCGATCTTAAGATGTTAGCATTGTGCCCAGGGAGAGCTGAATAGAAGTTAATTCCTCTTCCTGTTTCTTAGACGGGATATCAGAACTCTTTGGCCAAAGGGGCTATTGGGATGATCAAATGAGCTAAGTTGCATAGAAAGAGCTTTGGAAAACGTAAAGCATCCTCCTGCTAATCATCACGATTAACTACTACAACTAGCAGGAAAATTACGTCTGGTCAACTGACGTGGATCCGAGTGTCCAGGCTGACACTGAAGGCGCTCTTGAGTCAGTGTCAGGTTCTTGTTGACTGCTTCAGTGTGGTGCAAAGCTCTCTGTCTTGGGCATCGAGAACCCTGGGTTTCACTTCAGTCTGACGAGTAATACTTCTGTGCATAGGTCACATCCTTACCAAAATTTGCTTTGACCTTTTAAACAATGCAAATGGTTATAATACCTATAATACCTACTCAACGGTAGTTACAGCCTTTAAGCGAAGTCATGGAGATAAAAGTCCTTGGACATAAAAGTCCTTGTGAAATCCTAGGGAGGCAGCAGCAGATCCGAGAAGGAGCTTTGGCTGAGTTGGATTCTCAGCTCTGAAGGCCAACAAATTGCTTATGTTCCCGGAGACTGTTTTTCAACCCTGCTTTCCAAGGTCATCGTGAAGATCAAGTCAGGAAGCATGTCAGCCACACCCCCTCTAAGAGCACAGGAGCGGTCTGCGCGCCCACTGGAATCCAGTGGAAAAGTGAAAAGAACCACCAGAAGCTTGAAGTTTCCCTGAGGTTTTTCAGCTGAAAATTTGTTGTATTTTATGAAAACAATGCACGTCCCTGCAAAATATGGGTGTTTATTTTAATTTTAAAAATCTTCCCCGGCCCCACATTTTGCAATAATATTAATTTTCCCAGAAGAAACACCATGTTTACCCACTGATTTAGGGTAACTCAGCACAACACGGCCTGGCATATGTATCCAGTTGGAGAACAGCAATTACATCATCATATTCCTCCCCTCCAAACGGCTGCTGGTGTGTTGCCATCCGAGATTTCCTAGCTCTTTTACCGAGGACACTTCTTCCTCCTCTGCGTTCTCTGGAAGGATGCAATCCACAGATCTCTGCAACACAGATAAGCCATCCCAACCCACTGATAGCGGTTCTTCCGTAGCCTAATCTCTTTCCAAAAAAGTTTGTTCGCCTCTCGTTCTGAACATTTTAAGATTATTTAGAATGCATCCAAATTGTCTCAGACTGAAACTAGGTTGTGGTTAACCTGCAGACCATTTTTCAATAGGACTGGAAAATTCAATCTTGCACGGCCGTATCCCAAGTTATATAATCTAAGAATATAAAAACCGATTTGCTGTTTTAAGTAACTGTAAAAATTGCTATCATCCTGTATGTTTAAAAATGTGTCTGTCTGGATTTAGGCTCCAGATGTAGTGGATAAGTTTAGGCTATTTTCGTCTTTCAAACTAAATATATAAAAACACTTGGTTAAAATTGTAATTCTGCATTTTAGTGACTCAATTTTCTGTCCTAGCTGTAGCATTAAAACTGTATATTCCTTGAATGCAGCCTCCATGTCTCATTCAACTTTGCATCCTGCCTATCACTTGGAAAGCAGCCCTGCCTATAACAGGAGCTTGCAAAAGTTTTGTTCAATGTGTGAATTACGGATCTTTTGATAAATTCCCCTTGAGCCTTAATGGCTAACTTTCTCTCACAAGTCACTTCATAGGTCCTGTAATTCAACCTGTGTTTATTCATTACAAAAAGTCTGGAATCAAATAAATTTGTTTCTCTAAAATTGTATGATTTATTGGAACTCCTTATGTCTGGGTCATTCAAGTAAAAAGCCTATATACTACAATTAGGAGAATCTTGTCTAATGAAAAGAAATGCTCAGAGGCACTGCAAGAATTTTCTGATTTTCTATTTAAAAAATCAGTAATGGTTTCAGCTAAACACATTTGAAAAATCAATTATCTTACGTAACCAAATCTAACATGCTCCCACAGGCTTCACGTCAATTCAGTGTTCTGCTGTGTGGCTTTTCATTATTCTGTTGTTTTATATGGTAACAGTGTGACTTCTTAGTAGGAACCTATAATAATTCCTGGATCTTTGTTCGTATTAGCCTTGGCTGATGAAATCGGAGTTCATTACTTATAAGAACCATATATCAGGGCACCTGACTGGCTCAGTCGGTAGAACATGTGACTCTTAATGGCAGGGTTTAAGCCCCACATTGGGCACAGAGCTTATGTAAAACTTAAAAAAAAAAAAATAATAATAATCAAAATAATCAGGTATCTATATTATGATGTCTTTATGATACAACTGTCTCTCTTCTGTTGATTCTTTAAAACTCAAGTAATCTCTTCCTCTCTGTTCCCCTCTTGGCTGACTGATACTAATTTGCTGTTTTTTTTCATAGAAATAAGTTTGATTTAAATTGTGGAACATAACTCTAGGAAGGATGCCACCTAACTGAATAAGAAATGACATCTTGGGAGCGCCTGGGTGGCTTAGTGGGTTAGAGCCTCTGCCTTCGGCTCAGGTCATGATCTCAGGGTCCTGAGATCAAGCCCCACATCAGGCTCTCTGCTCAGCAGGGAGCCTGCTTCCTTCTCTCTCTCTGCCTGCCTCTCTGCCTACTGTGATCTCTGTCTGTCAAATAAATAAATAAAATCTTTAAAAAAAAAAAAAAGGAAAGAAAGAAATGACATCTTGTATCTATCTCTCCAGAATTTTATATCTTCTAAACAGAAAATGTCTTTTATTTTAGAAAAAAAAATCCTATTAAAATATTTCATGACATTAAGTAACTCCTGTTTTTAAAAAAAGAAAGATGCTAATTATTAGGGACACTAATCTTCTACTTTCCAAAGACCAAAAATCAATTTTTTAGATATGCTAAAAGCAAAATGACTAAAAAAGTACTAGCTGACAATTTATTAGAGCTGCCCACCAAAAACAACACAAACAAAAAAGTCTGAAGTGTCAACCCCCTTTTGGACACAAAGTTCCTACCACGACTGTTTTCCTTCCTACTAATACTAAAATGCAATTATCACTTTATCAACTTAGATTTTTATTTATTTATTTGAGAGAGAAGGAGAAAGAGTGTGAGCGGGGGTGGGGGGGCAGAGGGAGAGGGACAGACAGTCTCCACGCTGAGCTCAGAGTCGGAGGCCATTCTCATGACCCTGACTGAGACCATGACCCCAGCCAAAATCAAGACTCAGGACACTTACCACCTGAGCTGCCCAGTACCTCTCACTTTATCAACTTATCAAAGAGTACTATCCCATTCTTTTTATCGACATGTAATAATTTACAAATTATTAGTACTATAGCTACTATATCCAAAGTTATAAATACTATATGGTTATTATCACAAGGTATCTTTCCAAATCTTATACAAAAGGAGATTATGCAACCACCGACCTCAGTGAAACAAGTCTGATTCCCTGCATACTAATTCTATGAATGTGAGTTTGGATCAGAAATGCATTCAAAGCATGCAACATGCCATCCTTTAAAAGGTGCAAAGATCGGAGAAGAAAACATAAGAATCTGAGGGTAATCCAATTAGGCGTGGTGTAAGGTTGTAGGAAAATCACACTCTCCGTGCTTGCTCCATTGTGTGTTTTCCTACAGAATTAGCCATCTTACAAATCATGCAAAAATGCAACTTGAGGATGTTTATTTTATTCTGGATTGAAAAACAGTAAGTGAATTTGGGGCTCTTGGATTTGAGCTACTATTCAGCTGACAGTAGATGAATGAATAATACACAGAAGGAGGAGACTCTCCGGGAAAGGAAGATTACAAGCCCAGGTCTGCGGAAGGACTCTGGTTATCATGTGGCTGATTGAACAGGAAGGACAAGAAGGAGCAAAATGAAAGCTCGACACCTGCCTCCAGTGTGTCTGTGTCTCAAGTGTAGTCACAGGAATGTTTCAAGTAAATAAAAGCATTGGGGCGGGGAGGGGGGGTTGGTAGAGAAAGGAGAAGGGTAAAGGAGCCCAGATGCCTGGAGGGCAAAGAAAAAAGGTCTGAACAGAGCCTACGATTAAAAAAAGGCGCCCAGAAGAGCCTGCAGAGCCTGGAAGAACAGGAAAGTTTCAGAACTTTCAGGTCTCTCTGAGAAGGGAGTGGGAAATTGGGAATTTAGGGGGCCGTGTGGCAGGTTTGGTAGATGCGGAACTGAGAGTCGGAAAACGACAGAGCTTAGCTGGAGATCTCAAAGCCTGAGCAATGTTTTTGAAGACTGAAATCCAAAGGGTTGTCATTCTGTTCCGGCAATATGAAATAAAGACAGAAGTCCGCAGGATCTGGGAAGCAGAGCAAGCGGGAGGAGCCTGAAAAGTTATCAAATCGATGCTGAAATAACTAAAGAGACAAAGGAAACACAGATTATGACCCCGTGCTGCTCTCATGGTGGAAGGTGCAAACTGATGAGTTAATTCTAACGAAGACTCACGCTGGGGCTTGTTGAAAGTCAGCATCCTCATACACAAATTTTATGGAAATTCCATCTCAAAGCATTTGGCTCGAAGGCTAGAGATTTTGGCAAAGACAAGCCAGTGACACCAGGCCAGGGACATGCAGTAAGCGTGTCACCCCTTCTCCTTGTGGGGATGCTCTCAGGTTACACGGATGGTTTCCGGTCCATCCAGGAGGGGAGACATGCAGGAACCTGGGAAGCCGGGAATGAGGATCTCAGCCCTCCCGGAGCACCCCCGCCTCCAGCCAACCTTGCCATATTTACCTGTTAGCGCCGGAAACTACTTTGACAAGCCAAATTACCCAAATCTAACTTCCATTTTACAGATACAGTCTCTTAATACTCCTAATTGCCGCATTTCTGTGTTATCCAAAGATTATAAAGCAATGAGTAGCCAACTTGCACGGACAGCCACATTGTAACTGCACTTTAATGAGCACCCTGTGGAAACAGACCACCATCTATCTTCTGCACCACATGGCCTGGGGGGCCGAGGGGGCAAGCCTGGCTGAGATCTATCACCATGGGTTTAAAGGAAACAGGAAGGCCTAGGGGGAGGGACTGGGGTCACAGGAAGCTCTGATGGAATTTGATCCTAGCAATAAAGAATTACTGTTGAGCTTCTGGTCAGGGAATTGAAGGAAGCCATCAGACCTTGACCTCTGCAAGATTACAAAATATTTCTATACTACTGTACCTAAGTAGACAGCCATCTTCAAGGGAAAACAGACAGGTTTTGTAAAATTTAAAAAAAAAAATTATATATATATATCTCCATCCATATCCAGTCTGTTATCCCCAACTCCATCCTGACCATCATTTTTATCAGCATCTTTCAATGGAGGCAGAAAACATACAGGAAGAATTTTTTTTTTAATTGATTCATTTATTTTAGAGAGAACAAGTGGGAAGGGCAGAGGGAGAGGGAAAACGGATCCCAAGCACTCCCCACTGAGTATGAAGCCCGACTCAGGGCTCGATCTCAGGACTCTAAGATCATGACCTGAGCCAAAACCAGGAGCCAACCACTCAACCGCTCAGCCCCGACCCCCACCACACACACAGTAAATTCTACCATATGAAATAGAACAAGTTAGAAAAAAAATGTACTGCCCAAGAGTCCAAGTGCAAAACAAGAATCTATAGGCTCAACACTGAGCTTAATAAAACAGAATATTTAATGGAGACAGAAATAACATACTGGTCCAGGGAAATGCACCAGTTGGGATGCAGAAGGTGTAAAGGTGGCACCTGATGCGCGGACCCTACCCACTGGTTATACTGTGAGTCGGGGCGGGGGGTGGGGGTGGGGGGCTGGGTAACAGTATCAGATTACAGTTCTTTCTGGAATCTACCACAATCACATGATAATTTGCAAGCAGACCTAAAACTGAAGTAAAGTTAGAGGAACCATGCAAAAGAAGAAATCCTAGCATAAAGAAGAAGGAGCTGTCCAGTAGGACAAGATGAAGAGAGAGACAGAAAAGCAGATGGGAGACACAGGCAGCGGAGTGCTGGGACCAGGTTAACAGGCACGGCAGGGCAGGGATCTCTGGCGCACTGGACAGTGGGTCAGGATCTGTGCTGTAAGCGCTCCAGGCCTGGACAAAGGAAGACCAGCAACGCGAAGCCGCTCACTGAGTGGTTGGGAAGGAACACCACGGCAGCGCCCAGCACACCAGTGAAAAGGGGAGTCCAGGAGTCCCTGCTGCTGAGCCCCTCGGACTGGCTTGAACCTGTTTCCAGTCTGTGTGCGGGTTTGTCCTGAAGTCCTTGTTGTTTGGGGGTTGCCATTAAATAACTATCTCCC